>NC_092621.1:33531250-33872500 GCF_047663525.1 Anas platyrhynchos | reverse complement strand
CTCAAAGCAGTAGATTTTGAAAGGTTAAACAGAACTCATAATGAAGACCAATCCATAGAGTAATCATAGACTACCCAGACTGTTCCAGGTTATTTGTGTTTACATGGATTCTCTTAGGTTTGGGCAGTCTCCCTTTGCCAATTAATCCAGCTGATCTTCTGTTGCCTATCCAAAGAATCTGTAAAATCTGCATTTCCTCCAGGACAGAAGAAACTCCGGGATTTTTTCTAGGAGAGAAAATAGATGAGACAACTCCACAGAGACTGCAACAAAATTTGGAAAGGCAGAGGTACAAGAGTTTTGCTCTGAAAAGCCCACTTTGGAAGCTCAGAGGCTCTGAATTAGATAAGGGAAGTTCTGTGCATGTATCCTGGAGCTAATTAATTTGAATACCTATGAAACAAATACAAGTCATTGGGACATTAATATTTAGCTTGAACTGACTTGAAATAACTTGTACATGTTTTTTAATGTAGTTTCTCCATGTCTAGACTGTTAATATGTCAGGAGACTTATTAAATTATAGAGCCTGATGTTTCTTCTGGGTTTTGTGGTAGGTGGAATAATTAAACTCAGAGATCAAACAAAGAGACAGATATTTAGGTAAAACATTTCATATATTACCTCATATCAATGGGTGTCTCCACTAATGATCCTATGTCTTTCATTGCGTATGCAAGAATTAAGGGTGTTTTTATTTATTTATTTTTAATTTTTTTATTTTTTTTTTCTCAGTAAATCAAGCTAACATTATAATTTAGACAGAGTTAAGGTTATATGCATATTTGTTTAGCTAATATATGATGAAAGATGACTACAGTACAGTGGAGATAATTCAAGAAGACATTAAATACGCAAGTAGTTCTACTTGTTTTGGTGGTGTTAGTCATGTGCCTAGAGAGAGAAACTGATGTGAATGTATTACTGGCCTAGGATTACTGTTATCACATACCTGAAACTTCATAAAATGCAGAACATGTATTTTCAGGTTAATAATTTTAATTTTCCAGTGTTTATACTGAAGTGGAATGTGTTTAATGTAACTGTGATGGGATGAAGAGTTTGCATAAAGAGAAAGCTAAGTTTGACAAAGACTTATATATATTTTTCTGTACCTCCATTTCTTCTGTTCATTCCAAAATGTGAACATTGTATGGTTCACTTACTCTGATGAGATGGGCAAAGTTCACACTGAAACACAAACAGTAACTAATGCAACAAATTGAAACTGTATGTTTTATACAGATTTCTTCCAAATCCATTCAACATCTTTCTTTATGGAATGGAGATTTTAATTTTTCCTCTTTTTAGGCATAGTAAATAAATGAAATTGTACTCATCAGCATATAGTTCAATGAAGAAAACACTGTTTTTAAAGTTTACAAAGGAAAGGAAAAGGAATATTGCATGGATGACTTCAGAATGAAGAACAAAACACAAAAAACTTTCCTATTTTGGCTTTCAAGATTTTGCTGCTGTGTTACTGAAGGATTCCTGAAATGTACTGTAATAAATATACTAATGCTAATTTTAAACTTCTTCCAACATTAAAATTACATATACCAATATGAGAAACTTTCTGAAAAAAAAGTTTTTGCTTAAAAATAAGGCAGAATATTATTTAAGCTTACTTTTGGTTTGAAGATTTTAGAAAATTGTACTTTTGTCCCTGAGAATAATCTTTCCAAGTGAATTTTTACAGCAAATTTTGCTGGGAAAATCACCAGAGCATGAATGAAAGTAATCAGATGTCTTGAGGATCATATTTTTCCTATGAAAGGTAAAAATTCTCAGTCATGAAAACTGTGAAATAAATTGAATTCTGTAACTGGAACTTAATAGAGACTGTTTAAGATGTGTTTCTTTTCTTCTTTGTATATTTACGAGTGAAACAACAAAGTTTGCAACTGATCTCTGCCTTTGGATTTTTCAAGAATTAATCACAGTATCACAGAATTCAAGGGGTTGGAAGGGACCTTGAAAGATCATTGGGTCAACCCCCCCTGCCAAAGCAGGTTCCTTAGAGCAGGCTGCCAAGGTAGGTGTCCAGATGGACATTACATATCTCCAGAGAAGGAGACTCCACAACCTCCCTGGGCAGCCTGTTCCAGTGCTCCGTCACCCTCACCGTGAAAAAGTTCTTTCGCTTGTTGGTGCGGAACTTCCTGTGCTCTATCTTGTGGCCATTACTCCTTGTCCTGTCCCCCCAAACAACTGAAAAGAGGTTGGCCAAATCCCTCTGTCTCCCACACCTCAGGTATTTACACACATTGATGAGATCCCCTCTCGGTCTTCTCTTCTCCAGGCTGAACAGACCCAGGTCTCTCAGCCTTTCCTCATAGAGAAGGTGCTTCAGGCCCCATATCATCTTTGTGGCCCTTCGCCAGACTCTTTCCAGGAGATCCCTGTCTTTTTTGTACCAGGGAGCCCAGAACTGGATATGGCATTCCAGGTGAGGCCTGACCAGGGCAGAGTAGAGAGGGAGTATCAACTCCCTTGCCCAATTAGTTAGTCAAAATAGGTTAAAGAACTCTCTGCAGGAGAGACAGTAAATTAAGCTCATAATCTCTCTTCCATAAAGATAGCTGTACAAGTAATAATTTTATTTTTATTTTCCAGGCTACCAGAGAATTATTTTTTAGAGGTTTTTTAGAGGTAAACAGCCACACAATGGCCACCCTATATATACATGTACTGTAATGAGAAAAATAACCCTGAATTTCAAATAGCTTAAGGCTGGGAAACGCGGTAAGTCTTTAAACTATCCAAGGTACTTCAGGTGGTTAAACTGTAATTGACATTTAAATACACACCATCTTTTACAAAAATTACTGTAATGACTTCAATATATAATTTATTATTTATTTATTTTTAAACCTCAAATGGCAATGGCATTCCTACTTAATAGCTCGGTATTTCTCATGTTGAAAAGTACATTCCTTCTTAGAGAAGTATCTTGCTGTTCTTGGATACTGCCCTGAAGTAAAACAAAACAAATGAAAACAAAAGTCATAAGTGCTTTATAAGATATTTCAACACTGTGCTTGTTGTCTTTTGGCAGGACCTGCAACACAAGAAAAAAGGGAGGTTGAGTTCAGCACTGTAATATATTTGGTGGGTGGAGAAGTACTGGTGCAAAGGAAGATAGCACAACCATGAAGCAGGCAGCTTTTATGGATGCTTCCTTTGTTCGAGGAACATATACCTATTAATCTCATTAACAGTATCTGGTGATGTGAATTGACAGATTTGGTGATACAGTGTGGAAAATCAAGAGAGATGGAACTGCTCTAAACTGTTTTCCAGGAGCCAGGAAACCTAGTTGTGGTCAATGTCAGAGTCTATACAATTTAAGGCTTCTGGGAAAATAATAGTTTCATATTTTATATATAAATCCCTTATGTGTTCCCTTTTAGCTGGCGTGGAGGAACAGCAGCAGGTGAATTCACCCATGAACTTAATGAACTTATTGTCCT
The DNA here is from genome assembly GCF_047663525.1 of Anas platyrhynchos. Classification (NCBI taxonomy): domain Eukaryota; kingdom Metazoa; phylum Chordata; class Aves; order Anseriformes; family Anatidae; genus Anas; species Anas platyrhynchos. The sequence goes on along the minus strand of NC_092621.1, from coordinate 33,869,024 downwards.
TTTTATTATTGTTTTTTGAAATATTCTCCAGTAAGGTGAATTGCTTTCCTTATCCCTTTCTCTGGGCTGAAATCAAATTTCTAGTTTGTAAAGGTTATTACTCCTAGAGTTGAGATGATCCTATAACAGCACAGAAAAAAAAAAAAAAAGTAAAATGTACATTGTCATGGAACTCACTCAGATGAATTGAAGTATTTGGGGAAGAACATATTTTGCCATTGGAAGACAAACTGGAAGATACTAGGCTTTTCTCCAAGTTGGATGCAAACCTGAAGTACTGGCATATATAACCAGTAAAGAACCATCTCTTTCGCAGGATTTATTTATATTCTTGACAGTCTTTATATGGGATTTTGCCAGTCAGATCACACCTCATGAAGGATCTGGGGAGGCAGCCAGACTTCAGAGGCCAAACAAATCTGCTTGGCTAGGTAAACTTCACCTTCAATTACATTTGTGTGAATTTATATTAACTGCACTCATATGGGATTTAGTTTAAATTAACATCACTGTAACCCATAGGAGAACTTGGTCTAAAATGACCAAAAAATAAACCAAGTGATTGCATTTTAATGGGAAGGTTTTGTCTTATGTTTATGATAGTAATCAGTGAGGAGTATACTGTCAAATGTTGCTTGTTTTTTTTTTTGTTTTTTTTTTTTTTTTCCACTACTTACTCCCAGCATAGGAGTTATAATTATTTAAATATACATGTATATGTATACTATAATATAATTATAAGAGTTATGATTATTTAAATACCTTGAACTTTGATAGAACCTTCCAGTTATTGCACATCCTGTTGCAGAGAGGAATTTGAAATCTTTCTTGAAATTACTTACTATGAGAATAGGGAAAATCTTAATGGAAATACTCATGGGATGTATCTGAAATCTAAAACATAATTAAACAAACAAACAAAAGCATTTTGAAGTTCTAGTTGTATTGCAGTTTAGGGGCTTAATTCTTTGATGATGACATCGGTAATGGTGTAGACCAGTCCTATTTACACCTGTGGGGATACAGGCAGAATCAGATATATGAAAACTTTGGACACCTCTGACGCTTAGGTTTTTGAGCAGGTAGTTTACAAGCATGATATATGTTTCTCACAAGGAAAATCCAAATATGTTCAAAATCTAAAGGGCTGAAATCCACTTCTTGCTGGGCTTACTGGTGGGCAGTGGCTTTTGACCCTGATCTTACTTTCTGTAAACTTAACTGAGGACTGGCTGTTTCAGACCAAATATTCCTTTGAGCTCAGCAGGTGATACGTCTGTCTTCTTTTTAGAGAACTGAAGGCCCAGTCTCTAAAGGAAAGTTGAAGTCTAGAGACTTCTGTCTCTAGAAGGAAAGTTGAATACTGTATAAAATTAAGTTTGTTCTTCCTTTTTTTTTTTTTTTTTCTCTAATCTTGTCTATGACTTACATTATGTTAAATATTAATGAGCTTTACAAACAATAGATTATATTTATCCATTCACTCTCTGAGGTCCACTAGCTTAAGTCATATGTGTCTTACCACCCCTTATCACCTAAGTTCAGATTTACAAAACCCATTTTGCATGAGAACAAAGCAATAGCAAACTTAGATCTTATCTGTATATAATATATACGTATCTGTATACTTGAACTTATCTGTATATAAAGCCAAGGAAGAATCATTGTTATTTTTTGAAAACAGGATTTCTTTATCATATTAGCTGTCTGTGAACAGTTTTTGAAGATACAATAAATGAAGCAAAAGAAAAAAAAATGTCTGAGAAAAAAAAAAAGGTTACTGTTAGACAATTTCTAATCTGTTCAATAAAGAAAATCAGTTGTCTTCCCACATTTACTCTTGGACATACTGAGTCTGCTATCTAACCTTTTCCCTCCAAGAGTGATTGAACACTCTTTCTTCTTCACCACTACATTTAAAATTTTAAGGGTGAGGGAGGAGAAATTTTCTGTCCTCTACCACTATATGGTTTCAAATGATGTCTTGTGGCACCCTGGTGATGATGGGAGAGTGAAAGGCTCAGATTCATTTAGTCTTAAAACTGCTGAGGATGATGTTCAGAGAAAGAACCTGACCCTTACTAAACTTCATGTCTGTGCTTCAGAACCAAGATCCTGGTATGTTTTCTACAATGCCTTCTATATTGATAGACAGACAGACAGACATTTGAGAGATCGCTCTAATGCCATGAAAGCCATCCATATGGGAGAATCTGTGTGTATGTATGTACATATCTATCTATCTGTCTACTTACCTATCTCTAGCTATCTATATATCTATAGATAAAAGCATATAAAATAAATAGGTAGATAAATAACCATACAGACAATGACATAAGTTCATATGGCCGAAACACAGAGCTGATCATCTAGCTCATTTTTCCTCACAAACTCAGAACTAAAAAAAGACATTTCCACAAACACAGACTTTTGCACATTCACACAAACAACCAAAAAGAACATGAAAAACTTTAACTTTCTTGTTGCCAAAATGAAGCTATGATAGCAAGCATGATGCTGCCTTGAAAGTCCAGCATACACTTTGTCTCTAGGATGTTCATTTAACTTGCAAGTAATATCCTGAAAATCAGGTAGCAGTGATGTCACTCTATCTATATGTTGGCCTTGAAATGAGACAATTAACTATATGGCCTGACAAATATAGATGGTGACTTATTTTATGTTACATATGTTACATGACTTTGCAAAGAATAAGTGCTTTACATAGTGTCAGAGCAGAGCATCAATAAACATAGCAAAGCATCCTGTCTTCTAAAAAAAAAATAACATTCTTTAAGCTAGGTAGATATGCCTTGCTGGCTTTCAAGGTCTCCAGGCCAATAACCCTGAAAGAAAATGAGAGCTGTAATTAAGATTTAGTATGAATTTACTGCAGAGGCATTCAGTGACTTTACAGGCTTCAGAAAAGGCTGTATATTTTGAAGGTCAGGAGCACTACCAAGAACCATTCTCCAGTGACTTTTTAAGCTTTTATACAGTGTAATTTGAGAAACAAAATAACCTGTCTTGCTCTCTGTTCTTTCTTGTGAGCTGCAGTGCAACATCTTGGGGCATTGAGCTTCTGAAGGAAAGGAACACAAACAGCAGGTGAGTCTAGAGGGAAGAGACTGATCACACCCTGATGATGACATAGATGATTTAGAGATCTGAAGTAACCTGAGGGCTGATGCTACAGAACTACGTGGGGAAAACCCACAAGCAAAGCTTATACTTCATGACTTTCCCACCTGCTGATAACATAAACTGAATATTTCACGTAGATGGGTAGACAGGCCATCAGGAATCTACAGGTAAGTGACCTGGCTTTCAAGGGAAGTACCTCAGTAAACTGCAGAGATAGAAATCAAAACAGAGCTTGATTACCTCTGTGGGGTTTGATAATTCTGTTACATTTTTTCTTCCAGCTTAGTCAATTTCTCACAATATTTGGGTGCTAAAAAACTTTTTTTTTTTTTTTTTTTTTTTTTTTTTTTTTGTGGGAGGGAGGGGAGGAGGTATAGGAGGGAAGAGGAGGTGGTGTTACAGCCATAGAAATTATGGAATTACTGGAACACCTACCTGTCTGTCTGCTAGGAGTGTCAAGATGGGTCTTACTCATTGCCCTGTGCTCCAGTTTGGCATCTTCATACTTCAAGCACAAAAAAATAGGAAAATGAAAGAAACATTACCAGATTGTTCTGAAAGATAACTGAGGTTATACCAGGTAGTATTCTAGATAAAAATAAATAGGTCATTGAGATTATTTCTTTCATTGGTAAATAACACCTACACCTAATGTAGAAAAGTGACTAAGGGGGGAATACTTCTTAGGTAAATAATTTTATATTTGTCCCCCAGCCTTATTATGCAGGCTTAAATTTTGAAGTAAATCCTAGTAAAATCTAAAGAAAAGCATACATGAGTGACAACAGATGATGAATCAGTTGTAGTGAAGGATCATTTGCAAGAGAGCTGATAGGAAAGAGAAGTTATGGATGCCCCAAAAAGAAGCTGTGGATGTTACATCCCTGGAAGTGTTCAAGGCCAGGCTTGATGGGGACTTGGCCAACCTGACCTAGTAGTGGGTGGCATCCCTGTCTGTGGCAGGGGTGGTGGAGCTAGGTGATTTTTAAGGTCCCTTCCAAACCAAGCTATTCTGTCATTCTATGGAAGGAGACATTCCACCTAAATTACAAGTTGTCTGCTCATCAAAAAAAAAAAAAAAAAAAATTGTCTGAAATGTCAGTTGCTAGAGATGCGTGTGGTATATCATAGCAGTTTTATTAGTTTGGTCTGTACCATGTTAGCTGTCAGCATCAAGGGAAAAGTCATTTAAGAGGGTCATTTACATTACAAGTTTTTGCAAGAGTCAGTGACCTTCTGTCTGCTGATTTTGTAGCCAGTATGTGATTTCTAAACTAGTTCTAACAGAAAAATAGCTCAAGAGTAAATACAAAAAAGCAACTTACTGGAAGTATGTTTTCCTAAATAAATCATAATATTGAGAAATGTTGTTGTGTGGTGTCCTACTCCTGTTAGCATTTTTGTTGTGCTGTTGTCTGATGCTCTTGATGTGGTGTCTCATTGCACATGAAACTTCATCTGCACATACAGCATCATCTCTTCCACCAGAGTATGACTTTCTGGTATTTCTAGGGTATATATTTTTGAAACAGTCACAAAAAGATACTCATGGCAATCTCTATGTTGGGAGTATTTCAGTTACATTGGACCGTGTTAATTCACTGTGCTTCCCAGCAGAGTTAGTTTGCAGACATGAGGCAGTGAGCTCATGAAGTCAGGCCGCTTTGATACATCTGCATAGATTCATGACATGATGGGTAGATGCTCTCTAGTGTCTCGCATTTTTTATTTTATATATATTTTTTTCATGAATATAAAAGTTGCACAACGCATAATAATCCACTGTCCTAGTGCAGACCCACCCTCCACACACCTTGTGCAGATCACAGGTAGGCTAACACGCTCCAGGATTATACACATACTTCTCTGCAAGTCCCTTTTCAGCACCACAGTGCTTCAGATGTACCAGACACTGCAAATCACTTCCTTGATTCTATTTCCAGAACTGTCTTTTCCAGACACAGAAAAACCACAGTTTAACAAAACTTCTTTCTTTTATTTTCAAGTAAATGACCAAAATTGTATTGGAAGAATCTAATTTCTGCATTTAGTAATTTTCAATACCATTTGTCAGGCATTTGTGTGTAAGCTAACATATTCAAGTCTTTTTCTATAAGTGACTACTCTCCTATTTATTTATTTTTATTATTATATTTTTTTTTTTACTGTGTTTTGATGTTAAAATATATTGACTTAAAATATCTATCCAGAACAAATGATGTTTAAGCAGAAAGCTTTCTTGGATGGACATTATGTCCATACCCAACATTTTGAGAGAGTAAGCCCAAATAAATCATTGTTCTTTCTGTTGAACCAACTGAAAGGTCTCCTCTCTACATATGACTAGAAGCTACTCCTAACTTGTGTTTATTGCTCTGCTTTTATTCCAAGTGCATATGCAAGATTTCACTGGTTGATATTTTTTCCTCGTCTGTAGCTGAAATCTCCTCTGGGTATTCATTTACTTTTTCCCTTTAATCTTCTGGAAAACATATTTGCTAATCTAAAAATATTTTACTTGTCAGTTGTCACTAGTGTTTTAAAATAAAATTTGGTAAAAATGGAAACATTTTCGTAAAAATTTCCACTACACCTTGCTGAATATATTTTTTTAATATATTAATACAACTCTTCTTTATACTGACAGAAATAAAGGATCTCCCACTCAGTCTGTTCTCTGTCTGTCAGTGCAATTTTATAAATCAACTGAAGCAGTTCTGCATTATTGTAGACACCATATAGCAAACCGTATTGCAAACCTTTTTCTCTTTGCCACTTTTTATTGTTTGACACTTGAAATCACTGTTGTTAGAGAAATGAGACCATAACTGGGCAAATCTGATTTAGCCCTTATTCTGTGCTTTGAGAAAAGATTTATCGGACTCTTTTTTTTTTTTTTTTTTATATATATGTGTGTGTGTGTTTTTATTTTATGATTGCCAAAAACATGAAGTTGAATGTTGCCAAAAACATGAAGTTGAATGTTGCTTAAACTGTCATATGTTACTTTAAGATAGGTGCATCAGGAGGAGAAATTGTCAGACAAACTTTCTGATGGAGTATAATTTCTGAAAAGAGATTGAGGGATGTACATCTTAATGTTGATTTGCAGAGATAATGCAGACCTGTAGCTGTTGCTGTTCTGGACCATGTCCAGGGTCATGAGATACTCTGAGCCATACTAAAGCTTGAGATTTTGTGTTGGTGTCTGGAGATAATCGCTAAGATTAACACCTCCCGTAACGGTTTTATCTCAGGCTGGGATGAATAGGATCTTGAAATTTACCAGTGATGCAACTGGGAATATATCCACCTAGTTAACTTCCTTTCACATAGCTGAAATTTGGTCAGATCAGCACCATCCACAGGGGCAAACTGCTGTACCTAAGAAATCCAACCTGCTATTGTTCAATCCCTACAAAATCAAACCACAAGTAATTGAGATGCTACTGAGGAGAACTCATTACTAAACCCTGGCATATCAATTGGAAAATATTAGTACACTTAAGTCCTAGGACAATATACAGTGTTGCCATATAGCCAGTGCTGAGCTAAGGGGGAAATGATATGGTTTTAATACAGAGGAAAAATGGACCAGAGAGTAAAAAAGTAAGAGCAAAAACACAAAACAGCTGGTGTCTTCTCAGAATACCTCAGTACATGCTCCTTCATCCATTTTTGGTGTTTTGTACAAACTGGATCTGGAAGTGGGTGTAGCAAAACAAAGGCTGTCTTGCATTAAGATTTGTGAAAAACAAGCTCTCTGGAATAATTTAAAAGAAATATGGGTTTAACAGTCCTCAAAGATTGATCAGCATCTCCAAGGCTCTCATGTACTTCTAAGACTTTATCTGTTGCCAGTTTAACCTAAAGAAAGACAGGATTTGGTGCAAAAAGGATGCAGGTCCTAGTGTCTGTGTCAATGCTAGAATTGGTTGCACTGTAGATCTGCATAATTTTAAGCAAAAAAATAATGGTCTGGTGATAAATCATACATCATATAGGTATATCATACAATGAAAATATTTTTGTTCTTACTGCTACTTAAGCATGGAGTTAAAGAAATGGTGAGATGATTTTGAACAGTTGTGTCTTAGTTGAGACTGCTTGTCATAAACTGTCCACTACCTGTGGCCTTTCCTGTCTGATACAAAACTCAAGAGATATTTTTTTGTTGTTGTTGTTGCAGCTAGAAGAATAATTTTGTTCATAAAAGTCAAAGGTAGGTCATAGCAATGACTTCAGTTAACTTCAGTTTGACCTCGCATTTTCTCTTTGCAAAGGTCATCTGATTCATATTGTGTTTACAGCTGTCAACATCATTCAGCCTTTGATTTGCTCAGAAAGGTCAGCCTTAACTAGACCACAGCAAGACACATTTAGTTGTGCTTGCTTACAGGCACAGGTGTGGTGTCAAAAATGCTAGCAGGGACTTCACTGAAAATCTATGATAGCAGCTTTCCTTCTCTCTGCACTGGGCTGAACACTGCTCCCACACTGGAAAGTCATACTTAAAGGACAGCAGAGCTGCTTATTTTCACTGACTAGTCCTAATGAAGTTAGTCATAAAAAGACATTTAACCTTTGCCACCAGCTCAGTGGATGGCTGCAAGTACCTAGCAGAGATATTTACCATAAAGGAAAGCTAGCAAGTTACTTCCTTGAGACTTGTAAGCTGAAATTAACTCCCAGAGAGCCATTTAAGTAAAAATTTCCAAGGGAGTTTGAGGGCATATCCAGGAGAGGGTGTCTCAGTGTGTATTGATGTCATGATGACAATGCTACTCTGCCTCAAAAAGACTGGTATCTATTAAAGTTAACATAGGAGTTCCTACATTGAACATCACAGTTCTCAGAACTACACTGGGAATAATCAATGTGTTGCTCTGTTTCACCTTGCACGTTTTATGTTTTAGCTAGAAAAACTGATATGCTTGTTTGTGCAGAAAGACCATTTCAGCATAACACTAAGAGAGAGGGGCAAGAGAAAGAAGGCAACATTTGAGTTCAGACTTCACTGTTACTTGGGGTTTGTCCTCAGAGCTTTGACCGATTATATGTGATATAGCGAAAATTAATTATTTAAATTAACATAAATAAATAATTAGATATTTCATATTTAGAGACTACACATGTATGCACACTACAGGTAATAGGAAAGAGACTTCAAGTAAGCCTGATCCCGCCACCATTCTGGAGAAAATACGTTTGCAATCATATGAAGAACTTCTTTGTAGAATCAATGGGACTCCTTAGACATGTTAATTAAGTAGATGTATAAATCCATTCAAAGAAGTAGGATCTTGACATACTATATACGTTCTACATTCTTCTAAGGAAGTCCAATTTCATAGCAGCATAAGACATTGGCACTAGGAAAAACTGATCATAGGTAATATACCTCAATTATCTTACCTGGGGTAAAGGATGGACACATAAAACAGTCAAACTGTAGATATTTCTCCCAAAATTACAGAAATTAGCAAACGCAATAAAGGGGGAGTAAAAGACAAGTCATCTTTGGTCAGTCATCTGGTCATAAGACTTCAGGCTATGCTAAAACAACATTATCACTGACTACAATTATCACAGATCCAGGTAAATTACTAGATCACACAGCCCCTCCCTCCTGCCAAGTCTATAAGATTTTCTGATTTACATTTACAGATGCTTTACTCTTTCCAGTATTCAAATGCCATGTTCAGTAAGTCAAACAGTTAGGCTTCAAGGTGTGCATAAACAGAGTAAACAAATACTTCCTCCACTAGTATGAGCAAATTAGTTTGCATGTCAGTTGTTACTTCAGCCAGTAAGTTGAAAGTCTTAGAGATAAGAAAACTAGAAGGAAGAACAAAATAAATGTATTGGAAAACACAAGATTCATGCTTGGGGCATGGACCACTGATCCATCAGTCACTGCAAACATACCTAAAAAGACATCTATTTCTCTGGGGGTCAGAGCTCAATTTTCAAATAAACAATTGACAGCATAAGTTTCTGTGTTAAATCCCTTCAACTTGTTGAGCACTGGCTTTCAAGAAAATTTAGCATAAATCTTCACCTCCCTACTCTTTCCTACTGCTAGTCTTCCTGAGAACTGGAGTAAGTAGCTGAGAGGTAAGAGGCATGAGGCATGAGTCCCACTACTAAGGACGTATATACATGTATAAAAGTATGTAATATGTATGTAATCTACATATATGTAGATGTTATCTACATCTCTCTCTCTCTCTCTCTCTCTCTCCCTCTCTCCTTCCCTCTTTCAATCTATAATGTTCTTTAAGAACATGGCACACAGTAGCTTCTCCAAATAAAATCAACTCCAAAGTTTGAGATAGTGCATTATCTTTTTATTTAGCCTTGCCTTGCCTTGCCTTGCCTTGCCTTGCCTTGCCTTGCCTTGCCTTCCCTTCCCTTCTCTTCCCTTTCTTCTTAAGCAGTTCATTCTATGCTGGACCATGCTCCACTTTTCTAACGGAACAGAGATACCATTAATCAGGATTTTCCCCAGCAGATCACCTTCAGTTGTTAAATGAGCTGTTATGGAAAATAAAAAGAGAGAATATAAACTACCACAGTTCATATTATTGATTGCGCAAACTTTCCACACAGCCTAGAAGAGATCTAATTAACAGAGCTCCAAGGCAGCTGAAAAATTCTGATAAATGCTAACATTAGCTCTGCTGTTTCACCAGAGAGAATGTATATAAATGAGACCAAATCCAGAAAGCAAGGTTGTGTCTCTGTTGCCGTTCTAGCATAAATAAGAGAAGATAGAAATATGGAAACACCAGGAACATAATAACTGTTTGCACAAACTTTAATGTGCACTTCCACAAAAAATACATACTTTAGTGCTGAATGTGAGAACCATAAGCTAGAGAACATCTGTGAAGGAGGATCCTGAAAACAGAATTCTTTAAAAAAGGTAAATTGTTAAAACTGCAAAACTGCATCACAAGATGAACATCCACTTTACATTCTTACTATACCTAGAAAACAAATACAATTAGCATACACTTGTGTTATGCACATCTACACCAGATTAAATATAAGGAATGGATTTTTTTTTTGTTAATTTTTATTTTTCCCCCAACATCATCATCATAGTCATTATGCACAGTTAAATTTAGCCAAAAATAATTGTAATAGTACTATATAAATCCTAATTCCTAAATAATCAGGAATCTTATGGATGGTTTATGGATGCTTCAGTGTCAAAGAGATTCAGCTAGCAGGCTGAATGGCAACAGAGAGAAGAGGCAAAGGTCTTCTGAAACAAAAGGAGGACAAAGATTTGCTTAGAAGTATAAGTACCAGATGGAAGAGTAAAAGAAGAAGAGCATTAAAGAGCATCACAGAACAAAATCTTCAGTATAGATGACTCTTTAATTGCCAGAAAATGCAGTTTGTTTTTGCTGTTGTTGTTGTTGTTTTGTTTGTTTGTTTCCCAAGGAGTCTTTTCTCCTTTCTCTGTACACTTTGCTGGCAAAATCTGATCTTTTATACAGAATTTAATTCCATGTAGACTGGGAGCAAGAAGGCAAGAAAAAGAAAATGTTTTTACTTTATAGTATCTTCTGTCTCAGACTAGATAAAAGCTCAGTAAAATACCTTGAGGAGATTTTCTGTGACCACATTGCACTTTGTATGAATTTGCTATTCTTTCTTTATAGTCTGGTTGTTTTTTGTTATCAAGAATAGCCATGAATGATAATTTTACAGTCATCTTGCTAATGTTATGTTCTGGTTGTGTACAAATGTTTGTGACAATAATAATCTGACGTTGGACTGAAGTGTGTCTCCAAATCACAATAGCTGTGACCTTGCATGTCATGAGAAAACAAAACAAATCAAAACAAACAAAAACAAACAAACAAACAAAAAATCATGTAAATTTTTTACACTTCAATAAACCAATAATATTACTAGGAAATACATCAGACTTTCAAATAAAATAATATATAAAAAGATTAAATACTAGTGATGCTAATATGGCCAGAAGATATGTCTTTATGCTGTCTGAAGTACTTAGTAGCTTCAAGTGTCTGTACCAGTGGGAAAAGCTGGGATTCTAATATTATTTAAAACAGAAATGTGCCCTTCCTCTCCTTTGCATTCAAGAAGACAGAAAATACAAAGTTTCATGTACCAAAAGAGTAAAGCTGCTTAAATAAGAACATTAGCAGACTCAGCCTCCTTCTGGCTTGTTTTGAGATGAAGGTCAGAAGAAGTGGTACTTTTGAAAACAACCTTCTTTAGTAGAACTTCTAAAATGTAATTAAAACTTTTTTTTTTTTTTTTTTTTTTTTTTTTCCCAATTAATGCAAAGCCTTGTAAACTAACAAATAAACAATGAGGCTAGTGATTCTGATGAATGTCTGGTTACAGAAAGTCTATTTCTTCCCCAAGATAAGAAAGGGAGATTTTTTTTTTCATTAAACATTCTTATTAGATATAAATGACAGAGAAAAGAAAACAAAACGAAATAATTTTTAATGAGTTCCCTGGGAAAAAGTAAATTTTGGTACTTCTAATAATGACAGATGTAAACATCATTATAAAAAGTTAGTTAGAGCAATTATTGAAATCTATTTAAAGCCCTAAATCTTGTAATTCTAATATGGAACAGCTGGTGCTTATGTAGCGATTGTCCTCCAAGATGTCCATCTAGCTTCATCTTCCGTCGTATTTTTAAGGAACTGGTAATTGTCCAGAATTCTGAATGTTTTCAGTCCCATCAGGCTCTCAACATTCCACTCCTAATTCAAAATATAGGGCACCTATCCATGAATAAAAAGTATTGCTTGATCTTTACTTGCTATGATCTTTCTAGTATGCCAGGGACTAAAATGATTTATGTATCACCAGCTTGTGGGCAAGCTAGCAAGGCAGTGCCTAGCTCTCAACAGTTACTGAAGTTCCTTTAAGCAGAATAAATATTTCTCCCAGACTGGATACTGCCTGCCATTTTCCCTAATGTAACACAGATATCTTGGGGACTGTGGCCAGCAGAGGAAAACTGCAGGCACATCTGTACTACAGTAAGGTATGTTGTTTCTGTGCAATATGGAGTAGTCACTGTCTAAAGAAGGGAATTTTTCAGGAAAAAGGAGTTGCATTTTGTTGGACTGAAAGGCTCCCCTGCACTGCTGCAATTTGCTAGCTGAAAGGATGGCTGCATAATGAAACACAGTTCTGAAGTCTTCACAGTTTGTAAGTGTGTTTCCCGTGAGTGCAGATACACACGTGCATTGTTGATGTTTAACCCCTGTGGGCAGCTCAGCCACACACAGCCAGTCGCTCATTGTCCCCAGGTGGGATGGGGGAGAGAGTCAGAGAGGTGAAAGTGCTAGAACTTGTGGGTTGAGATAAGGACAGTTCACCAGGCAAAGTAAAAGCTGTGTACACAAGCAAAGCCAAACCAGGAACCCATTTGCCACTTCCCACAGAAGGCAGGTGTTTAGCCACTTGCAGGAAAGCAGGGCTCAGCACGTGGAATGGCTTCTTGGGAAGACAAACACCATCACTCTGAATGCCACTCTCAACCCCTAACCCTGCCCCCCAAGCTTTTTTTCTTATCTCAGCTGTCATTGCTGAACATGATGCCACATGGTGTGGGTCCATCTGGGCCAGCTGTCCTGGCTGTTCAACACCCCCAGCTCCTGGTGCACCCCCAGGATCCTAGCTGGCGGGGAAGCAAGAGGAGCAGAAAAATTCTTGACTTAGTGTAAGCACTGCTCTGCAACAACTAAAATCAACTAAAAGTGTTATCACTACTGTTTTAATGAAAAATCCCAAACTCAGCATCATATTAACCTCTATGAAAAAAATTAACTCTGTCCTAGCCAAAGCCATGACATGCATGCACAGCGCAATTTCAGCTCCACTGTTTATGAATCTGAAGCAAAATATTATGCCTGACCAATTCTGTTACCTCTCCAGTGCTTAACACATGATACCTTCAAAGAAAATCTTTTATTTTGATTATATATTCCACTTAGGTATATGCTCTGCTGTACATCCTTACTGTTCCATGTATACTTTCAGTGACATACACTGAACTGGAAAGTATCTACAGTCAAAATACAGAACACTTAAAAAGTCAATATACTGTAGCAGGCTATCAGCATTTTCAGATTCATTGTCATGGAAAACTCTACAATGAGACTAAATGTTTGGAAGATATAATATGCAATAAACTTGATGAAAAATAGAAATCCAAATTATTCCATAAGAAAAGAACAAGCAGTTGGAAGTTTAGGTAAATACACAGCAAAGTATGCCTCTGTGCAGTAGTCACAGCAGTTAAGAGAACTGGATGTCATCCTTTGTTGTAGCCTAAAATAAATGAATTATGCCAGTATCAATTATAATTTGCTGTATGAGTGGGGTTTGATTTCACAGGTAGTAGTTTTAGATTGTAAACATTCTGTAAATATCTCTACATCATAATCTCTTTGTATGCATTCTTAACAATAAAATCAGAGGAATCTTAATAGAAGAGGTGAATACAGACCATATATTAAAGCTGATTCTTTGGTTCTTTTTTTTTTTCTTTTTTTTCTTTTCATGCTAAAAATTCTTGTTTTAGACCAAGATAGTCAAGAGTGCTAATATTGAGCAAGTGTGCTTTGACTTAGTGGATCTGTGGATGAGAAAGCACTCCAGATGATTGGAAAAATTTTCGCAGATAATAGATATATATTTTAATCACAAAAATATCTCTGGTTCACCAGGATATACAGCCTCCACATTTATTTTAATTTCTACAAAGAGAATGCATAAAAAGTGTAGAACATCTGTACTAAGCAGCATTAAAACGAATTGTTTTTGTGAAGATCAAGTTTTCTTCAAAGATATTTATAGAACTGGGAAACTTTGAAGTTTATTCAGACCTTACCTCTACCCAGACATTTGTTTCTGTTTGTCCTTTCACTACTTGCTTACATGGAGGCAAAGCATTTCATCCACCTCAGTGCTCTTTCAGCACAGTAATTGCTGTGTCCTAGATTCTAGTCCTGTTATTTTCAATGAATGGCCCTCTTTTCTTTTAAGAGTGTTAAAAAAACAAAACAAAACAAAACAAAAACCAAAAAACAACAACAACAAAAAAAAACACGTCTTTTACGTCTTTTATAATGGATGACAAACTTTGTCTTTTGCCTAGCTGTGACTTGAATATTCTAATCAACATAAAGTAGAAAAAGGACTCAATCAAACAAATATTTTTTATCCCTATGCCACTAGATAGTGAACACTATTCGGATGAATTATATATGTAGCTATAATTTTAACTACAATAATTAAAAGATTATTTAATTGTGAGTACATTTCTTAGGCCCAAAATAGAAAAATACATGAGAAAATATTTACAGAAAATATTTTGCATACGAACGTTAATCAATGAATATTTATTAAATTATGTTACCTGTGGAAATTAGAATCACAGAAGGCTGTATTTTCAAACTATGACATTTCAATGTCATGATATTTCAAAATATGACATCATAATGCATGAGACTAATCTTCACCTCATGTCTTCACCTGAGTTCACCCTGAAGTCCTTCACTCATCAGCTGTTAGGCAGTGGAGCATGATTCTTGTGCCTTTTTATTCTGAATAGGGGGACAGGCCATCAGCCAGGCAACTTCCCAACTCTTACGTTGTTCGTGCCTCTCCTGGTTCACACTCTCTGAGTCTAAATAAACCAACCTACATGTTCTCACAAGAGAACAATCACTCATCACCTGTCTGTAGCCATGGAGTTTGAAGTCCTTCTCCTTACTTTTTAAGTCAAAGACCATTTATTTTTTCATGAGCTCTAGACAACTCCTTTGGCTCTGGTTTCAGCTCAATACAATTACAAAGCACCCCACTGTGTGCAACCACAGTGCAGGCTAACATTTTTTAAGCAGACAATCCTGAATGACAAAAAAGAGTGTTTCCTCAGTGAACTTCTTTATCTCCTCCTAATACTTTCCCCTTTCTTAGACACAGTTGACATCCCTTCACAGATTTAGACTGTTTTGGGCTATTCTGAAAGTTTGCCTCTCTGCTAATTAGGGAAAATAGAGACCTCTGGCAAGAGCTGCATTGTACAACAAACAAACAAAGAAACAAAACAAAACAAAACAAAACAAAAATCAGGCTTCTCTCAAAGTCACAGTGATGGAGAAGCCAACTGTATCACATAAATATAATTTTCATGCTGAAGAAACTCGCTTCTATGTGGAAAATTTCAGATTTTCCTCTCATGTACACTGAGGAATCTGACACTTGATCTACTCAGGAGACAGAGATTTGCCAAAGAACTAGGAAAGAAAAGAGGAAAAAGTAAAAATGGAAAAGTTAGGAACCTTTTATATTCTGATTCATTTCACATATATCTTTACTGTTTTGACTGGTGTTTTGAGAAACCTGGCATCAAAATACTTCTGTTTTCCTTCTATCTGCAAATCTCTTTGAAAAACCAGTCAGACAGACACTGTAAAACTCAGGATGGATAAACTCCTTCAGCAGAGACATTTCTGGTATTTCAGTGTTTATATAGAGGATTCTGTTCATGTGATCCATTGGAAAAGAAGACTGAGGCTGTGTACTTTTCAGACCTTCAGTTTCCCACAGTGAGCTGTGAGTATTAGGTACCTAAAAGCAGCATTTTAAGAAAGAAACAAAGTATTTATCCTAATCACCAGACTTTTTTCTTGCTGTATAATAAAATCATGAGGTTGATACACTTCCAAACAGATATACACAATAATGCTTTGAAGAAGTCCATAAAGAAACATTTGGGTGAAGATTTTCCTTCTTAGCACTTGTTGAGAACAGAGTGTATGTGTGTATTTAAACAAAACTCCTGGTAAAAAATAATCAAAACAAACAAACAAATGAGAAACATGCATCCCAAAAAATCCACCAAACCTAGCCAAACCACAACAAAGAAAGAAAGAAAGAAACAAGACAACAACAACAACAGCAACAACAACACCAACAAAGAAGGAAAGGAAAGGAAAGGAAAGGAAAGGAAAGGAAAGGAAAGGAAAGGAAAGGAAAGGAAAGGAAAGGAAAGGAAAGGAAAGGAAAGGAAAGGAAAGGAAAGGAAAGGAAAGGAAAGGAAAGGAAAGGAAAGGAAAGGAAAGGAAAGGAAAGGAAAGGAAAGGAAAGGAAAGGAAAGGAAAGGAAAGGAAAGGAAATTAGAAGGCTATCAGCTATGACTACTCATCTAGGGAATGAACACAATATGGTGGTTTACCACTAAAGATTAAGAGAGTCCTTTTGAATGTAATTTCATTACCACAGGTTTGTATTGTTGTCTTTGGGGCATTTGAGAAGGGAGAAAAGAAAGTAAACTGTCAAGAGGCACATGCGAGAGTGTTTCAAAGACACTGTTTTTGTACAATTTCATGTGTCAGTGGTAGGCAGATGAGCTTCATAGGGCTGCAAAGGGAAGAAACTTAGGTGTGTAAAGTTCTGTCTTAGAGGACCTTTCTTTTAACTTACAGATTAAATAGTAGTCTCCAAATGAAAGGAAATCTTGGATATTTCTTCCTTCAAATTATGACTCAGTAACTAAAGGCCAAACCTACCAGGTACTTAAACACTTAGAGATGTATGTAAGTGGATAGTGACATTTTTTAAAGTGCATAGCTACCTTGGCCTAACTTCATGAAGGTGATTGAAATTATACACTTGATCTTAATCTGGTCCTCAATTCCACTGAAATCTCTTAGAACCACATGCAAAGTTACTTCTAAAACTCTAGTTGCCTGTAGGAGTCTTCAGACACCTAAACCCATTTTAAGCATGTAACTAAATCTGCCTAAAAATTACCATCCTTATTTAATATTAAAGTACCAGCCCAGTGCCAATGTACTAATGCAGTAATCTATCTAGATCCCTTGTGCAATGACACCAGCATCTTGTAATGGAGCTTTCAAACATGAAAAACCCATAATAATTTACCACTGGCTATTGAAACAGTGTGTCAAACCCTGAAGAAATCCAGAGAAATAGAAATGTTTGAAAAATATTCCTATTAATGCTAAACAGTTTTCATGAAGCTTAAAGGCTTGGAAGTTGTAAATAAAAATCTCATAATTTTCATGTATAAATCTACTTCTATATGTATGCTAATGACTTCTGAAAGATTTAAATCACTTTTCTAAATAGTAAGTTATACGATCTTTTCCTGATTATATGTATGATTCTGAAGGTAATATCTTAGCCATTTTGTGTAGAAACTCTCTGGGTAGGTGCGACATTAGCAGTGACACTAACAACAGCCACCTGAAAGTAGATGGATTACTGAGGAAACAATTTTAATTTTAGAGCACATGAAAAATAGCTGTTATGCTGGAGTTAACAGATAAAGGATAGCTTGCATTTCATGAGTATTGTATTTATTAAAAGAAACAAATCACAATATGCATCTAAAGTTATCCTTGGCAGGATAAATAGCAATAAGCTGTCTGAAACACAGCTAGTAATAATTATACTGTTAGTAGTATAACAGTACTACTATTATACAGTTAGTAGTTAATGTAGTCATCATTTTTCAGCTGCTTTAGGCAGTTGTTTTCTTCTTGCTGTCCTCCTATGCATTCCTTTCAGAATTAAGATTATATTCTTCATTACCAGCTCTCATTCTTCAGAGTAAATTGTGAAATATCTAAACCAACAGGTGAGGACTACTTCACAAGAGAGCTTAAGGTATGCCAGTTTTAGATGAATTCATTATTGATTAACAGTTTCAAAATCTACTGAGTCTCTTGCTTAGTAATCACTAGCAATGTTCAGATGAAAGAAAACCAGAAAACACTGTACCAGATTCTGCTGCTTCAAAATTACAATGATTTCTATTACTTGACATCCTGCAGAGAATACTGCTAATTGGGAACAGCATCTCCAGTACTAGAGGCAGAGAGATTATAAATCTGCAGTGCAGCAAAGTTGTCCTGACACATGCTGTTACCAAATTTAGAGGGAGAAAAAATGCAAGTGACATATGAGAAACACCAAACTTCCGTAGTTACAAAAGTAATAGCAATATGACTCCTTGCATAACGATCTGAATTCACAAAAACTGTATTTTCCTGAAATATAGTTTTTTCAGGAAAAAAAAAAAAAAGACAATTTTTCCTGGTGACTGAAATTATACCTACAGGAAAGATCCTTGTTCTAAATTGGGATTTTATTTTTATTTTATTTTTTCTATTTATGTATTTATTTATTTAATCACAGTCCAAAGGTAGTCCATGATTTATTTGTTTTAAACACAGTTTGACCCAGATGCACTGTTAGAGTACAGAGCAATATATTCCTATTCATTCTGTAGGGAGAGTTGTGAGGCCACATCTTCACATAATCTCTGATTTATTTAAATTCTGAGTCTAGGACTCAAGATAAGATTTAAGAAACTGCAGAAAACGATAAGAGAGAAGGTTATATACGAGCTTGGTGAACAGGAGAACAACCCTGATTTGCCCTGAGATGGTTGAATAACACTTGCTTTTAATTCTTTTTTTTTTTTTTTTTTTTTTTTTTTTTTTTTTTTCTGTTTATTATTACAAGATCATGTTATGAAAGTAGTACTTACGGAAGGCAACAGAAGAGACCTGTGGCTGTTATCACCTAGAATATCTTGTTAGTCTTGTAATTTTTTGTGTTTCAAGATTTTAACTCAAGGATCTAGCATGAAGGGAATTTCTAACAAGGTAAAATTCTTTGAAGAAGTTGCACTACATTATGCTTCAGTTGTTACAGTTATACAATGGACCGTTCAGTATTAGAAACGTGTATCTTGCTTGTCATTTCATGGGGTTAGACAAATAAGTACAATTTTACAGGTCAAAGATAGCTGACATATGGGAATTCAAATATTCAGCCTTTGTGAGGATTATTAAAACATTCAGACTTTTAGAAATGCATTATAAAATGTAAAATACAATAAAGACCCATTCCATGTGCTCTAAAAGCAAATATCATTGTTAAGAGCACACCCATTTATACTTAAAAGTTTTATAGGAAACAACATTATTTAGGTTTTGTATCACTCTAAGTTCACAAGGACTATGGGTTATAATTGATCCGTCTACTCAATCTATTTTTAATTATTTGCTACAATAGGTTTAGGTTAATCCCTGAGAATTACAGACATAAACAGATATATAAACCAGAGCACAGAAAATAGTTATTGAGAGCTACTCATAGAGTACAAATTTGTTTGTTTGCTTGTTTGTTTTGTTTCAACCTGCAACACAATGGTGCTGGAGTACTGGAGCTCTGTAATTTCTCTCTTGGTTTGATTTCAATAGCTACCAATACAAGGGAGTAAGTGAAGTAGGAAGAAAGCAGGAAGGAAGAAAGAAGGAAAAGGAAAGGAGGGAGAAAGGGCATTCACTTAGGATGTTCTGTGTTTGGTATTCTCTCAAACATTTCTAAGAACTCTTCCTTAGTGTATAAATAGTCCTGTGTTAGTTCAGGGCTGCTGTTGTTTGCAGTGAAGTAGATAAATATACACTGAGCATTCTGGTGGTATGTTTCACGGGTTTTTGAATAATAATGATTTTAGATGTGTTCTGCTTCCAGCAAATACAATTGAAAAATGTCAAGTCAAATGTCCATTGAGTCTAAATTGCTTTTGCTACATTGACATTATAAATTAAAATGTGGTCAGATATCTTTTGACTCTGACTTGGACCAATAATGATCCTTTTATCCAGAATTACTACAATTTACAACATAATATTATCCACATTAAAAAACTTTAGTGACACACAAACTCACAGTGAGGATGACAGAACAAGAGGATGCAAATAAAACAGTAAAACAAGGAGCAAGTAGTAAGACTGGATACTATTTACTTTATATTTTAATATTGCCTGATCCTACACCAACGAGTGAGATTTATATGACTACTTCCTATTAATAAAAAAAAAAAAAAAAAAAAAAAAAGAGTAATAATAATCTTATAGCCTTTTATTCTTTTATAAGAGTCTAGTAATTCTTTAACTGAAGTTAAGTAAACTGACATTGTAAGTTTCAGGCCACTGTGTCATATTGTGTATATTCTGAAAAGTCCAAACATTGTTTCAAATAAGAAATTCAGAACAAAATTATATTTATAATATTCTTCAAATTCCATTAAGAAAGTATTCTCTTCTTAAATTACTCTCATTTATGTTTTTCTCTCTGTTGAAAAGCACACAGCTTTCGTGATACTAGCAACATCTTTTTTCTTTATTTTCTTATTTTTGGGTGTGAGGGATAAGATAGGTAGCATTATCCCAATATAAGATTGTCTTTTAAATCCTGTCTACCATGAAAAAAGTAACAAATTGAACCACAGAGGTGAAAGTAAATGTTGACCTTTCTTCCCAAGCATTCCCATGGCGACAGAGCTAACATGCATGAATTACGTAAATATAGAAAGATCTAAATTAATCTTACTAAATAATATCAGGATAATTTATTAAAATGAATCTTTGTTGTTAGTTCTAACCTAGCATAAATGAAAGTACAGCACATATTTGTAAAAATTATCTAAACTATAACTGCTGCTACTAGTAGAACAAAGAAAAAACTGAGAGATTTTGGCCACTTTATTTTTTCTCTTCTAAAGCTATTTTTGAAAAATACAACATAGATAGATAACTGATAAATGGTATAGGAAAAAGAGGTGTCTTTGCTCCTTGATGGCTATCAAGGGAAAGCTTATGTATCAGCAAATAATGTGATTCTCCACTGAGTTAAGATAAACAGCTTCCATAAGATGCACTCTGTAAAACTCATTTTAAGTATTTTGATTAGACTTGGAACAAATTGGCAGCAAAATTTTTGTCATTCCTTGCCAGCGTGCTGGCAGGAAACAGAAACATTTGTCACTATGGAAGCCCAAGAATCTGCTAAAATGAAGAATTGTTTATCATATTGCTCTGTATAAAACTTTTTTTTTTTTCTTTTTTAAATGAAGAGAAAGACAAAGTAAATGTGACATCAAACCAGCTGGGGGGAGAGAAGGAGAATGAGAGAAGGAGTGGGGGTGGGGGTGGACCTTGAAATGTATTAGTACTGCATTAAATACCTTTATTTACATGCTATGGTCTAAAGCAACCTTGTTTACAATCATGAATTTCATAAGGCTTAAGGATCTTGGAATGCAATACACCTCATTTATTTAGCTCCTTCACAAGCCAGTAAGACTTCAATTTCTGACAATTATCCTTTATTAATTGGAGGAAAGGTCTTTGTAATGCTCCCTGACTTACAGCTGTGATAGTACGCTCATGAGACCACTGTTATCTGGCAGTCCTTCCTTTCTACTCTCTGTGTTCTTGTTTACGGGTAAAGATCTGGTCTACTGACTTGACTAATTGGACCTTCAACTGCATATTTCAAATCAATTTACAAACAAACTTTCATTAACAAGGTACAAATGAACAGGGAATTAAGCAGTATAGTTTATATTTTTTACATCCTTATTACTGATTTGGAATGCTAAAGAAACACTAAGCACATCTGAGGACACAGAAATCCAGTATTAATTTATTATTTATGATATTAATTCCTTTACATTCCACCATATAATTAAAACTATCTATGGAGTTAAAAAAACACACGTCAATGGTGATTCAACAATTCTTACTCATTTGAAACATTTTACAGTCTTCTTGTCTAAACAGTTACAGAAATAAAAATCTACTTCAAGTACATTAAAAGGATTAGGAATACTAAATTTTAGAAAATAAATACTTTATATAAGAAGAGATATGTTGAATTTTTTATATGCCTTACAAAAATTTTTATATCTGTTTTTTATTAATGAGTACTTAAATAATTAGATAAGACATCCAGAAACAGAATTAAAAAGAAAAAAGAAAAAGAAAAAGAAAAAAAAAAAAACCAAAAAAATATTTAAACTTGAGATTAATTGTCTAAATGATTTGTATTTATGTAAAATGCCCATAACAGAGGTAGGTGAAGAACGCTATTACACAACAGCATTTTAGTCTATTTAAATACACTCAGGACATATGCTCTGTGCTCTTTACTCTCTCTACTGATAAACAGAAGGCCTCTGACAGGTGATAAAGTGGCTATTGCTGTAACAATGATGGAGGAAAAAATAAGAAAAAACAACTTCTGATTTAATGTCAAAAAAGTCTTAACTGTGAATGAAGGACAGATGATAAATCCTCTTGGAGGCCATTCATGGGTTGTTCAAAGGGCTAAGACATAAGAAGCTGTTCATTAGTGGTAAATAGAGACACAGTTTTGGAGGGACACAAGTTGTAGGATACAAAGCTGCTACTGTGTAAATCAGAGTTCTCAAGTTCAGAGCACATTTTCCATAATCCTACCTCCAAGCATGTATGACCTGAGAGCTAATTCTTAATGTTCTTTCAGTTTCAAGAGAGTAAAACCCATAGAATATTTTAGTACCTATAACAATTTCATATATCTTGACTAGTCTCTTCATCTAAAATGGGGACATGCCTACTAGGTAACATGCAAAAAGTAAATACCTTGTGTCTATGTCATACCTATAGTGTTAGCTTATGGACTTCAGAAACAGCACTGCGCATGGCAAAAATGTGTGAGATTTTTGCCCTGTGGCATACTATCTCTTCAGTTCTCTCCCTCTCTCTCTTTCTCTCTCTCACACACACACAAAAATATATATTATATATACATATATATATATATATATACATATATACATCTATTTATATGTGTATATATATATATTTGTACCAGTTACAAGCTGTGGAACAGACCGAGCTTTAAAATAGAACCTGAAGCTTTTCAATGCTACACACGAGAAATTAGTTCCATTAGTTCCAGCGCAATGCATAACACTGTTGGTTTTGCACTAAAACTATAATTTCTGTTTGAATTATTGTGTATCACTTGAAAATACAGCTTGCATTGATTTAATAGTTTCAAGTGGCACAGAAACCACTTCACTGTTAATAATATGGTTCTTTACTTTCAGTTTGCATTCACCATCACCAGCTTCCTTCTCTTGATCTCTATACATTCAATCTCTATACTTTTTTTTTTTCCCCAGTAAAATACATAAATATTTCCTATATAGATACTTTGAAAATGAGATCAAGTTATGGGCTAGCCTCCTGTTGGATTATTTGATGGATTGATACTTAAATCCTCCATGGTAGAAGGGTTTTAAATCTTACCCTATGTAGTCCGTTATTCAGACTTCAGACCATCTTCGTAGACCTTTTCCAATTTTATATATTACTTTTTAAAGGTCTTTCAGACACAGTAACAGCCTTACTGATTCCACAAAGGTTTCCTCCTCCCAGTATTTTCAAGCTTCTCCATTCTCAAATTGTATTAGAGATATGTTTCTCAAGGTTCTTTCTAAATTAAAGGATGTTATTATTATTATTATTATTAGTTTTGTTTTTAAATAAAGCAAACCATCCTTGGATGGTAATTTCCATTTTATCTTTTAAATGGAACTCATCCATTGAATAGAAACTTCATTGACTGTACGTTCTTTAAAATCAGGACATATGACCTAAGACAAAAACCATCTTGGTTTGACTCCTTATACAGTGAAGATATCATACTATTCCTCAGCACTGGTTAAGTGCAAAAAGTAGTCTTAAGTCTATAAATTACTACAATGTTATTCTGTAGCCAATAAAGTAGCCTATAAATATTTCTGCAACACCAAATCCATGTGAGCCACAGAAAGGAAGACATGATAATGTTTGTATCAGAGCTTTACCAATTATGTAGAGGTGACTCCAAATTAAGATTGATATAAATGGGAAAACCAAAACATTTTATGTCAGTAAGCATATGCAATACTCAAACATCTTTTTTTCTTTTTTTTTTTTTTTTTTTTTTTTTTTTCCTTTTTTCCTCTGCATCCTAGGAGAAACACAGGAGTTGAAAGAACAAAACACTGGGACTGAAATTTTGCACACTGTGCTGTTATAACTGAAACAACACAGAAATCAGTTTGCACTCCTCTTTCCTTTGAACATGAAAGCAAAACTAAACAAATCCAATCTTTCCTAATAGGTGGAAAGAGAGTACAAAAGAATATGACAGCCGTTGTGCCTGCACTGTGCTGCTGTGTGGGATTGAGTAAGAGCTTCTTACTTCTGCCTATCAAAAGCCTCTAATTTAATGCAACAGTATGTTGCATCCTCCAAGAGGCAGCACCTAGAATAGTGCTGTAACAAGCATGACAGGTTTGCTGAGACCCAGAGAAGAAAAAGGAGATCTGTATGAAAAGTGCCTTTTGAGTTTTGTTATATTGTGCCTTCACTGAATTTCACAGAAAGGCTGAGGTTGGAAGGAAACTCTGAAGATTATCAAGTCCACCCCCCTTACCAAGCAGGATCACCTAGAGCACATTGTATAGCAAGCCATCCAGGTGGGTTTTGAATATCTCCAGAGAAGGAGACTCCATAACCTCTTTGGGCAACCTGTTCCAGTGCTCTGTCACCCTCACAGTAAAGAAGTGCCCTCTCATATTGAGACAAAACATCCTGTGCTTCAGTTGAGAGGCACCCACTGTCTCTCGTCCTATCATTAGGCACAAATGAAAAGAGTCTGGTTCCATCCTCTCAACACTATCCCTTGGGATATGCATTGATGAGATTCCCCCTCAGTCTTCTCTTTCCCAAGCTAAACAGGCCCATCTCTTTCAGCTTGTCCTGGTATGACAGGTGTTCCAGTCCCCTAACCATCTTAGTAGCCCTGCTCTGAACTCACTCCAGTAGTTCCATGTCCCTCTTGTTCTGAGGAGCCCAGAACTGGACACAATACTCCATGCTTCTTTTGATGCATGCCAGAATACAGTTGGTTTTCTGAGCTGTGAGCACATTGCCAGATTTTGCTGAGTTTTTCATCAACCAACAACCCAAGTCCTTCTCTGCAGGGCTGCTCTCACCATCTATTTGTGCTTAGGACTGCCCCAGCCCAGATGCAAGAGCTTGTACTTGGACTTGCTGAACTTGAAGAGATTTACATGGGCCCACCTCTCAAGCTTGTCTAGGTCTCTCTGGGTGGTATTGCTTTCCTTCATTGTGTTGGCTGCATCACATAGCTTGGTGTCATTGGCAATTTTGCTGATGGCACACTCAATCCCACTCTCCATGTCACCAACAGAGATGTCAAATAGTGCTGAGGCCCATATTGACCTCTGAGGAACATTACTGGTCTCCACCTGGATGTTGTGCCTCTGACAGCAACAATTTGAGTGCAGCCATCTAGCCAACTAATTATTCACCAAAGGGTCTATCCATCAAATCAATGTCTCTTTGTTTTGGGAGGAGGATGTCAGACAGGACAGTGTCAAACTCTTTGCAGAAGTCCAGGTAGACAAACCCAGCTAGTCCACATTTAACTGCCTTTATAAATGTCTTTAATGGAAAGAAGTATTCAGTTTCATGAAGTTCTTTTTGACATGTTACAGGTCATTTGCAATTGTTTTTATCTGTTCCACAGTACTTTCAATCAAATTCCATGGTAGCAGCTAATCAAAGGTTTCATGTCTACAGTATTAAGAGGCACAACTTTAACTTTCCAAGGCTTCTTTTTTGTTGTTGTTGTTGTTGTTGTTGTTGTTGTTTGCTTTTAAATTTATCCAACAAGTGTACACTTTCAAATATATATATATATACATATCTTTAAAGCATTACCTCATCTTTTTATTTCTTGATGAAAACAATTTATATGTTCTTTGCTGGTTAGGTGAACCTCTGAAACACCTAGGGACATATTTCTCCTTACTACTTGTAATAGAGTCTCAAATAAAATATTATGTCCTCTTCTAATCATAGATACTTACCTGCTCAGTGGTCTTCCACTAACAAGAAAGCGTAATCCAGACCTGTACTTAATAAAACTGATGCTTTTCCACATTCCAGGTAAAGATGTATCAACCAACTGTCATTCCTTAAGAAATAACAAGCCTTTCCACTGCTATTATTCATCTACAAAGTCTTTACAAGTGCTGTTATTAAACTTCTTTTGATGCTTTCTCAGAATAGCTCAAAGAGTGGTGATTTGCATTGCCCCAGCCTCCTTTTTCAACAACACAGTGATTACAGAGTAAGTACTTTGAAGCAAGCCTTGGAATTAACGTTCCTATGGGCAAATTAAACCTTTTTGCAGCCTTACTGTTCCCAGTACATAAGAATATATACCTCATTGAGTAAAATTCCCTATTTATAATAGAAATCATTCTTCTTCATACTTTATTTTTTTTACTGTTTCATTTTTTTTAATTTATTTTATTTTTAGCAAAATCATATTATTTGTTCTCTACAATGATTTAGTTTTCTTATGAGAGTTACTTAAGACAAAGACTTTCAGTTCATTAGTATGATGCAGTGGTTAGGGTCCAAGCATGGGAAACTGAGATTTCCTGTTAGTCATAGCTTCAGTCTCTGTGTGCCTCAGTCCTGCATTTACATTAGGACAATAATAATGACAAGTTAATTAAATTTGAAATTCTGAGGTTCTCATGCAAAAATAATAGTTACATATAAATTCTCAAGGCACCGTACCTTTATACAGCTATGCATCTTTATTCCAAAGTCATGTTACTAATTTAAATTCTCATGTTACCAGTTGCCACAGCAAAGAAGTTGAGCAAGAAAATAAAATACATGCTAGCACAGATTCAGATTGCTAGAGTTATAGTAAAAATATTAATTAAAATAATAATGCTTTAAGTGGCAGAATAGCCAGTAACAGATTGAGAGTGGTGGACACAAAAAAGATCCACCTTAAACTTCATCTCATTTAACTTGTTCATCGAGGAAGTAAAAAGTATGATAAATGGAATGTAAATGAGATTTACAGATCATAAGATTTGATGTGGTGAAAAAGAAGTACACTAAAGCCAGCTGAGAAATAAGAAAGGTTAGAAAGTTATTCAGGAAATAAGAAAATGAAGTCCAATCTGGAAAATATGTAAGTCATTGCATCTAGGGGAAAAATAACTTGAAACTCTGATATTTAACACAAAAGGGGTTCAGCCAAATTCCCTCTGGGTGACACCAGACTGCAAATTATAGGAGCGCTTGCAAAGGAACACAGCAACAAAAAATGCCAGTGTAAATTTAGGTTGTACATGTAGAAACACAATAGTATGGAGTATCTAGATAGCTCTAGTCTGTGTAGCATAAAGAAGACCACAGATGCTGCTTATGGCTAAAAGCACCTTTGTGCCAAAAAATAACAGCAAGCTGGAGGGAGTTCAGAGAAAGAAACAGAAACAAACATGTGGTTATAGGGATTAATTTATGAGGAAAGTTCAAATGAACTAAATACCTTGGTTTGGATAAATAGTTACTAGGGGGGATATGATTACATTCTTCAAACACTTCAGAACTGTTATCATCAAGGAGGAAGATAAATAGGGCACAAATCTGGCTCTACTTCTACTTTCATAATGTCCATGTACTTGAAAAAAATGTTCTCTGTTGTCTTCCAAATGACGTCTTTCATCTTCCTTCAAATCCCTTTCAAAAATGTATGTGTTGGTATAGAGGTTAAATATAAATTTATTATTTTTTTTAAATGTTTCAGGTCAACTTAAAAGTTTTATCTAGCTTGTAGTGTTGCTTTACTTTTATTTCTTTTTCTGTTTGGTTTAGAAAAGACATCTGAACAAAAGCTAGCTGTTTCACAGAAGAATGCCCTTAGAAACAGGCACGGAGGACTTATACTTCTGTATAAGTCCTTCAGTTTCTCCTGATTACGTGTTTTCCTTTTGCACAAATTACGTGTATATACTTACTGACAGCAGGACTGAAATTCACACATCATTTTCCCAGGTACTGTTTTAATCTCTAAACAATGTTGCTCCACACAGAAGTATCTAGAGACACAGGAATTGAAATAAGGGGTAGAATGGATATGAACAAGGATTTTCATATCCAAATGGTAAGCTGAATAATGAGCTTCATGTAGAAACTGCTGGAAGAACTTCTGTGTCACTCATTTTAACAATGGTATTTAGGTCTTCATTTAAATCAGGACTTGAAAACTTAGATTCGTAGATACACTTCTTTTTTTTTTTTTTTTTTTTTTTTTCCTGTAAAAAACACTTTAAAAATCAACAAACCAACAACCATCAATTTGGCTTGTTGAGTTCCATCATTGGACCAGGTCCTTAGACCTTAGTGCCACATACACTCATCTTTTTCATATATACAGGGATGTGGGTTCTGACTTCCCCGGGCAGTCCATTCCAATACTTGACCAACTTCTCCATGAAGAAATTCTTCCTAATGTTCAATCTAAAACTCACTTGGCACAAATTGAGACTGTTTCCCCATGTTCTGTCACTTGTCACCTGAGAAAACAAACTGACACTCTTCTCACTGTATCCTTTCAGACAGTTGTAGAGAGTGATGGGGTCTCCCCTCAGCCTCCTTTTCTCTAGACTAATTTCCATTTCCTAATTTCCTAAGCTCCATTTCCCTCAGCCACTCCTCATAAATCTTGTTTTATAGTCACTTCTCCAGCTTTGTAGTCTGTAGTCTGTAGTCAAAGATTTGTTTGTCTTTGGTTTGGGTACGTCATACAGTTAGCAAGAGTTAAAGGGGTAGCCAGAGTCATCCTAGTGGCAGTGAGTCCTTCAAGCTAACTGGAAAGAACGGGTATTTTGGTCTGCTTTAGGACCTCAAGGACCTCTCTGTGTATTTTGTGCACTTGCTACAGAATTCCAGACAGTAAGAATTTAAGATGTTGCTACATTTCCACTAAGATGTTGGTAATACATTCCACTAATTAGAAAGTATAACTGTGATGAACATGTAGTTTCCTGTTGCTGCTTAGTGCTTTGGGAAGGTGGACTACATTCTCAAGTTTCTAAACATGTGTTTAATTGCTAAGTTTTAGATACAGGTTTAAGTTGTTGACCTTTATTTTAGGACAAATAATTCAAGTCAAAGGTAAACTCTTGCTGAAGTGAACAGAAGTAGTTAAGCTGTATCTCATACTGTTGGAAAGAAAATCAATATTCAGCTATTTCTGTTGATAGAGGAACTTGATCAAACATATAAGAGATTTGTATTGAAAAAATAATTAACTCTAAATATCTTCTTCTTTAAAACAACCAGGCTACACACTTTCTGTAGGGAAAAAATAAATATGAATCTCACACATAAAAATATCTCTGAAAAGCAGTACAAAAATGTCAGGCACTGGTAAGCTAGATTTTTTTTTTTTTTTTTTTTTTTTTTTTTTTTAGAGAAGGGTGAGATAGTTTTCAATTTATTTATTTATTTACTTATTTTGGACAAACAAATTGCTTTTTCAGCTATCTACACTGATAATCTTTATGATTTAGTCTGACACTTCTATGAGGTACTGGCTCAGATACTTATGTGTTTGTCCACAAGAGGCTGGACATCTTAACTGTGTAATTAGTATGGAATGCCTCAGAGACATTTTACTGCATAGCTTTTCAGAATGAAGTGAGTATAAATTTATGCTTTTGTCCCAGTGAGATTGTAAACATTACAGCTCTTGTCTGACTAGATCAGAATTGTTAAACATTTAGACAGTTCTGAAGGAATTTATGCCACCCATATTTTTGCCATGAAGATATTATCATATTTTGACAAGAATAACTGTCTCTGTACTGCTCTTTATTCTCAGTGAAAGCCACAGTCAGATCAAATAATCATTCAATATAGATAGATAGATAGATAGATAGATAGATAGATATTTTTCATAATGTTGGGCTTCAGTGCCTAAACAGAATAAAGCTTCAAAAGCTCAAAAATGTGCTTATATTCTTATACCCTTGGAATGCAATCTACTGTAATCATTCTTTTTTCAGCAGCCATTGATTCCTTCTATACTGGTCAATACTTATTTAATTTCACAGCCTGTTATACAGGTTTCTTGGTTCTTGCATTCTATTTGGTAGAATCCGTTAAATTGGATCCAGCCTACTATTTGTCTGAATGTCCTTGAGCTTCACAGTGAAAAAAATGAGCATTCCCTAACCAATCTGGCACCTTCAATGAAAACAAAATAGATGCAGATGCACCTTTCTAAATTAAAAGTTATATAGAGACAAGGATTAAATAGTTGGAGCTTTCCTTGTAACACAGTTTTCCATGTAAAATGAAGCAGCCAATATATAATAGTAATAGATCTGATCTGTGCAATGAGGGTTTAGGTCTTCTCTGTTTTGTAAGAAGACTGGTAGCTCCAAGTCTACCAGCTCCTTCTGATTTTATGCTAATTGTGTGCTTATACTCTCAGATTAAGGTTTGGTCTTCCCTACTAGGTCTATGATTTTTAAAGGTGACATGTGAGAGGTGAAGATAACATAGCAGCTGAGAAAACAGTAAATTACACTGGTCATACTGTGTAGCTTTGGTAAACTGTATGCCATTTATTGTCATGAGGTAAGTCAGTCTATCAAAGACTGTAGGACTATTTGGATAAATAAATCTAAGCAAGCGTGTAGCTGCTGATAGAAAGAGGTTTGGGTCGTAAGCATTTTTGAAGGATAATCTCTTATTCTCACATTTTCGTTTTAAATGCCAACTGTTTCTACATGTTTCTGCTTCCTCATCCTTAGAACAATAAGGTCTACCTACTTTCTGCTTATGGGGACTTTGAGAAAGGATGAAGATAGCTACAATATATTTAACGTTTAATCCTCACTTGAAGAAAAAGCGATGGCCTTTTGTTAATTCATACTCGACTCCAGAGTTACTGTGGAATGTTCAATACACCTGAACTTCTTGATCACAAGATACACAAAGTCCTCACAGTGATATTGTTTCTTTTGTAAATCCCACACTAGAAAATTGGAGGTGCTTTATTTATTTATTTATTATTATTTTATTTAAATCATATTTTGTGTAGACAGACAGGGACGGAATGATGAACTCTAGCAGTCAAAGAGGTATTAGCAAGAGAAAGAGAAGTCTTTATCTGTAGTCTGAGCTAAGTCACTACCACCTGACACTTAATGGAATGAAGATATCTATAAGATTATAATAGGGACCTAGTAACTACTATTACAGAGCAGTTAGAGAAATCCAAATTTGTCTTGACTTTCCTTGATTTTAATAACACATGCAATGTTTTAAGGCATGAATTACAGTTAGTACATAATTCACAAGAGTACATATTAGCAACGTGAAGGACTGCTCTTCAATTCTTGAATTGAAACAGCTTTCCATATCTCTTACCTCATCCTTAAAAAAAACACACACACACACACACATTGGTAGTTTTTGTTTGTTTGTTTGTTTGTTTTCCCATGGGGCTAAGTTGCAGACATTTGGCTAGCTGACAAGGAAAATACAACTTTTTAAATATCTTA
Source organism: Anas platyrhynchos (assembly GCF_047663525.1). NCBI lineage: Eukaryota > Metazoa > Chordata > Aves > Anseriformes > Anatidae > Anas > Anas platyrhynchos. The sequence continues at coordinate 33,837,529 of NC_092621.1, read as the reverse complement.
GACAGGTGCCATGACATAAAGCAGTACTGATTTAACAATGGCTGAATGACTAGAATTTTCCCCTACTCCTGGCCTGACACACATTTTCCAGTTTTTAGAAAGCCTGACTGAAAAGCTGGACTAGAACATCACTACCCTTAAAACAAATATTAGTTCTTAACACAGAAGACCAATTCATGCTTTATTATTACTACCTTTTTACTGAATCCTAGTACGGTAACAATTTCAATGCCAGTTATCAGAGAATATTGCTGCATTATTATCTCTTTAAAGATTAAAAAGAAAAGAACAGAAAGTTGAATAGTCTTCCGGTAACGTTATGATTATGGAGGCATTCAACAGTGAAAATAATGAACTCTGGATACCAAGTGACTCTTCAGAAGACCATTTGGCAACCTTCATTTGGAAAGATTCAATGTCTGCATAGAGTCTGCTCTGAGCAGGCTGAAAGGATAACCAGCAAGATTTAGCTTCTGATTCAGCCAGGCATTTAAGAACATGAATAGTCCCATTGAAGTAAATGAGATTACTCACTCACGTACTTGAAGTTAACCACACACTTAAGTATCGTTCTGAAATGGACGCCTACACTTGGAGAATGGTAGTATGAAATTTGTTTACCAGAGACTGGCTACAAATCAGCCTATTAATGTTTGTACGGAAAGTCTGTCAGAGCTTTCCCATGAAAGGTACATTTCTCCATCCCACTGAACCACTAGGATAGCCAGGGTACATAGGTAAAACAGATAAAATAGTCCTTTGCCTTGCTCTTTAAGAAGATTATGCTGGGGCAGAGAGTAACCTCTTTCCACTTGCATGTCAACAGAGCCATTTATTTTTTTTTCTGGACTTGATTTTCTTATATTTGAATGTTTATGAGTGAACATATTGATATAGAAAATACTCCTGGGATACAAATCTAAAATGAAATTAAAGAACAAGTGCTAATCAATTTGCAAGATTTGCAAAATGATATTCATGTTGGTTGTTCTTAAACAAGGCTAAAATATCCCATTAGCATTATTCAAGAAGTTTTAAATGATGTCCCTGATCACTGTCAATGATCATCGTTCTCAACTGAAAAAAATTCTTTCTCATTTAGCTTCAATTAGAGCCATGAAAGAGGCAAACACATGTCCATCTTTAGCATTATGAAAATGAGATGCTCAGGAACAACAACAAAAACAACAACAAAAAATCAATAATTTTAGACAACAAAAAGAAAAGACTGTAAACAGAAATAACACCTGCTGAATTTCCAAAATGAGGCTACCTACTCAAGAAATGACTATGAATTGTTCATCTGAAAAGAAATGTATATTTCACAAATAAAGTATATATACAAACCAATGATAAAATACCTAGAACACATGAAGATTTATACGGTATATCATTTTTTTCCTCTTTGAGTGTGAAAGTCATAAGACATAATAGAAAGTGAGATACCTGATCTGGAGAATGGTATCTTCTCATTAGAAAAATGTGGTTCTTGATATGTGACTTCAAGTTCTCTGGGCTTTATTCCAAATTTTACTTTGAACTTCCCTCATTATCATAGAAAAATGATAAACCTTCGTACCTTATTGCTCCATATTAAAGAGGTAGACAATATTTTATTATTATTTTTATTACTATTTTATATTTTATTATTATATTTTTAAATTTCTTCATGGTAAAGCCTAGGTTTTCACATCTGCTTACCTGTTTTAGTGATGTTTAGATACAACAAAACCCCAGTTTATTTTGAGTACCTACAAACTGCTGAAAGTTAAACTGTTGTAGAATATAGACTCTTACTGAATTAAGGAATTTCCAAATCTATAAATTTTGTCTTTTCATCACTACTTTTTGGCTAGTATTAAAGCTGTGTTTACTGTACTGCTTAACATAAACTGGTATCTGTCAAAACATATACACTTCTGAGAAGAGAAGGTGGATTTAGTAGTGGCCAGTTTTGTTTCTGCCAGTGTTCCTTCCAAGAGTGTTAAAGGGGGCATGGTAGGGTTTCTTTCATGCTCTTCCTAATGTAGAAAAGGAAAGAGCATTGGGAAAAGGCAAGCAAGTTGTCACAATTTAAAGGATTCTTGAAGTTATTCCCCATATACATAGAAACAACCAATGAAAAGGAACAATGACTTGTGATTGTATGCCTCAGTGTACTATAATGTATAAAACCATGAGGTCAACAATGATGGAAATGAGACTGGAAATGGAAATGAAGAGAAGCAATTCTCTTGCTATTTCCTGTCTTTAATGTCTGATCCTGCTTTGTGCTCTTGGTTCTCAAACACTGTCTGGAACCTACACTGAAACAGCATTTTTTGTCATTGGCTGTGTCCTAATCCTTTTTCCACTTTCTCCAACTTCTAATCTTTCTTGCTACAGTTGTCTTCAATACCGTATGCATGCCAACAGCCTCTGAAGTTTTGCATCAAATAATCTGGCACTGATGGAAATGTGTGTTCCTTTTCCAGGCCTGGTTGTGAGAAAACTCAGCAAAGCAAGCCATGAGTTTATATCTGAGAACATGGCTTCTATCCAATAATGTATCAAATTTGTCAGAAGTGTCTGACTGAAGCCCTTTATTATCACATACTGGTGAAACGATTTGCCTGAAGGGGAGGGAAACAGAGCATTAAGAAATTGAATGAATTGCACATTGTTCATGAGAGACTGTAATGGTACAGTCTTCTGTGTCCTGTACATTCCAGTAACCACCCCAGGCCCTATCTGATTAATATTCGGATGCATAGAAGCATAAGAATCAACTTTGGGTTGGTAATACAAATCAGCCATTTCTAGCATGCTTCATGGAATGTGTTTCTCAGGCTAGATCATATGCCTGCTAGTCTTAAAACATGGCAATATATCATTTTTACATTGTCATTTGTTCATCAGCCTGATGACATGGCAAAACTGGCAATTCGTGCTTTAAATATTCCTGTCACAATATTAAGACTAACATCCATTTATAAATGTGGAGGACATTATACATGGATTTATTTATTTTATTGTCATAATAGCCATGGTAAAGCTTACAGTTTATTTGTTTTCTAAAAGAACAGAGATGTAGCCTAGTAAGTCCAGTACAAATTTTGAACTCCTTCTTGAGGAAAAAACAATGATTTTTGTATTTCTAAATAAATCTTACATCTTTATGAATTAACAAGTGCTTAACAGTCTTGCTAGAAGTTTGTTGGCTGAAATGACTAAGGGAAGAGGAAAAAAGCTCTGTAATTTATTGTACATGAGGGCAGAAAAAGAGAGCCACAAAAATCAAAGGGGTTCACATTATGTGAAACTGTAAGAGAACCTTAGTGTAAGAATGATTTTCTCAGTAAATCTGTTTGAAGTCTGATTTCCTAATAGGGAAAATAAAATATCTATTGAATTACTCTATATATGCATATTTAAAGGTACAGGAATGTCAGCATTTCAACAGACAGTCCAGCACCATTCATGGTGTTATGGATCAGCATTATTCAGTGGAACATGTTTCTAACCTGAAACTTTTTGAGGAGCTGCCTTTGTTCTGGCTCTGATAGCCAAACACTTGAAAATACAGACAGAAAAAGGGAAGTGATTATATCTTCTAAGCCATAGGCTGGCAAAAACAGCTAAACCATTCAGAATGAAGCTGACCCCAACCAACCTGAACAAAAAATACCACCAGCAAACGTTTGCTTAGAAGTCTCTGGAAATACTATATCAAATACTCTGTCCTGTGCAAGGTGTATCTCTAGAAATCCTTCAAGGCTCTACGTAGCCTCCAGGACCTATACTAGTACATAGTTCACCATTGGTCCTCTGTTTATTCAAATTATTCACTACATATTTACTCCCTTGTTTGTATGTCCCAGTTCACAAAATAAATACATTTCCTAAAAAGTTTATGTACTCTCAAAGAAAGTATTAAGAAAATGTGTTGTCCTTTAGCAAATTCAAGGGTATGTTAAAAATTAGAATTCATTTCAGAAGAAAAAGTACAGTGGTAATATTGTATTAACATTTTGGGGGGAATCTTCCTCTTTTACTTTTGCTTCTGTATAAAGGATCAATAACTGTTACAACCAGAAGCTCACCCTTCAGCTTTCTGCACTTACCATAGTAATTTAAGCTACACTATGACGAGTGGAATAAGACTAAAATCTGGAAGTTTACTATAAAATATGCACATATATATATAAACAATTGCTATCTAACAGCCTTTCTCAACTCTCCCTTTCCTGGTAATGATGCTACCTGAAGAAGTAATTGGTATAATGTGAAGTTTAAAATGAGTTGGTAACTCCCTATACAGCACTGTGACTCATTTGGAAACCAGTGCTGATATCAGCATGTCAAATACCAAAAAGAAAGTGACCCAGCAGTGACTTTGGGTAGCTTCACAGACTGAAGCAAATATTGACATTACTTCAGGCAATGGGGAGGTGGGGTGGCACAATGAAAGCCATATTTATCCTAAAGATTATGTCACTGTTCCGAACACAGCCTCTCTGTGAAAAAAACAAGGAACATTTTAATTGCCTTTCTCCTCCCCCATCTTCAAAATATTGTTAAGATTACTTGGCTGTGCAAACTGTTTGATAGCCACTTGTAAGGAAGCATAGGGCACTGTATTCCTGAAGAAAAGAGATGGTCTTCTGAGCAATCAAAATACTAAAGATTCACAAAAGGTGAAGAGGTGCTCCACAGTTTATTTTTATTTTTTCTATAACCTGGGAAGCAAATAAATTTGCTGAAAGAATTTTATTGCAAGAAATAAATACTGGGAGAATGCTCTCAGGTTCACATGAAAAGACAGACACAGAAAACAACAGCACCAGCTACAAATGAGATGTGGCTCTCATATAATGCATAAGGGAAAAATAAATACAACATTTACCTTTTAAATATTTTTTATTATATATGTATTTCTGTACTACTTTAAGACATGTGTAGCACTTTGCCTTCAAATATTTTAGTGACGTGACTTAAGGCTGGGATAAACTATCCATGGAGTCTGACTACCAAATGCTAATCAGAACATTTTTATTTAATTGGTTTAACAAACACTTTTTTAAAGTAGAATTTAGAAAATGGTTGTCCATGGTAAATGCACAACAGGCATTTATATTTGCTTTCTGTGTATAAAACCTTTAGGCTGACCTTTGTAAGTTATCATCAAGCAGATGGTCTGGTCAGATCTGTCTTTACCTATGAGGTCGCTATCATCTGGATGTACAGAGGACTTAGTTGTTCTCCACTCTGTGGAGAACAATTCTCAATTCTCTCTCCTATTTTTTTTTTCCCTAAGTAGGCAGCGCAACTGCATTATTAGAAGTAGCACTTTACACTGTATTGCTTTATTCTATTTTGCCTGATAAATCATACACTATTGTTTATACACTCATTTGGTGAGCGTATAAAATAATGGGAACATTTTTGGCACTAAAATTTGAACAAAGGATTTACTAAGTCATTGACTACAAATACTCTCACATGCAACTTTTTTTTTTTTTTTTCTGTAATGTTGGTTCTTTGCATTTGACTTGGAATTCAAATTAAAAAAGATTTGAGAGTCAAAATCTAGATTATTTGTCTTTAAAATAAAGTTAGTAGCAATAGTGACATTGTCCCAAAGCCACACTATTCTAACAATAAAACTTTCCTTACTAAAATCATAACAAGGTTTCAGTGTTCTTGCTGTTTTCTTGAATATGATAATGATCATATGCAAGGGTCTTAATGGACTAAAACAATTGTTAGCTTTAAACCTTGGACCCAAGAAATGTGTGCTTTACAGTCTGCAAGTACATGCAGAATTTCAGACCTCTGGGTTCAGTCTGTTGCTTTCTATCCATATGGATGTCACCCAAAAATAGAATTAAAACAAAACAACAAAACACAAAACAAAACCACAAAAGAACAGCAACAAGACATTGTTCAAGGATACCAATGTAGTTTCTGCGGCCAACTAGGGAGAAAGAGGGAAATTAAATTGTGTTATTTTTTCTCAGACATTTGTATTATGAAGTTCTGTAGGAGTAACTAAGACATATCTTTCCAAATATCTTACTTTCAGGACTGAGTCAAGAAAGCCAACCAAGACTACATAGGACTGTCAGCCCTGAAGACTAGGTGTCTACTAGAAAAGCATGCTTTTAAAAAGACTTCACAGATATTGTCTTATTAATATTACATAACAATGTAGAAAATTCCATGGGGGAAATTTTTATTTACTATATTTACTGGGCAAATTTAATCTCTGCCTGGTACAAAGGTTAAGTGCAGACAGCATTAATCTCTCATTAATTCATGTAAGGGAAAAGCATCTACATGTATTTGTTTCAGGGTAGAATGTTCTTATACTGTTTCTATAGTAAATTCGTTGCTATTCTGGAAAAGACAAACTTTCTGTAAAAGAGCACAGTTAAAGTAAAACAAAGCCTCTTTTATTGTGACTCACTGTAAGGTGATAGATGTTTTCTACTGATAAAGTGTTTACAGGGTTTAAGTTAATTCTTGATGTCAAAGACACATCTCTTAGGCTTGTTTTAGAAATGTTGGCAACATGAAAAATACTAGCACAGGCTTTTTAGACAGATTAGACTGCTTAACATTGCTAAACAAAAACCTCACAGAATCTCACTGGGTTATACGGGGCTATATGAGATGCAGCTATATGGTGTAACCAGACATTACTTCAGACTGCACTTCACCTACCTTTGCCAAATAGTTCCCTTCTTCAAAGGGAAATGAACAGAAGAATTTTGTAACTTTAAACTTTCAAACATTTCACCAGTACTTCCAGCCTTTAAAAGGATGCATTTTATGACTTCCTGTAAAGGTCACATCTCATTTTAACAGAATACAACAGATTTCTGCCTTCTTTATCACCCTCTTCCAATTTCTATGATCATGATAACATCCCTTCCAAAGGCAGAGGTGCTGTTCTGTCTTCCGTTTCTGAGTACATTGTTTCTGGCCTATTGGTGGATTCAGGAGTTTCTGATCAGTTCTACATCCTTTTCCATAATTTGTGGAGACAAAAACAGTCATGCAAACTTGAGATCAATACGAATCCTGGCAGTTAGCAGAGCGTTTTCAAAGAATTTTAATTGCTCTTTTGAAAGTGCAACAAAACTTCACATCTAGGCCCATATTGGCAGAATCTTTAAAGCACCCATTTTCAGAAGTGAAGGTTTGAGCTTCTTTTTCTTCCCTTGACAAGTTTGTTTGTGAATCAGAGAACATCCATTTACTAGTCGGTTCCTCTTATTAGCTAGAAACAGTTCTTTAAAAACAGAACGAATACTAAATTTATCTTTTGGATTGTCCCCTTTTGCCTCTGAATTGCATGGCTTACATAGTGGAATCTCTGTCAAAGATAAAACTAAAGCAGCATGGAAATAAGAATGGAATAGGTGTTGCTTGTAGCCTGTGATTTCACAAATTGTCTCAAAATTGCCCATCATGCATGGAAACAAGCTAAATGACAGAAGAAACTAAGCTATACAAAAGTAAGAAATAACAGACAATGACAGAAACAACAAATGAACACTATTAGCTGTTTTTTCACTTTTTTTTTTTTTTTTTAATCTGTTTTTCCACATTTGAAACAGACATACATTCATAATGTGCTTTCAGATGCACTGCTGTATAGAGCTAAATATTTTTATATTTATACAAATGTATAAATTTGCATTGGTAATCAAGAAAATAAAAACCTCAGCTCTGCTAGAAAAGGGCATCTGGATCCCTTTTTATCAGACAAGGATTTTACAAGGCCAAAGTTGACCACGTCAAGAGGAAGCTGGAAAAGCTATGTAAACTGTTTAAAAGAAAAAACTAATTAAACAATTGAATTAGTTATGTATCATCATACATTTTCAATTGCTTAAATTGTGAGGCTTTAACTGAATTGCAAATTCTTGGACTTAGTATGAGATAATCAGATTTCAGTCTGCCTTAAATGGGAAGTCAGACTAAATGATTGCTGACTATGAACTCCTACTAAATTAAAGACCTTAAGTCAAGCCTAAATCTTTGATATTTTTAGGTTTAAAAATAATCAAAATAACAAGGTATTCTTTTTCCTGTTTATGAGAAACATAACACTTGGAAATTGTTTCTGAGAGTCTCCTGGCATCTCTGTTTTGTCATCTGTACTCTTTCTCTATTTCCAGTCAAGATACATACTAAAAAGAAGCTAAGCACATAATAATTTTATTTCACTGTTTCTAGTATTTTTTTTTACTGATGGCTGATTCCCATGTAAACGAACTTTTAAATCATAGCATGATAAATCTATCACTGATGTAATTACTTTTTATCCAGTATTACATCTGTGAGTGGGTGGGTGACAGTTATAGGTTGTGTTTTCCTTGAAGTTATTTTAGCATTACTCTGGGGGAAATTTGAGAAGGTATGTGAAGAATATTTTTTTACTTTCCTTTGTAGTTGAAAGATTTTATGTGCATCTTGGCCCACTGCCCAAAATCTCAGATGGAGAAGAAAAGACTATACATATTGCACATTCATTACGTTCAGAGGGAGTATACAACCTGATGTTTAACTTCCATGCCAAACAAAGAAGGTAAAAAAACTTTCTCAAAAGGCTCACAGCTTTAAACTATGGTGTTCTTAGATTTATATAACTTGAAGTAATAAAACCCATTTTGCATTTACAGATGATATTCCACTTTATAACACACTGAGAAATAAATTTTCCAAGATTTTTCTTCAGACTTTTTTGTTTTTCCAAACAATGTCCAATGTCCAATAATCTGGGGAATGAATAAAAAACAAATGTATAAACCCCACATTTCAAAAATTAAGCCCACATAGCATTGTCATTTCAGGGCTTATCTGTTTTTCTGTTTTTCCTCGGGATATCTGCAATACCCTGGTTGATCTCAGAAGTTTACTTCTGAGGTACCTGCAAAACCCTGCTTGATCAGTTGCTTCTCTCTTTTTGAGAAGCCTCATTCTTGGTAACCACAAATTTCTTCACTCTATTTGAACAAATCATAACGTCTGAAGTAAAAAATACATATTTTGCTTTTTAATTTTGATGCACACAAACACCTATTGTATCAAGAAAAAATAGAGGTACCCCCAAAGCACAGATCATCACTTCCAATTTCTAGACCTTTTACCTTTTCTCCATATTTGCTGTTGATAAAACCTGGACAAAACACATCAATGGAATCATGGTTTGGAAGAGCAGAACCTTTCTGGACAACTACAGTTTCTCAAAATCAACACAGACAACAAACTTTGACTGAGACATGTATTGACTTTACTGCTGCAGTATGCGTGAAACATATTTTAAATAGGCAGCCTGTATTATACCTTGCAAACATTAGTTTATACCATAATTTTCATGCTTTATGGCAATAGGAATACAGACAGACATAAAAAGACTCTTCCAGCTAATGTGTAAGTATCGGCACCTATTCCACTGTACATAAGCTGGAAATACAAATTCATTGATCTGTTCTTGACAGACCAGTTAATTATATATTCTTTTTTTTTTTTTTTCCTGTACTGTATGTGGACGTAATCTTTCGATTCTAAACCAATTAAAATGAAAATTTGCTCTCTAATCTACACAAAAGCATGTGCCAGGGGAATCTCAAAGCTAGAGACTTTGTACACAGAAGTTTGTTCCTGTTTCTCTTCTCAGACCTTTTCAATGTAAAAGCTCTCAAGCATACTAATAGGCAAAAAAGGTTAGAATAAACTCTTATTTGTAAAACAGGAAACAAAAAAGCAGTGGGAAACACTTCTTCTTACTAATAAGAGTGTAAAAACAAAGTAAACCTGCTAGGGGTTGGAGTGTGCATGCAAAACCTGAGCAGGACTTGCCTTTTAGCAGGTTGTATCCTGTAAAATGTTTTACTAGATCCCTCAAAATTTCAAGGTTAAAAAAAAGTCATTTTAAAAATTACGTAATTAAAAAAATACTATTTTAAAAATAATTCTGTTGAGTATTGTTGGCTCAGTATCCAAACTTTCAGAATTAGGTATTCTGAACATGGGGTGCCTCCTTCACTCTTTTTTACGTGTATACAATATGTCACCAAAACAGCAGGTTCAATAAAAATAAAAGGTGCAAAGCACAAAAATGAAATATTCTCTCATGCAGAGCTTCCAGTATTGGAGTGCACTTCAAGACATTAATGAAGCCAGGAACTTAAAATTGTAACTAGACAAGAATCATGAGAAAATTCATGACGAAAGGACTCCCCTCTCAATCCCCCTCCCCTCAAATTGTTTAGGATACTTCGAACTCCAAGTGAAGGCAGATTAACTAGATCAAATATCATTGTTTATAAAATAAAATTATTTTGTAGAGGTATTTTCAACATTCAGATTTAAGGCTCAGTAAGAACGCCATCTTTGGAAAAACCAAACACAATAGTCAAGAAAATTTATCACAACATAAATTTATCAGAAGATACTTTATTGCCAACAAGTACAAAATTGATGCTCTCATTCCCTGATGTCTCATTTTAAAGATAAAGCTTTTCCTTCACCACTTTGAAAGATCTGTAAATACAGCACTAAAAAAAAAAAAAAAAAAAAAAAAGCAATAATAAATTAAGAGAAAGAAAAGTTGAGCAAGACAGAAGCAGATAACCCACCAAGAAGGAAATGTGTTAGAAGCAATAGAAAAGTTCTGAAGTGGAATCAAAATATCATAGTATGATTTACTTCCAACAGAAATTTGGGGTTTTGCACATGAAATAAAACAGCAGCAAAGAAAAAGGATAAATACAAGTGCATATATGTCCCATTGGAACTTTCTTTTATTAACCAAAACAGTAGTACTCATCAGAATCAATTTTGGGATGTTTATGCAGAGGCTGTGAGTCCTCCATAATAGAAGAATCACTGAACTGGTCCATATCTGAAGGGGTTTGGCGACCAGGGACATCATCAACTAAAGTGTCCAAATAACTCCCCACTGATATTCCATCCAGTCCATCGCTACAGTCTTGTAAACTGTTACAGCTGCCATGGAGAGATGTGTCCTGACTTTCCAATAAGCTGCACAGGCTGCCACTCAGACTGCTACCTCTGCTAGCAATGGACTTCTCTTCAATCATCCATTTGATTGATTCAATACTTTCATTGATGATAAGTAGCTGGCGCATAAGCTTGACATCAGTGGCTCGGAGATTAACCTATGAGGCAAAAGCAATTAAAAAGATTAGTAATTTGCTCTAAAATCAGACTCTAAATAGCAAACTGGAGGCAATAGAAGGATTTTTTAAAACACGTCTTCAATATCTAGCACAAATCTGTTTAAATAATCATATATAAATATATGTTAAGTATTACTATACTTTCTATGAAGTTCAAGTGGGAACCTAATCATGCTACATAAGCAGCACCTTAACAGGAATGTTAGTCATCAACAAGACTTACCACGTACCACTGGTAACATACCACTATGTTGTTAGTGGATGAAACATAGCTATGACATGACAACTCCTGGGGATAACTTTTCATTATTCAGAGAAGCAAGACACACACCTGTGTTCATTTACAATTAATTTCAGACATTTAGCAGATCCAAGCAGCTAAGCATTCACCTCACATTCTCTTTGTTATAGATATGATAGTAATCTAAAATTTTCGGATGTGTGTTATTTGCAAAAAGGCTTGTTGATCTTAAACATTTACTCACACTACATCTGAGTTTATGTTGTAAGCTGCAGTACAAATTTCCAAGAGTTGAAACAGATATGTGTAATTATTGAAACTGTAAATTTCAAATTATTTAAACTAGTATCAGATGAAGGTTATGACTTTGTGGTCAACCACGTATTATAGACTAACATAAAGACTGACAATCGGCAAAAAATAACTGAACAAAAAATACTTTCCAAACACCAACTCCTATTTTGCAATGTAATTCTCATGGTTGATGTACACACATAGAAGTGTTAACAGTAAAGCATAGTGGCATATTTCAGTGCTGCATCTCACGGCACTTTATGTTCTCCTTACTAGAAAAACTTAACAAGACACTTCTACTAAAATTTCTGCAATGAAATTACATATAAAGGTGATGCCTTAGTGTTTAATTCATTGCTTCTTTCTTTTCATCTGAACCATGATGAGCATTGGCAAGACATTCTGTGGAATCTCCTATTTGTTACATGAAACAAGTGAGAATACTGAGAAGGTAATCTAACAAGTTCAAGATGATTCAGTGTTTGCCCATATGGTCAAGTGCAGAGAAGCAGCGGCTACTCCCAACCACAGTGTGAATTTGTGAAACAGCTGTTTAGTCATGCAACTGTGTCTGAGCTAAATCCTGATGAGAAGACAATGCTAGTTTGCAACCTCATCAGCTCTGCAGCCCCTTCCAGTAGCACCTCGTTAATACTAAATGTTCGACATCACAATAGACACTTGCAATCTCCACATCCACACAGATCTGGGCCTACATAAACTTTTGCCACAGTGCCAACACCAGGCATGCATGTTTAAAACTACCATGAACAAAAAAGTGATTTCAAAAGAACTCATAGGATACCATGTCTAGCATGTAATTTGTGTCATATTTTATTGCATGTTCTTACATACTTCAATTGTACAAATCAAGCATATTACATGCAGGCATGCCACCAATTTAAAATACATATTTAGAATATACTTCCCCTTTGTATATAATTTGTCTGTGCTTCTCTACAAAAGTCTGTGCCACAATCTCTGACTGTACTAAATACATTATATTAAATACATTAAATGCATTAAATACTCTTCTTCCATAGATCACTTACATGTTAACTTTCAGACAATTCAAGACAAAGCAGTATATTTGAACAGCTTTAGTCCACTCAGAAACAAGAAAACAAGTCAAATCTGTTACGCCAGACAATAGACATTTTATACTATTCGCCAATTCCATGATTATTATACAGAAATATAGCATCTGTATTGTTCATCCACAGAGGACTAGAATGAGATTGATATTCTCAGGAAGCAAAAGCTATTTCTTCTTTTGCCAAGCAAGACATTTGGACATGATTCTTTCCATACTCGAATGCCAAATTCTTTTCAATATCCAAAATTACACTGACTTGTTGTGCTTTTCAAAAAATATTTTAATGTATTTTTTATTCTGTTAGATACAACAGAGAATTGTACGGGCTCTGGCTAGGTTGCTTCATTGAAGCCTCTGCAGGTGATGTGTTCAAGCTCTGCAAACAAATCAGCATCGATGTCAAACCAGTGGTTTAACTACAGCAGAGCAGTACTTGCACAGCATCAAGGCCTGCTCTACTTCTCACTCTGCCCCCCAGGCAAGAAGACTGGGGATGAGCAAGAGGTTTGCAGCTGACACAGCTGGGACAGCTAACCAGAACTGACCAAATGGATATTCCATTATTCCATAATGTCATGTCCAGCATTAGAAGACTTATTTGGTCTTTCCAAAGTACCTGTGACTTGGAAACTGGGCATCAGTTTGCTGGATAGTGAGTGATTTTATGTACTTCATTTTTAGTTCCTTTGCAGATTTTTTTTTCCTTCTTCTCTTTGCTTTACTTTTGAAACTGTGTTTTTCTCAACCCATGAGTTTTCCTTACTTTTCCTCTTCTGATTCTCTCCTTCACACTGGAGGGCGTTAAGACAAGAGAGTGAGCAGCTAATGGGTGTTTAGTTACTAGCCAGAGTCAACCCAACACAAAGATTTTTCAAACTTTGCAAGTACCAGATTGTCTAGGTAACTGTCACGTAAGTATTCCCAGTCTCTAAAACAACTGCTGCATTATACTCAGTTCAGTTTCACAGGATTTAATATAGATGATCTGTTACCATGGAAAACAGCTTTACCATATAGTTTTAACAATAATGCCCATCTATCACTGTTTCAGATGTGAGGTTTTGAAAACAGAATGACTATTTTGTAGCCCTCCTAATCAAGCCAGCTTTTCTTCTCCAACCCATAAATCACTATAAACCATTCGCTTAGCAACCAGGCTGTTGTGACAGCAGCAAATTAGCTGACTTCCCAATTGCAACTATAGACTTCACCAATTTCCTTTATATATGCAAGTTTGGAGACTGCGATTTCCCAAAAGGCTGATTATGGCAAAGTTTAATGGAACTAGCACCAATACACCACTGATGAAACAATCGCTTTTAGATGAAAAGGAAAGCTCATGTATTTCAGTTTCAGTTCAGAGGATATGACTTTTTTTTGATCTTCAAGTATCTATGGCTTCAGAATTTCTGTGGAATGGCCTTATTAGAGTAATTCTTTGCATTCTTGCTGACGAGTCCTCCTCGTCCAAGTTACTATTTAGTCCCAAGTCTCCCATGTCAAGTGTGTGCTTTTCCTAAAGCAAACACTAAAAAGTAGTCCACCAAGATTGATCTTTAATGACATTTATCTCATCAACTGATAACATAAAAATGTTACTATGACATTTCTTGCCTCTTGTGTATTTCAGCCCAGACACAATCACATTAGTTTGTACTTACACAGTTGCAACTCATGTAAATGTTGGAGCAAACCAATCGGTTCCAAGAGGTCTCAATTAAAGGGACTAAACACAATACAATCTCATTACATTTGACAGCTCCATGCACAGTAACAGGCACAGTTAAGGAATAATCTAAACAGAGTGAATTGTATCTAATATATGTATTTCGCAACGGTTCCTACAGCTGCTCTTTAATGTAGGGCACAACACCACCAAAGGGAAGGTGTGTGTGCGTGTGTGAGAATCAGCACAATGTTATGACATACAGCAAGAAAAAAATTGTGGTAAGACAGAGAAAAACAAATTTTGTTTACAACCTAGCTTATATATCCTGTTGTTTGGTTTGCATAATCAAAATAGTACAGATGCCTAGGAATGCTTAACATTAAAAAGCCAGTCGTGGCATGTGAAAATAATGAAATTAAAGTGACAGCGAGCATCTTTCATGTAACACAGTGTGGTAGCATTAGTGGACAGAACAATTTAGCATTCAGACACAACCAGTTATTCAGTCTGACCTAAACACCCACTTAGACCTCTTTTCCCACACTCACACTGGTTGTTCTAACAAGAACAACATTGCTGCCCTTACTCATCCCTTACTCATGCCCTTGGTTATGGGCTTCCATGATCAACACTGTCACTTGCATGACACTGTTACACAAAAAATTTATAAATACACAGACATCTGTGTACACGCACACACACACAGATATATACACAAAGACATTTACACATATTCCTGTTGTTTCTGTATGTACAGTGTTTCTCAAACAGGATTGGACGAGGTTACTGGTTTTGGAATAAAACTCTTAGTGATTATGGCTGTTAACAAAGACAATTAATGCTTCTTGGCAGTTGTACAAAGTAGTGCATTAGCTGTCCTAGTCTGGTCATTTTACTTTTGGATCAAAGACTACTGGCAAAATAGACTTGTGTTTTCCTTCTGTATATTCTGTAGACGTAGCTTCCAGTCAGCTCCACACACAGTGGGCCCCCTCCCCTCTAAAAACAAGAAAGTAAAAACAAGAAAGCTAAAAAATTCAATTCAATATATCCTTTTAATCTGTCAAAGCCATCTACAGCACTAGTTCCTTTCTGCAGTCTCTTTTCTTTTAAGTTCCTAGAAACACATACTTTTTTTTCTTCTTTCCTTTTTCTCTTTCTCCCCCCCTTTTTTTTTTCTTTTAAAAACAGCAAATCTGTAGTGATATTAATGGCAATTAAGTGTGGTCTGAGAAAAAAGATAGTCCTAAGTTGATTTAAAAGACTTTGATTTAATTTTCTCCTCAACACCTTTATGCTGTGTGTTGTAAGGAGCCCAAAAGAAAAAAGAAAGGAAATCAGCATGCTTGTACAACAAAGTATTTCCTTCAATACCGATCTTTCAGTCATAGCACAGTGAAGTAAGTCACTCAAAGACATGAAATCTTAAACCTAAATGGATTCAGGTAGTTATTTAAGTCACCTTGCTCTGCACAGGATCCCTAGGGCTCAAAAACTCATCAAGGATTCAGGAGCATGGGATCTGGGGTTCTGAAGCAGTATGCCTTTGTACAGTTATTCACAGTG
This sequence comes from Anas platyrhynchos, assembly GCF_047663525.1. Lineage (NCBI taxonomy): Eukaryota > Metazoa > Chordata > Aves > Anseriformes > Anatidae > Anas > Anas platyrhynchos. The sequence continues at coordinate 33,821,468 of NC_092621.1, read as the reverse complement.
CAGTTATACACAATAACTGGAAGTTGCATGGGAACAGTAGCAAAACATGGTACCCCACTGCAAGCAGTTTGGCAGTAGAACAATCCTGCATAAAGAATTAGCACATGAAGAGGTTAGATGAAATGGGTACTGCAGTCAATTCCATCTGTTGTTCGTACTGTCACATCCATCTGTATTGCCTTTTTTACAAAATGACTTTCAAGCCCACACAATCTTTCCATGACAAACAGGCCCATGTGACCACTACAGTTTAGGAGCATTACTGATTCTACATTGCTGCTGACTTCCTCTTCCTAGGGTGTGTCAGAGACAGCTTTCCACCCTCCTGCATCATAAACAGTCATAAACAGTTTTATGGTTACCCATCTATGCCTAGCTCCTCCCCTTTCTCTTTTAAATGGCGGATTACCTTAGTTTTCCGTGGAATAATGAACTCCATGAATTCATTTGAGAAGTAACACAAATTAAGTAAACCTAGGAGTCAGTGTCCAAGTAAGAATTTATTTTGAATTCTGAGAAGTCTGCTTCTCCTCAGAATCCAAGCTTATTCTTGTTTCTCCTGGAATTGCTTTTTCTATTACAAATACTGAGCAACTATTTTCAAAATAACTAAGAAAAGTAATTCCCAAAGATAGGGATAAGACATGAAGCATAAAATAAACATTTGTTGGAAATGTTTAATTATTTGAGCAGATTTAGTATAAAGAAGATCAGAATTCATTCAGCAAATATAGAAAGATATAAAATTCATCAATAAAACATCGTCTGTGAGAGATGTTTCTGTGAGAACATGCATAACAAGCTAGAAATATTCACAATATGTGAATACATGCATTACTTAATTGGACTCACTGAGCTAACATATTTACAACAGGAATGAATGTGGTCACACATACAGACTTTGTTTATTAGGCAACCACCAGAAAACAACCACACAGCACGTGCACTTGAAGGTTAGCGGGCTCAGAATGATATTACAATAGCTTCTCAACAACAGTGAGAGAAGGAAGTGTTTTTTCTTCCATTCATTTAACATGTCTAAAAATCACAAGTGATAGATAAGGGTAAAATTTCTGCTCCTTAAACATACAGGTTAATTAACAGGTTGTGCATGAGCTCTGTCCCACTTTAAGCAGATCTTATGCATCTGCTTGACTTTAAACCTCTTGCCTGCTACCAAACTGTCCTACTGTTTGCATGAGGTTCTTAAAATAATAAGCCACTCTGGGCAATGGTATTTCAGGATCAAGATAAAAAAGCAGTATCTAGTCCGACTTCTGAATCTGAATGCAAACTTCATCATCACCTGTCAAAAAGCCGAGCAGATTCCATGTGATAGAGCAGAAGCACACAGGTTAACAATTCCTAGCTAGAAGGATCAGCTACTCACTGGTGGAACTGCAACTGCTTGCGGGATGTTTCCACATCCACTCCACCACAAAATCAACTAGTTTAGATTAAATTCATACACTACAATAATTGAAGCTAGCTCAACCTATCTGACACTGTATGTGAGCTCTCTCATTTCCTTGGTTTCTTAATATGCATAAATAATAAACATAGTAACCACAGTTTGGCACAGATAAGATTGTCAATAGGTTGAGGTAGATACTACAGTGCTCATCAGGGCCATATGTGTCAGACTGATTCACCTCACACTACCCTATGCAAAACACACATGCCTTTTAAATTTGATTTAGTAGTGTTACAGGTAGATCAATAGCTTTTTGCACTTCTGTTTTCTTTGTTTTCTTTCAGCATAGACTTGAGTCACAATGCATTGCTGAAAGGTTTTCCCATTTCTTTCCTTTTATTTTTTTTACACTTGCAGTAGTCTTCAAACAATAAGAGGCACATAAAAAAAGTTCTCTCTACAAATCTCAATTTACCAGATAAATCCTTGATTTATAGTTGCAGTTTGCTGATCTAGTTTATTTCTGCAAATTAAGCAAATTACACTGACCTTTTTTCAGCTGCACTTCTGTAATGAGTCATAATAAAAACATGTTGGCAGGCTACAGAAGCACTTCTGACAACATACTTTTTCCACTATTTTGTAAAAGACATTATTATCTTTGTGTTTCTCTTGAAAACTCACAAATTTTAAAAGGCACAGTAGATTTTTAGGCAGCATTCCCTCCAATGAAGTCCAGAGAATGAGCAGTTATTAAATTTACAGTTTCTGTCTGCACCCTTGACCTTGCTAGTTTAAAAAGAGGCTCTAGTCTAGTCACGATCTCTCTACAGCCTGCTGAAATTCCAAGCAATACCACACCAAGTGCTTACGACACTTATTTCTAAAGGTCCTTACATAAAATTTGGTAGCAACATAACATAGCTTTGTGAACAGAGTCTCTTAACTAAGAGGAAAAAGGAAGGACTATGTGATTTGACATCAGCCAGAGAAGAGTCTCTTTCTGCAGACAGGACTATATCTCACACCAGAGGAAGAAAAGCACCCAGAACCAACCACTCACTCACTCACTACCTGCAACAAAGAAGTGGTTAGGCCAGATCTGAGACACCACCAAAATGATCAGGATTCAGAGCAGAACATGATGAGAGAAAAAGTTAGCTCAGTAAGAACTAAGAGTAAGTAACTCAATGAACTGGTTTCAAAAATATTTCTTGCAAATACACGAACAAAACATTATGCCAGTATGGTTATTTTCTGGTATCTTCTCATAAACTACACCATTAATTATTTACATTTCTCTTACGACACCCTATTTGAATATATTAGCTTTGTACATACTAATTGATCCCCTTCAGACTTGACTGGAAAATACATGCCATCGAGTTGTGCAATTGCTTAACTGCATTATCTCTGTAATAAAAAAGTGGATCTCAATACCTTTTTCCTCCTCCCTGGAATGTGCATCATCCTTTTCTTGCTAGTATCAGTAGGTAGCCTGTCATTTGCATTAATACATAGTAATGTATTAATGTATCTCCATGATTTGTATGAATCATTAATTCAGTAGGGTGCAAAAATATTTGTTTAGTTTTTAATGATACACTGTTTGAGTTATTCTGTACACTCCAGTGCAATACTAAATTCACATGGGAAAAATCATCTTGCCTTTGTTTTTTTGGTTGTCTTTTTATTCTACTGTGAAAACAAAGCTGGACTTAATATCTACTAAGTAGATATGATGACTATTATCAGAGATAAATACACCACACGTCTGAGAGCAAGCAGCAAGAAAAATTATATTAGTTAAGTCCATACTTCACCACCTCCTCTTCTTCCCCCTCTCCCCCCAATAAAATAAATGCTAAATCAGAACTTTAAATATTGAAGCACCACAGAACGAAACATCCAGCCTCAGAAGGATGAGAGAATATAAAAGGAAGCTCCTGATTGTTTTAAAGCTCAGTTGAGGAAACATGAACAGGGAGACACTGTAACAATTTAAGAACAGTAAAAAGAATCTAACACAGTATGAAGTTTTTACTGTATGTTTCTAAATATCACAAGCTACTGTCATAAAAATAACATCTGACCTTGGAAACGTATCTATGATGACAGAGGTGAAAGTGTCCGGTAAAGTCCACACTATGGGCCCACATGTGTTGACAGACAAGGTAATGACACTACAAATATTCAGGCCAACACAAAGCTGCTGCAAACAGTGTCAGAAGTGTTACAGCAGATGGACTATCGTAGCACCATTGTAATGTGCTCTGAGCATCTGTCACAACACAGCAACTGTTGTGAACTTTGCTTTCATTAAGTTACCTATGCTTACCTTGATCAAAACATGCTCCTAAAAATGCAGTGCTAATACTGGAAAGAAATATTTATTCTTTTCTGAATCAGGTTAGGTTAATGAGGACTCTAGCCCTCTACTTATCCTTTTAAAAATTAATTAGTTTTAATACTGGCACTGTGTAATTATGCTCAAAAGCATTGAAGTACAAGAACAGTGATAGAATATCATGGGTTTTGGTTACAGATACATCTGAAACTTTAAAATATTGCTTGTACCTAGACAAGAGTGATCCTCAACTTGTTAGTCTTTTTAAAGAGAGAAGAAAAAAAAAGGAAAGAATCAATACATGCTTTATTCAAGTCAGAACTGAGACATGACAATATTACTATTACTTAGGACAAAACTAAACTTTCTTGAAATTCAAGTCTGGTTTTGCAGTATCACTGGAGAGACACATGAGATTCAAAAAAATTCAAATATTTGCCTTCCCAGAGTTCAAAGTAGGATTCTGTTTGTTATAATTCTGTGGCCCTGGTGATTGGATAGGTTCTGTTAGAAGCATGGTTTTAATCTAACAGTCAAATCTCTACTGTTGGCACACTCCCATCCTATTTACTGAAGGTTTATCTGAATAAAAAGGAACTTCAAGACAGCCTTGAAATAGTAAGTGATAACATGTCATCTTAGAACTGGTTTATCAGAGTTGAGAAGTGATATGCTGATCACTTATTTTTTCCTATGGAAATGTTATGAACACGTATCTGTGCCAAATCTTTTTAAAAAGTATTTAATAAAAAATACCGAACATCTTATCAAACAAGCCTCTTTTTTTTTTTTTTCTTTTGATTCCTTTCCTTACGTTTAGTCTGTAGACCATTAAAAGTTGAGTGTCTTTTGGATTCAGTCCAATTTATTTATTTTTTTTTAAATAAAAAATGTCACCCAAATCTCTCCACCAGTGCTATCACCATCCTGCTAAAGTACTGTTCATTCACATGATTTGTGCTCACCTGAATGTATTAGCAAATTTGTGATCTCTCAGATAAAGTGAAGCCAAGTTTTCTATTCTGAGTTTTGAAACTAAAAATACACTTTCAAACTTCCAGATCATAGAATCACAGAATTTCTAGGTTGGAAGAGACCTCAAGATCATCGAGTCCAACCTCTGGCCTAACACTAACAGTCCCCACTAAACCATATCCCTAAGCTCTACATCTAAACGTCTTTTAAAGACTTCCAGGGATGGTGACTCTACCACTTCCCTGGGCAGCCAGTTCCAATGTCTAACAACCCTTTCAGTAAAGCAGTTCTTCCTAACATCCAACCTAAAACTCCCCTGGCGCAACTTTAGCCCATTCCCCCTTGTCCTGTCACCAGGCACGTGGGAGAATAGACCAACCCCCACCTCGCTACAGCCTCCTTTGAGGTATCTGTAGAGAGCGATAAGGTCACCCCTGAGCCTCCTCTTCTCCAGGCTGAACAAACCCAGCTCCCTCAGCCACTCGTCATAGGACTTGTTCTCCAGGCCCCTCACCAGCTTCGTCGCCCTTCTTTGGACCCGCTCAAGCACCTCGATGTGCTTCTTGTAGTGAGGGGCCCAAAACTGAACACAGTACTCAAGGTGTGGCCTCAGCAGAGCTGAGTACAGGGGAACGATCGCTTCCCTAGCCCTGCTGGCCACACTGTTTCTTATGCAAGCCAGGATGCTGTTGGCCTTCTTGGCCACCTGATCACACTGCTGGCTCATATTCAGCTGACTATCCACCATCACTCCCAGGTCCTTCTCTGCCTGGCAGCTCTCCAACCACTCATCTCCCAGCCTGTAGCTCTGCTTGGGGTTATTGTGCCCCAGGTGCAGGACCCGGCACTTGGCCTTCTTGAACTTCATGCAGTTCTCCTCAGCCTATCAGTCCAGCCTATCCAGATCCTCCTGCAGAATATACCTATATATAGTTAACTCCTTTTATCTCTTTCTAACCCACTAAGAAGGGATCAAACAGTTTGCAGCCAATCTGCATCTGGGCTATCAGGGTTAAAAAACTAGAAGCAAACAAGAACTGAGTACCATTTTCAGCAAGCCATAATGGCTTGCTAACTTGCTTGGCTAACACAATTAACCAAGCAGGCTGCTGCTTTTAAGCCTTTTTCATAGGTAGGCTCCTACAGAGCACACTGAAGTAATCCATTCTGGAAGTTGCAAGGCATGATTATGCAAGTTACGAGAAAACATGTATTAAAAATCAAATAATCAGAAATCCTAGATTCTAGCCAAAGAGTTCTCATAAGGTAGCAGGAGTAAACAATTATGAACTATAAACTTCAAAAAATGTCAAAAACAGGTACTCTAGATACCTGTGTTTCCACATTATTTGATCCCTGCTGACTAATAATCATCAACCACAGGACGTGGTGCAGACCTCAGCTTCTCCTAGACCACTCTGGCTCAACTCATACTCAAATTTAATACCTTAGCACATTCTTAGCAAATACTTCTACATACCATACAACTGCAGCACTGTGCTGAAATGCACAGTGCTGCAGTTGTATGGTATGTAGAAGTATGTGCTGCACTGTGCTGCACACATCCTAGTTCAGCACAGAATATTAATCTGTAGTACTACAAGATACCTCATACTACCAGAGGTATGAGTAGGATGGGAAAGAATCAAGGTAACTGATTACATTTTTCCATTTCTCTTACTACTATGGAAATACTGACTAGTTAGGGAGCAGAAACAGAACGCAAGATTTGCTCCTGGCTAGGAAAAGACAAATATGTCCGTTGAAAATAATCACAGAATGGTTTGTGCTGGAAGGGACCTTAAAGACCACCCAGTTCCAACACCCTGCCATGTGCAGGGACATCTCCCACTAGATCAGGTTGCCCAAAGCCCCGTCCAACCTGGTCTTGAACACCTGAACCCCTTCAGAGAAGGGACATCCACAGCTTCTCAGGGCAACCTATTACAATGCCTCACCACCAGTGAAGAATTTCTTCTGAATATTTCATCTAAACCTACCCTTTTAGCATATAACCATTACCCCTTTTTATATGAGTATATTCCCTGAGAAAGACTCCCTCTCCAATAAAGAGACCCTCTCCAAATTCCATAATCAGAATCACTTCAGAAGTGAGAGAACTAGACAAGGAAATCTGGGCCACAACAATGTTGGACTGAGCAAGACAACTATGGCTATATTTTAAAAGGGCTGGATAGGGCTCTTTTAGTATAATTTTGTTGTTGAACTTCAATAGAACAGGAGGGAAATGACCAAGCAAAAAGAAAAGATTGCACATCATATTGTTGGGATTAAACTTCTTTTTCTTCTGAAATGGGAGGACTGTTGCTTTGCACTGATGAATGTATAACAAGCTATACAAGTTGACTGTCACTGTGAGCTGCCTCATCTGCCTATGGAGAAAACAGCAGCTACCTCTCCTCTATTGTTCCAGTCACAGCCAACTAATGCTAGGCACTAACAGAGGAGTAAGGCAATTCCACTTGATGTTGAGGACAACTACTATTGCTTTGGCATACTAATAATGCTTTCTTCTCTTGCAGTCTTCCTTCTCTACTCTTGAAGGATTTTAGTTTTTTCCTACAAACCCTGTAATGCTATGAACCAGCCATAAGCCATCACTTGAGATTGACATATTCTGAAATATGCAAAAGTCCTCCTAAGAGATATTAATTAGACCTCTTAATGGTTACAGTAGTTGAAGTGTCCCTGTGAAGGCAAAATGAACTTGCAGTCACAGGTCAGGAAGAGTCCTCTTACCACTTAGGTTTCATGTCCACTCCTCCTCAAACCATATAGTTTCGAGAAGCCTAAAACAAACAATAGTCTGAGTCTACAATGACTGCAGGCACAACTTCTCAAAGTCAGCATATTTATGTGCAGAATCACCCAAACTCTCTTAGCTAGAAGGCCCTTTTGCCCACAGAAAGGATTCTTCAGTATCAAACTAAAAAAAAAAAAAAAAAAAAAAAAGTGCTGCCACTATTTCATTTCACATGTGCTTTATTCTAAACACGTGTTGTCTGGCTTTGACCACCAGAGTAAACAGTCTATATTAGCAGCCAAATGTAGAGAACAAATTCTCGCTCATGGTGGGCCAGGAGCAGCCACCCTCCTCTAGGCACCATTTCAAGCTTAAGTGTTAGTCTCTTCCCAGATACCATTCACTTCACTAGTTTTTGAAAAGGTAGCAAACTGATGCAGATCCTAATTCTGCTTATATAGAAATGCTTCACAGTTTTCTTCTTGCTATCAGGACTGTCATTTATAATTATTGTAAGAATCAAGGTCAGAATCTGAAGCTTTATAAATAAAGTGCCCAATGTTTGCTATGCCTTATAAGCATGCACCCTAGTCACAAAATCTAGTTCAATCATTTCAAATTGAACATTAATTTAAACCAGTAGAAATTTGGTAGGAGAACAGGAAAAAAAAAAAAGATACAGACAGAAAAATGTAAAGCAGAGTTTTATTTGTTTATCTTGTGGTAAAAACAAGAAGTCTGGAAATACTCAACCTATTTATTAAATTATAACTCTTGGATGTGCACCTCCTTCTGCATCTACAGTGAGGCCAAAACAGCAATACAGCAGAACAACTCTTCTTCTGGAAGCATTTTAGCCATAAATGCAGCTGGTGTCCAACAACATTGAACAAAATTAAGCCAGTAAAACATTTATAAAATCTGCAATTCCCAGTAGTTCAGCAAAACAGCAATTCAACATTGCCATACAGGCACTAAATGCTTTCACTTCACCTGTCATTGCACCCAGCAGGGCTGTACAATATTGCAGGGAGTTTGGTTTACAGCACAGCAAATGAAACATGCAGATAACTTCCCCTGGCAGCTCAGTGTTTGTGCTTCCTGTTACCTAACAAACGTGTCATATCATTTGTTTGACAAAGCATTAAGAATTGTCCTGTTGGTGTGAAGAGGGGAGAAGGATTAGACTGATGAGAAAAGGGTTGCATAGCTGTGTGTGTATTTCTCTTCTCCGTATATATGGAAGCTCTGGGAAGAGGGTCCATAGCCTGACAAAACAGCGTAGCTAACACTAACATCTGACATGCATATATTGCTTAAACTCTCTAGTGTCCTTTGCTTACAGAAGGAGAAAAATCTCCTTTGGAGCAACACTGGGGGGAACCCTCAGCTGTGTTTTATTCCACACACTCAACAGCCCCGGACTGGAAGCCAGTGGGACTCACTGCTGGAACAGTATACAGGGCATTTCTGAAGTAATGGACCATCTGTATCTGCTTCTACATTTGATAAAACCTGGGTGTGAGTTTTATACCTTTCAAAGCTCTACAAATGAGAAGGTCTATAGACATACCAGAGTTCATTCCAGCCAGCTATAATGAACACTTCACCTCTACAACCAAAGGTTCTGTGGAGTTCGCGAACTACTCAGGTACTTGACTGAAGTTTTTCAGAACATAAAGACATCACAGGATGTGCTTAAAAGGCCCACTGCTCGCTTTGGACATAACCCAGTTCTCACTAGATACAGACATGGAGAGACAACCACTGATGCCTGAGCTTCACACAGCAAATGCCAAAGACATAACATGTTAACAACTATGAAAAAGTAGTAAGATTGTTTCAACAAGTTAAGTTAAAATCTTCTCCAAATCACATCTTCCAGTAATGGTTACCTTATGAAAGTGGGTCCAGACATGTTGGAGGCACAGTGATGTCTTAATTTGATAGAAACATAGATGTGAATTCAACATCTACTGAATTAAGTATTCTAGTCACACACCTTTGGACTACAAAAAGAAAAGAGAAAAAAAAACAATGCAATGTAGATTATGGTGCACCTATTTAAATGACAACATACAAAAAATACCGTCTCTGAGATAGGAGGCTCTAGCAGATTGTTATAGTCACAAAATAAGAGTGTAAGTGGCTCAAGGGATACCAGTGCCATTTATATAACCATATGGCTCTGTGCACTGTGGTACAGAGAATGATCAGGCCCAGAAACCTACCTACCCTCAGAGCAAGGCTTACTACTTGATAATCTGCAATATGGTGAGTGCAGGTGCAAGTTTTTCCTGCTGGATCTGGTTTGTAGCCATTCAGCTGATAACAGAAGAGCCCCTCACACTCATACCCTTACACTGCAAAGTACAGATGTGCAAGAATGTTTTATCTTCTACATTAAAGAAACATAATTGTTTTAACTGTTAATCTCCTTGGCTCTCATTGCAGACGTATATTTCAGAACAAATATTTCAACATCTTCCTGAAATTCCACAGCAGTCACTCCCACATAATTCTCTCTCCAGTCCTTCTCTAGTCCTTGAATAACTTATCCTGCCTACCGCTGAAAAGTTAATTATTATTAAGTGACTGAAAAGGTAAAGATTCACAGGTTTAAAATTCTTAGTACTAGGATTCCCTTCTGGCATTAACTGAGGTTATCCAATGACAAGGATGATATTTCCAAACTGTGCTTGAAAACAACAGCCCACAGGACAGAAAGACTGAACAGCTTAAACTAATGAAATACACCCAGGAACTCCCTAACAAGAAAGCCAGACACAAGGGAAGTCTTACAGAAGTTATTTTTCCTTATGCACCCAGTAAACGTATCGGCCCAAACTGGGTAATCCTGTTCCTCACAATTTTTCTGTTGATGGATGCCATCACACTTCAGTCCAAATTCAAGATTCTCCTCCCTCCTTCTTCAGTTGTTTTTTTTACAGCTGTAATTAACAGTTTCTTCAGTATTGTAGATATGTTTAATAGCTTTCTGACAAGCCTGCAAGTAGCCACTTTTGCTGCAGTTCTTTTAGAGCAGGGCTTAGTCAAACTACTCGAGTCATCAGAGCTTAAAAAGTCACCCATTTGCTATATATCTCCAGGACAGAAGGTCTGCATTCACAAAAACCATGCTAAAATTTCATTTATTGCCTGTTACCTTTGTTTCAATTAGAATTTTAAAATATGTACACATAAAATTATAGACTGTGCAGAACACAGATCCTCTGACCTGAAATGACCTGGGCATTGCTATGCAAGTAGTAGCAGAAATCTTGCAGTAAGAAACTTAGTGATGCACTGATGCCTTCTAAGGCTCCAGCTGCCCTACTAAATACTGGCCCCAGCTTTACATCATTGAGGATAACTGGGTGATCAAAGCCAAAATTCAACAGAAAGAACAACTGATGTGATGGCAAAAAGTAATCCACCAGTGGTCAATGCTTATAGGTAGCAGCCCCACTTACAAGTGTGAGGACTGGAAAGAATAGACTACAACTCCGCTTTTGTAACAAAAATTTTCCCCTTTTATTACAAGATCTTCTACAGTTCAAGTCTTTATCTTCACAAATAATAATCCACAAACCATCTTTTAAAGCTGCTTGTATGTAAGACTCCCAAGTGTCATGGTTACAAATGCAGGTACAAATCCAAGACAGAAACTGCCCTTGATTTCGCAAAGTTCCAATTACTTTTCAGCACTTGTTGGCCGGTCTTCTGTGGTCAATGTATGTATTTAGTATTATGCATTTCAAGTTTTTTGAGTTTACACACAAAAGGTTCTTTTTAACTATGGTTATCCCTAAGTATCCACACAAAATCATGCTGTTCTGCTGATTTCGTTAGGAAGTTTGCAATCTGTTTGCTGTAAGCTATTGTAAATCACTTAAACTGTAGAGCTCTGTGCAGAAGGGGTTTAATTTTCAGCAAAACACCACATCTTTTCATTATGAATTGTCATCAATCAGCTTTTAAAAAACAACTTCAAAGCCAAAATTCTTCCTCCATCCTTGAAACAAAATAATCAGGAAAGAAACAGCATGAAATGCTAATGTGCATTGTTTCAAATCAGGACTAAAAGTCTTATCTGTAATTTGGCACACTAACTCTATCTCGAGTGCGATCAAGCATCGATGAGACTGCTGTGATAATCTCTTGTATTGCATGTGTTTTTGCATGTGTTTCACACTGATGATGCTAGGTCAGGTATCTACAGTGTTTCACAGGTCAAGCAGTAATTAATTATGTAAGTATACATGTACTTTCTGAGGACTTAAACCTTTCATTAGGTAGCACAGCTGAACAGGAATGGCCATAAGCGCTGACTGGGTGCAACACAGTGATGTTCCAGAATTCAAATCATGCAGGTACTGCATGAGATTTGCCAGCCAAAAGATGCTTAAATATGCACAAAGTTAAAGTTGTTTACCTTGTCCTGCTGAAGATAGTCTTTAAAAGTCAGAGAACTTGGCGAAGTTATGTTAACATAATTAGATTTTAATTTTTTCTTGATAGATTTGGTCATTATCCCAAAGGATCAATCTACAAATTCCTTTTAATCCAAGCATCCTAATACCACTGTACAATCTAAATGCCACATAAAAATGACAAACTCCTTCAACGACATCATGACAGTTGGAGGGTATAAAAGAGAGAACTTGTTAGCAAGATCCAACATTATGAACTTTTTCACTGAACTTCTGGAAGACCTGTGGAAATAAGTTAATCTCTATTTCTGTATTCTTTCTTTTTTAGTTCTAAGAAGAGCCTCACTTCAGGGGTTCATTGAGCAACTGCTCACTAAGAAACCAAGGTTAATCAAATCCTCCTACACAGGCTTGAGGCTTAGCCACTAGTAATTTTATATTTAAGATTTTATCTTCAATCAAGTTTTTAAGCAAAAATTCCAATTAATCTAACAGAAAACCAGCATCTGATACAGAGCTTTGCATTGCTGACTAGACACACTGAATCATATCTTGGCTTCAACTAAGTCAATTGATGTTATCATTGGAAACAGTAAATGTAGACGTCTGTACCTACAGCAAGTGTTAAATGAGATGTTTCAAGGTACATTTGTTGACTTTTTGAAAATGCCTTTCAAAGAAGCTAATAAAGGTAGACCCCCCCCCTAGTTATTGTTCTAACAAATCTAAGCAAATCTGAAGTTGCTCAAAATCTTAAGAGCTGGTAAGAGAGAGTTACAGAAAGTCTACCCTTCAATCTGCATCTTCATTTACATGCTAAGTATATGCAAAAAATGTTAAAAAAAAAAAAAAGGAGAACAAGGAAGAGGAAGGACTAGTATCATAATGATCATATTTGCCTCAGTTCCAATCAGTACAAGTACCATTAGTTCTTCGTTTTGTCAGCGCTTCATGTTCATTACCCTTAAAATAGTCATAATAAAACAGAACTATTAGAGCAACGGGAGAAAAAAAAAAATCAATTAGTGAGACTGCACAGGCACATTCCTCTTTCTCAACTAGCTTTAGCCTAAATCTGTCATACTCAATTTCTTGGCAATGGGATTGTTTCCACTTATTTATTCCCCCCCCCCCCAGAAAACAACAACAACAACAACAACAACAACAACAACAAAAACTGCTGCACTCAGAATACCCAGTTTGGCCTTCAGGCTCATTAATGACGTTTGATCCCCAACAGTGTTCACTGGAAGGAAGTTCATCTAAAAGTTCCAGCTCTGCCATTTCCCTCTTAATTCCAAGACACTGTTTACCTTTTTTTTGGACCCAAGTACTCTTATGCAAAGCATGTTATTATTTTAGTCTGTGTAGTGCAGACAGAGAAATGCAATAAAAATTTGATTTAAGAAAAATATGAACTGAAAGAAAAAACCTCAACATATTTTTTTTTCAGGTATTAATAAAAATCTCCCTTTGAGTAAACACAGAGCTTGTGAAGGAGAAATGAGGCTTCTGAACTAGCAGCATCAGCAGTTAGTGTTCAGCCCTCAGGTTCAGCAGTTACAAGCCATGTTGATTACTTACAGCAGCGTGCAGCTGTACTGAGTGGTGACCTCACAAGCATCACACACCAGAACAAGGTTGCAGCTGTGAGGGGTATGGAGTATTCATCAAATTCTAGGTTGACCAGAGAACAGCATTTTGACCCAAGTTAACAATTACACCTTGCTTCTCTTGTTATGCAATGGCCTTATGCCTCAAAGGTTTTCAGCACTACCAGGGCAGTGTCAATCACAGACTTGGCTGGGAAAAGTGAAGGTAAAAAAGGGGAAGGTGCCCCGGCTCAGCAGGTTCGTAGTTAAAAAAAAAAAAAAAAAACCCTCCATGGTGTTCTGCACATGATTCCAGTGACTACCAACAAAATTGGGCTCCGGAGAAAAAGAACAATCCACTCAAGACAGCAAACAGATCAGGGGACACAAGCTTCAAGGCCTCAGTCAGCGGATGTACAGTTTACTCCCACACACCTGCCTATCTGTCAGGAGCTTAAACTCATGGTCAAAAACACCACTCCTAAATCAAATATGGACCTGATATGCTCATGTCTTTAACATTCTCCTGCAGGAGATGACATATGGGAAGTAATCGTGTCCACCCATTTTATTCATGCTCTTCCAGGCCCAAGGACATGGCAATGTGATGATAGACATCTCAGAGCTTCCACCACCTCGCTCTTTCTCAGAAACATCCAAATCAACAGATATCAGTACTTCATTCTGAAGCATGATAAACATATAGGGTGGTTGAAAGAGATGAAACATAGATTTCATTGGTGTCTGGAGGAAAAAGTGAGCACTGAAAGAAGAGAAGATGGTCCTCCATTTTAAAATGAGGAAAAATTATACCTACCTCCATTCCTGCACAATGGAATTTACTTCGGTCACTGGAAGGATTACATACTACCTGAGATAAGGCTTAATGTACGTTCCCAAGCATTACAACTGGGTTCAGGTATGCTTTCCTTGTTCTTTACTGTCATGGGCCAAACAGGCTGTCAGTGGAACACAGAGGTTCCTCCTCTCATAATGGCTCATAACTTAGTTAACAGTAAAATACATCCTTAGCACAGCCAAAAGCTTTGGAATCACCATGATTTCAATGCAATGAAAGGTCAAAATGTACTCATATTATCCATAATATAGCTTTGTTTCTCAGATTTAGTTGAAATTTGTCAACACAGGCACAGCCATTGTAACAAACAATACCTGTGGGAAAGGACAGAAGTTGAGCTGCATAAACACACAATTTGTATGAAATTTAAAAATAATTAAAAAAAAAAAAAACACGTCTGCTCAAAATGTCTTCATTAACAAAACCAATAAGATAACATAGTGAGATAGTGAGAAGGTACTGGTCAATATTAAAGATTAAGATGTCTGCACACCAGTCAGTGTCAAGTTTTTCATGTGTGACTAGGTGAGCCCGAATAACCTTGCTTTGCCAATACATACAAAAAGGTTGTCTCAAGCCTGAAGCAAGTAAACCAAAAAAAAAAACCCACAGGTGTACATCTGAACTTCTGTGAGCAGGCTGCAGAAGCTGGTATCAGAGAGCAACTAGGAAAAGATAGCATGATAGACATTGCTTGGATTTGGATTCAACTGCATGAAGTTCAAGAAGGCCAAGTGCCGGGTCCTGCACCTGGGGCACAATAACCCCAAGCAGAGCTACAGGCTGGGAGATGAGTGGTTGGAGAGCTGCCAGGCAGAGAAGGACCTGGGAGTGATGGTGGACAGTCGGCTGAATATGAGCCAGCAGTGTGCTCAGGTGGCCAAGAAGGCCAACGGCATCCTGGCTTGTATCAGAAACAGTGTGACCAGCAGGGCTAGGGAGGTGATCGTCCCCCTGTACTCGGCTCTGGTGAGGCCGCACCTCGAGTACTGTGTTCAGTTTTGGGCCCCTCGCTACAAGAAGGACATCGAGGTGCTTGAGCGGGTCCAAAGAAGGGCGACGAAGCTGGTGAGGGGCCTGGAGAACAAGTCCTATGAGGAGCGGCTGAGGGAGCTGGGCTTGTTCAGCCTGGAGAAGAGGAGGCTCAGGGGCGACCTTATCGCTCTCTACAGATACCTTAAAGGAGGCTGTAGTGAGGTGGGGGTTGGCCTGTTCTCCCACGTGCCTGGTGACAGGACAAGGGGGAACGGGCTAAAGTTGCGCCAGGGGAGTTTTAGGTTAGATGTTAGGAAGAACTTCTTTACTGAAAGGGTTGTGAGGCATTGGAACAGGCTGCCCAGGGAGATGGTGGAGTCACCATCCCTGGAAGTCTTCAAAAGACGTTTAGATGTAGAGCTTAGGGATATGGTTTAGTGGGGACTGTTCATGTTAGGTTAGAGGTCGGACTCGATGATCTTGAGGTCTCTTCCAACCTAGAAATTCTGTGATTTCTAAACTTCTTATTTTTTCAATTTTTTACATCTGTTTACTATTATAGCAGATACTAACTACTTTTCTCCCCAGTCAAGGCCTCTTAGATATTCATCAGAACCAAAGAATAATATGCTACAAATAGATGTGAAATAGTGAGATAACAGATTGTACTTTGGTTCTGTTTTAGGAATGATGTTCAGAAGAAGAAGAGACACAGAAACTCTCCTTCTTATCTACTGTTGTTCTTAAATTGTACAGATCTGTACACTGTCACAAGAAAACTGCAGAAGCGAAAGGGACAGATTAAGAACCTGAAGAAACCTTAAGGACAGAGGAGAATTCTTATGTTACTGTAGACAACCACAAGAAGATAGCTAACTTCCAACCTCTGGAAGATAGAAAACAGATGACACAAGAAGAAGAAAGTAGACAGAGTAACTGTATTTCCTCTTGTACAACAAACACTCATTATAAAAGTAGCTGAACAGGCAGGCACAGAATAAAAGTCAAACAAGGAAGTGTGCATTAGAACTCCCCTGGCTTAACATAAGCGATGAGTTTAGATGTGAAAAACTAAGTCATTAAGACATTAAAGTGAGAAAGGAGGGATCAAGGAAGCTGAGACTCAAACTTGTTCTTTCCAAGAGCTGAGAAGGGGGAGAGAGGAGAGAGAGGGAAATTAGGAAGCAGAAAAAAAGAATATAGACAAACTGAAGACTGTGATGTGAAACTTCATGTGTAAAGTAGATGAAGAGACCAACTAGCAAGGAAAACATGATGGGGGCAAGTCACTTGATTTTTATCCCTTAATAGGCATAACTGTCATGACATGTCTAAACAGTCATGCCAAAAACTCCATCTACCTTATTTGCTACCTTTGCAGTTCAACGCCCCTAAGAGTTTTATATTATAATCTATGCACAGGTCACCCTACAACCCTTGTACAAGTTTAGAACTTTGAAAACTAATACAAAGGATGCTAACAATGGGGAACAGTGTTAAAAACTAAAGTTCTCAGTGATCATTACACTAAAATGCATGGTAGTTTAGGTTAGTGAGCATCTCTTATAGCATACAAAGCCATAAAGCACGAATTGTGATAAAAAAGTGACTTTTCAAGATTAAGGTCATAATTTTGGCTATAAACTGCTGGGATGCCTATTCCTGATTTCCCTTTCCTCCTAGCCTGCTTATTCTTTCAGAACTCTCCCACCCACCCACTGACCTTTTGCTTATACATACGTGAGGTTGCACCGGGACAGGCACAATGGTATAGCATTGTACTTGTTTACATAGGATGAGATTGCTTTGTTCGCTCTGAATGGCAGAGTTCCAAGACAGTTGCATAAAGCCACCTCCACGAGCTGCCAGCAAAATCGTCATCCCAACAAGAAAATAGTATGGAGTTTGACCAAGCAAGTTATGCACAAGAACTGTGGAAAGAGCCGCTGCCAAAAAAAAAAAAAAAAAAAGTTCTTCTGGAATTGAGCACAATTACAGTCTAATAAAAACTGAGGCCAAATAGGCATTGTCAGAATCGAACCTACCAAGCGTTCAACATTTTTGGTTGGTTGCTCGTTTGCTTGCAAAGAGCGCCGTGGTTCTTTTAGTTTTGCCTTGAAGGTGGCAATTTTATGGCACTACTGAGAAACAAAGTTTCTCGACGACAGCAGCACACAAGGCCGGGCAAGCACCTGCTTTGCAACAGTAAGCAGGTCAGAAGTCCCGAAGTTAAGTCGAGTCACAGCAATCCTCTCCGCCACGGTATAAATAGGAGCCTGGCGAAGAACCACCGCGCGGTTGCGCGGTGTCCGCCCGCAACCAGGTAACCCCCTGCAGACCCAGGTGCCAGGACACCAGGCCGAGCTTCCAGGGCAGAAACCCGCCGCCTGTCGCCGCCGAGAGGCAGCAGGTGCGGCGCGGGGAGGCGGCGGCGCCGCACCGTGCCCATCGCCGGGCTGCGGCTCCGAGGGGCGACCCCGTCCCGTCCGGGCGGCCCCCCGGCACTCACCATCTCCTGCCGCAGGAGGTGAAGTTTCGTCTCCAGCCGTGCGAGGGCGGCGGCGCGGCGGCGGCGGGGGCCGGGGGCCGCAGCGGGGCCGCGGGCGGGCTCGGTGGTGGCGGCGGCGGTGGCGGCGGTGGCGCGGCCCGGGTGCTCCTCCCCGCGCAGCGGCCGCGCCAGGCTCTCGGGCACTTTGCGGCCCAGCTTCTGCTCCACGTCGCGGAGGTCGGGGGGGCCGCTGGGCTCCATGGCTGCCAGCCTCACAGGGGCCCGCGGCGCCGGGCGGGGCGGCACCGGCGCTACCCGCGGCCGCCCGGCCGCTGCAGGGGCACGGAGGAGCGGGGACCCGCGGCAGCGCCGCTGCCGGCGCCCGGGTGGCCCGCGGCGGACATGGGGGTTCCCGGCACGCCGCCCCCCGCCCTGCCCTGCCCTGACACCGGGTGGGGGCACACAAAAACTAGCGAGCGGCAGCGGGGGGGGGGGCAGCTCCCCCGTGGTCAGGCGGCCGGAGCGCCCCGACCCCGCTGCGGGACCGGGCCCGCGACGCGCGCTGTCGGCGGCCGGGCCGGGCACCGCGACCCGAGTCATCGCGCGCCCCGGCCCGCTGCAACTTTAAAGGCCGCTGGCAGGTGGAAGAGGCGCGCCCCGGCCCTCCTACCGTAATGTCGGGACTAGAGGCGCAGCCCCGCGGCCAACAGCGCGCACCCCGGGCCGGAGCTGCCGGGCAGGGCTGAGGAGCGGCGTGAGGCTTCGGGGAATGGGGAGGGGAAAAGTGGAAAAAAAAAAAAAAGGAAAGAAAAAAAGAAAGAAAAAGGAAAAGAGAGGACAGAAACGGGAAAAGCAGAGGAAAAGGGGAAAGAAAAAGAAGAAAAAAGAAAAGATAAAGTGAGGAAAAGGGAGAGAAAGGAAAAAAGGGGAAAAAAGAACAGAAGAGAAAAAATAAAAAGGAAAGTAGGAAAGAAGAAAAAAAAAGGGAAAGGAAAGGAAAGGAAAGGAAAGGAAAGGAAAGGAAAGGAAAGGAAAGGAAAGGAAAGGAAAGGAAAGGAAAGGAAAGGGAAAGGGAAAGGGAAGGGGAAAGGGGAAAGAGGAAACAAAAAAGAAAAACAACCCCTAGAGCACTGTGACCTTAGACCACTTTCTAACAGGGCTAGATGTATCTACAGGGTGAATGTTATTTCCACTTGTCAAACAGGTTTCATTGCAGACAGGCTGATTTTCCCCCTTCCTCCATCACCCCATTATTACTTTTGTACCCCCATCCTCCCTTTAAAAAAAAAAAAAAAAGTTTGTTTGCTTCATGGGTCACCATAACTGTGATAACAAGGTATGCGCTGGCCATGCTGATTGCAGTGGCAGAAGTGCCCTGGTAATCCTTGGCCTGGTGTGTTGCTCCATGTACCTGTCATAGCACTGAAAAAGACAGTTCAGTGGTGAAACTTGCAGTTTGACTAGTCCCATCTGCGGAGCTACAGCTGACGCATTGGGGGGGGGTTGAGAAATTTTGGCCAGCCACTCTAGTCACATCACATTTCCAGCAACTCAAATCACAAAATGTAAGCCTAGGAAAACAAAATATTGTTACAACAAACTGGATATGCCCTGTCCAATAATTTCATCAGTACTTTACGAGTTGTTAATCAGAGAGCTTTGAAAGGGTTTAGCACAGCCAAACAAAAGTCCTGCTGGCACGACTGAGAATTTCATAGGTGGATTGATTTAAGACCAAGACACTTATCCTATCAATATACTCAAATTATCTGGAAGTCCTCTGCTGGAGACATACACAGAGCCTTTTATCTCTTGTATTTGATGGGTCTATTTATTTCTGGAAAAAAAAAAAAAAAGAAAAAAAAAAAAAGAAAAAAAGATTATTATCAGAAAAGAAAGGCAGAAACAACCACACACACAAAATCAGAATCGTCCTTATGGGTTCCCTCCACCCCAGTATGTGTTATAAAGTTCTGTTTTAATTTCTGTATAATTGGAGAACAGTTTCTGTATATCATTATATCAATACTGATTTTTGCTGTTTTGTAAATTAACAAGGATTGTGCTGAAGTTCTTCCTGTGTGAACTATGAACATCTTGTTAAGTGAAAGTTTAAGTTTATATTACTGTTGCTACACTACTGAACTATAAAAGGAGGCTTTGTTGTACAAGGAGCAGGTTATATATTTATATACATATATATATACTTTATGTATATACATATGCACTTTATATATTAATATATATAAAGTATGATTAAAATATATTTGAACTTTGTTTTTAAAATGAAAATATGAGAAGAAACAACCAAAGTTTCATTTTTTTTTTTTTTTAAAAAAAAGTGGTCCAATTCATAAAAATTTCCACAAGCCCTACTGTAAACAATCTGAAAATAATGAAAACATTTTTTCTCATTGCTCCAGATGAGCAACATTCAGAACTATATGATGTACCTTATGAATTCAGGATTTTATGCTTTACTATCTTATGGTGTGATTCCCATCTCTTTGCATTAGTACACCAGCATGCCAGTCAACGGGTTTACTCTTGAATTACAAGGGTAAAAAGATGTATCTATGTTAAACCCACCCTCTCAGATCTTCAGCATTTCAAGATTTGATAGACTGATCTGTGTTTAGAAGAAATAGTTTTCTCTTTTAGTAAACAAAAGCAGTACTTAAGCTGTATTTTCATTCTGTAAGATGAAAATCCTCTATCTTTATTTTAATAATATTGTTCTCTTCTGCCCTGTGCTGTCCAATCTTCAGGTGAGATTCAGAGTTGTTTTGAATCCTTTGTTGTTTGAATATGGCCATATAGAGAGATCTTTGCTAGCATTTTCAGTGTTTTAGCTCCTTGTTATATCCTCCTACTAATCACTTCTTCTTGGTAGTTCACTCCCTCAAAGTGTCAATGCTTGAGTAGCCCAACAAATGAGGCTATCTGACCCCTTGATAGGTACTGCAGTGGGTTTACGTGGCAAGGTTTTGGTAGCAGGGAGCCATAGGGGTGGTTTCTGTGAGAAAGATCTAGAAGCTGCCCCATGTTTGGGAAGGGCCCCATTGTTTTCCAGAGCTGAGCCAATAAGCGATGTTGTTTTGTGCCTCTGTGAGAGCATATTTAAGACAGGGAAAAAAAACACTGCACCACACAGCAGCTGGGAGAGTGAGAAAAGGCCTTGCAGGCACCAAGGTCAGTGTAGAAGGAGGGGGAGAAGTGCTCCAGGTGCCGGAGCAGAAGTCCCCTGCAGCAGGGGACAGGGTGAGGACCATGGTGAAGCAGGATGTCCCCCTGCAGCCCATGGAGTACCACAGTGGAGCAGGGTTCCACGCTGCAGCCCGTGGAGGAGACCACGGTGGAGCAGGTGGCCCTGCACCGATGGAGGCTGCCGCCTGTGGAAGACCCCTGCCGGAGCAGATTCCGGGCCGGACCTGTAGCCCGTGGAGAGGAGACCACGCAGGAGCAGGTGACCTGGCAGGAGCTGCTGCCCACAGGGGAGCCAGGTTGGAGCAGTTTTCTCCTGAGGGATGGACCCCGTGGTACTGACCCATATCTGGAGCAGTTCTGGAAGAGCTGCTGCCTGCGGGAAGCCCACGCTGGATCAGTTCATCAAGGACTGTATCCCGTGGGTGGGACCCCACAGCACAGGGGATGAGAGTGACTGAGAAGGAGCAGCAGAGAAGAAGTGCTGTAGACTGACCATAACCCCAATTCCCCCGTTCCCCTGCACCGCTCGGGGGAAGGAGGTGGAAGAGGGTGGATGGGGGGGGAGGTGCTTTTGGTTTCTTTCCTTCTCTAGCTTGTCAGTAATGAGCAATAAATCTTACTATCTCCTTATGCTGAGTCTGTTTTGCCCATTACAATAATTATTGCGTGATTTTTTCGTCCTTATCTCAACCCTTGAGCCCTTTTCTCATATTTTCTCCCCATTCCTCTTTGAGGAGGGGGAGTGAGAGAGTGGCTGTGGTGGAGCTCGGCTGCCCATTCGAGCGGAACCACGATAGGTACACAGTCAGTTTTCTTGCTATTTCTTCTGCATCTTCTACCAGATGTAAGAGCCAAGGTATAAGTTTCATCACGTGACTGTACTGAGCACTGGCCTAGGCTTCCTTAGGTCAAACCACAATTTTACATTTCCTAAAATAAGAAGTTGGAGAAATAAGCACTTTGAATGTAAACTGGTGATCCTAAAAGATCGCACTGTTTAGTTTTCATTGACACTTAAATCTATGAGATCTGAAATGTGATACTGTGTTTGTCCTGAAGGGTGAAAATATTTTAAAGAAAAACCTAGTGCCATCCCACAACACACCTACATTTTCCAAAGGTCACATTGTCAGCTTGGCTTTATGAACTTCAGTCACATGGTTAACCTGCTTACTGCTTTTCACCCTGTAAGGTAAGATCCTTATTATAACAGTATTTCTTTGCAGATTTAGCTCCTGAATGATTGCTGAGGCTAATCACATAGGAGTTGCATGGACAAAGGTCACTAAACAGAACAAAAAAAAGACACATTGAAGAGGAAGAATTTTCAGTTTATGCTTGCCTTCCAGAAGAGATACTGCTTATCAAGGAGTGTTAGAATACAAAGTGGGAAGGAACAGCAAAACAAAAGCAAATTGGCTTAAAGGCAAGTTATACTTAAGGGATGAGACAGAAGCTCAAGTTATTTATATCATCATTTTTAATAATAATATATATTTGTAATACATTTCTTTTAATTCTATAGTAAATAAGCTATTTAAGATGTCTCTGAGGTCAAAGGTAGTTGGAATATGATCCTGCAATGCAGGAATTTTGTTGAAGCCAGTTCCAAAAGGGGCATGTATAGTCAGGCATGTATAGTCCCTCGTGCTGTCCAAGATGAATTTGATTTAACAAAGTTCTAAGTATTAGCTCAATCCAGAGTCTGCTCAAAGCTTCCGTTGTACAGTGCAAGCAATCAGTTGGATCTGGACCTTGGGCCACATAAAACTTAGCTATACTGAGCTGAATGTTCAGATTTGTCATTATTGGTTCCTCTCTATAAGAACTATACTGGCAGGATGTCTTGACAATAGTCAGCAGGTACCTAGGTCCAGATGGATTTTCTACTTCCTTAATTTGTTGATAGCATCAGACAGATTTCTATAATACAGCATGAAGTTTGGTTGACATTTAACCTGAAGTTATGTCATATCAGACTGTGGATGAATAAGGATTAAAAAAAAAAACAATAATAGTAAGATTTCTGGCAGGCAAACAAACAGTTTTTTGTAAGGGTTATTTTTTGTGATGTTAAAACAAATAAACAAACAAAAAACTCAGTAATAAAGTACACTTTCTTATAAGCTTATAAGCATTAGAAAAAGACAATACCATGCATAATGAGGAAAAAATGTTCTTTAGAGCTGATGAATAACCATAATAGATGAGTTTTTAGTAATCTAGGTCCTGAATTAATCCCACAGTTTTACTGAAGTAAATAAGCCTTACATAAATAATTGCTGTAGGACCTTTAGTTGGAAGTAAAGGCTACAGAAGAGGGGGCCTTTGTCTTCTCTTGAAAGGTTGCAAGAGCATTAAGAATTCCAGATAGATGAGAATGCAGGGTGTGGTAGTCAGGAGTCCTGCCTTACCTGCTTTTAAGTAGTTACCTCACTAATGCTGATATTCTTTGTCAGAAGCTTCTAGGAAGCAATCATTACTTGTTTATTCAAGCCAACACCCAAAGGTAGGTGAGGCGGTATAAACTGGATGTTCATTGGTTGTGCTGTGGTGTCACATTGTGTGACTCTTATTCAAGCAGGATAATGCTGAACTTCCCAAGTAGGTTCCTTTAGGAGGAATGAAGATACTCTAGAACTTAAGAAATACTGCAGATGAGTAAGGCCAGATGGACTAAGAGAAGCCTAACAACCACCAAGGTGACTGTGTTGCTTGACCCACTAACAAAATAAAACCTGGTGCTTGCTTACAGAGCAGGAGAAGTTTGTGGCATAACAATATCTTTACTTTTATCTAGGGAAATGTGGGAGGAAGTATCTGGTTAGTTCACCCCAAAACAGGGTTTCCCCAAATTTATGACCATACCAAGTTCTAAGGAAAAGAATTTTGAATGTCTGAAATAGCTAAAAGGCATCTTGCACTGACAAATGTTTCAGCGGCAGCAGGAGTACTGCTGCAATGCATTGTTCTGTGCCCAAAGCCCTCTGAACAGAGCAACACTGTCACTGGAGTAGAGGAGAGAGCATGGCATTTTATTTCTGTCAATTGTCTCAGTGATGCTTTCTAAAAGTGATTACTTTCCTAAGCTCCTTGCCATGGGCTAGAAAAATCGAGTAAAAAAAAAAAAAAAAAGATATTTAGGAACACAGTTCAATACTTTGTTGGCTTTGTTTAAAGGGAGGAGGTGGGACTGCTGCCCTTGCTGTTTCACAGCCTTTTACAAGAACCCAGATGAATCAGAACTGAAGGCATACAGAGAAGGCCCAGTTTTTCGATTTGTTCACAGCAACTTGTACTAATGCATCCTGCTGATTTCAGAGGCATTAATCACAGCATGTAAACACAGAAGCATATCTGATGCATTGTTATTCTTTCTCTGTTACTTTGCCCATGTACATACATGGTTTCATTAGCCATTACAGCCACCAGGCAAAGATAATAAAATGAGTTATATAACCCAGTCTTTGCTCCAAAAACAGACTGAAAATGAACTTAATCTATGGTTCACGCTCAATATGAAGGGGTAGGTTTTATGGCAAACATCTATCTCAGAATTACCATAGTTACCATGCACTGATATATATAAAGTTCTAAGTAACACTGAAGACTGTAGAGTAGCATGTGCCTATTAGAGTAACCTCCAAGTACAGTGGTTTAACTTTTTTTTTTTTTTCCCAATTGCAAAAATCATAATATTTTCTTGCAGAAATATAGGTCATGGTACAATAGTTTTTAAACTTACTGACAGTTCATAGATCCCTCAATGTTTGTAAGCCACTGACTGAAAATCAACTCCAATAAGCAGTATTCCCAATGAGCTGGGGAGCTTTCTAATGCACCAATAGGAGAGTTCTTTAGCTGCTGTGCAATTCATAATTTGGGTGAGTTTTACAAATAAAATGAACAAGAGAACTCTAGGCAATATGACAGTCCATATTGAGGATGGTCTCTCTCTCTTTTTTTTTTTTTTTCCCCCAGAAAATAATTAGTAAGAATTAAAACAAAATGGAATTAAAACAAAATAAACATTCTGTCATCCTGTTTCCCCTACAGTTGGGCCAAAACTCTTGTATCAGGCCCAAGTGTTGGGTTACATTATGTCTACAGCACAAACTTCTGGGAGCAGAAGGATCTGACACATAAGAAAGAAACAGAATAACAGCATCCTATGAATCATGCTTATCCTTTGCTGTTTTGTCATGTTCCAGGAAGAAATGTGAGAATTGCCTGGGGGAATTTCTAAATTTTTGACTTTCTTCCCTAATATCACAGATGCATCATAATGCAAAACCTGAGTATGAGGATTGCTTTTGCTGTGAAATTGCCTGTTAATGTTCTATTCTAAAGCCATTTCCAGACAACGTCACATTGTAGCCATTTTCATTTTTACTGGTGAATAAGTTGACGTGAACAGAAGTACCACTTGTTTTATTCTTATATTATATTAAAAATCCCTGCCTGTGCATTGAGCTGAGAAAACAACATTTAGTGTCTACAGTGAAAAATATCTAAAAAACTAGCTAGGGAAGATCTGTGGGGACAATTTTTAGTTTCTGCCATACTGACATAGAAACATTACCTCTTTTGTGCTGGACAGGAAAAAAATCAAGAGAAATTGTGAGATGCATCAACATATCACAGACAATCTAAAAGCACCGAATTGGCATTCAGTAAAAGAAGACTTCTAGTTTTAGTGCACAGGCCTTCTGAACACTAAGAGAATTGCTTCAGATCTGTTTATAACACACCCCTATATGTAGGGTGAAATAAATAGGGTCTCAAAACAGAAAAAGAAAAAGAAAAGAAAAGAAAAAAATAAAATAAAAGTAAAGAAAAAGAAAGGAAAAGGAAAAGAAGGAAGGGAAGGGAAGGGAAGGGAAGGGAAGGGAAGGGAAGGGAAGGGAAGGGAAGGGAAGGGAAGGGAAGGGAAGGGAAGGGAAGGGAAGGGAAGGGAAGGGAAGGGAAGGGAAGGGAAGGGAAGGGAAGGGAAGGGAAGGGAAGGGAAGGGAAGGGAAGGGAAGGGAAGGGAAGGGAAGGGAAGGAAGTAACTCTAAGGATATAAATACAGCTTCCATGAAAAAGCAGTGTTTCAAAGAAGCTTTATTCTAATTATGATAGTTTTTATGATTTTATCTATCTCTGTCCACAAAGGGAAAGAGTTTCCATGCGAACTCACGCAGCTTTGTGAGGTCCAGAAGTCCACAGTCTTTCCTCAAACAATCCTCACATATTCTCATGAAAGCATCCAGTGTATCTCACACAAGTGCCAAAAATACCTTTTCAAACAGCAACAGTTTTTGTTCAGTTTTTGTGACAGGAGTACAACTTCCAGTCCTTCTAGCAAGTTATAGTGAAACAATAAAATTCAGCAGGTTTCTGAGAAGTTTTCTTATCAGCATACAAAAGAAGAGGAACGATTGAGTTGACATGCAACTCAGTAGGTCACTCTCAGAAACTGTACACAAAAGTGTACAATTTTGCTTATTGCTTACTCTAAAACTCAAAATGAACAAACCAGAAAATGTTTTGGAAGAACTTCTACTGAGCACTTAAGAATATGCTACCCTTCCACATCTCAGTTTTCTTCTTGTCAATGAAGTGTTGGCAACTTTACATGCCTGTATGCTGCCTTACACATTTGAGTCTTGACTACATGTAGTCCTGTGCTTTCACATGCTATGAAGAACATACATGCTTTGCCTTCACTTCTTTCTCTACATTATCAGCTTTCTACATTACCACATCAGACAGTGCAATTGCATTTGTTTCTACTACGTACATGTATATAAAAACATTTCTCTGTAAAAAGACTTGGGAAAGTGGTGTAATGAGATAAACATACATTTACAAATGAATCCTTAAAGCTTGTCTTGCTCACCATCTCCAAGATTTGTATATATGGCAAAATAGTAGACCGCTGTGATGTATGATGTTTTCATGTTTTTGATTGTAAACATTCAAACCAACTGTACTGTATAACTGAACTCAGTGACTTTGCATCTTTCTTCAAGTCTTTAGAGAAAATATACATCTTCTAAGACAACTGCAATTAAAGGCTACTCATTATATAACATGAGTTTTAACTTGTGATTTAGCCCTGCTACCTCTTTATTTGCTAACAAAGAACCTCTTCCTGCCTACAAGATGTATCCATTCCTATAGTGGTTTCAAAAATCAAGCAACTTGGAAGTTAGGAAGCGTTGCAAGAACACATATAACTGTGCAGGTCAGTTCAAAATATCTTTATGTATAGACTCTTCATTATCTTTAATTATATGATTACAGGATTTATCTTCACCCACATCTCACCTCTTCCCATTCAATTCAATTAACTTCTTGACTCAACTTCATTTCTCTCACCTGAGTCAGTTCCTCCCCTCTTCTCAGGTTTATCATCTCAATCGTTCTCTTCTTCTGACCAGGGTCATCAAGGGCAACAAGAATGGTTTCTAAAGGTATATAGATATAGGTATATAGATAAAAGGAAGAGCAGGGAAAGTGTGGGCTTTCTCCAGAAAGAAATGGGACACCCAGTTACTTGGGATGTGGAGAAGGCAGTCTTTACTGTCAAGTGCTCTAGCCACACCACCAAGATGCAGAAGGCAAAGGCAGAGGCTGAGAAAATGAAGAACCACCCACTGTAGAAGATCAGGTTCAAGACCATGTAAGGAGGTGCTCAAATCCATGAGACCTGATGAGATGCATCTGAGGATCCTAAAGGAACTGGTGGATAAAGTTTTTAAGCCACCATCCATCATCCTTGAGAAGTCGTAACAGTCTAGTGAGGGTCCAACTGACTGGAAGAGGGGAAATGTAAACTCCTTTTTTTTTTAAAGAGAAAAAAAGAAGACATAGGGAACTACAGGCCAGTCAGTCTCACCTCTCTGCCCAGCAAGGATATGGAGCAGATCATCCTGCTCCGTACAGCAATTCTGCTAAGGCACATGTGGAACAAGCAAGTGATTGGTGACAACCAGTATGGTTTTACTATGGGAAAATGGAGTTACAGCATTGGTGAAGAGCAACTGACATCATCCACCTTGTGCATCCATTTGACACTGTCCTAGATGATATCCTTGTCTCTAAATTAGAGAGACATGGATTTGATGGATGGACCATTCAGTGGATAAAGAATTGGCTGGATGGTCACACTCAAAGTGTCATTGTTGTCAATGGCTCAATGTCCAAGTGGAGATCAGTGATGAGTGGTGTTCCTCGGGGGTCAGTATGGGGACTGTCACAGTTTAACATCTTTGTCAACTACATGGACAAACAATCAACACACCAAAGGGAAGGGCTGTCATCCAGAGGGACCTAGACAGGCTTGAGAGATGGGCCTGTATGAACTTCATGAAGTTCAACAAGGCCAAGTGCAAGGTCCTGCATCTGTGCTGTGGCAATCCTAAACGCAAATACAGGCTGGGTGGAGAATGGATTGCGAGCAGCTCTGTGGAGAAGGACTTGGGGGTGCTGGTTGATGAGAAGTTCAACATGAGCCAACAATGTGAGCCTTCAGTCCAAAAAGCCAGCTGTATCCTGGGCAGCATCAAAAACAGTGTGGCTAGCAGGCCCAGGAAAGTGATTCTCCCCCTCTTCTCCTCTTGCATGAGACCTCACCAAGAGTACTATGTTAAATCCTGGGATGCCCAGCACAGGAAAGACGTGGGCCTTTTACAGTGATTCCAGGCCTTGAGGATGATCAGAGGGCTGGAACACCTCTCATATGAAGACAGGCTGAGAAACTTGGGGTTGTTCAGCCTGGAGAGACAAAGGGGAGGTCTTATAGGAGCCTGTCAGTACCTAAAGGGGACCTACAAGAAAGCTGGAGAGAGAGTCTTTATCAGGGAGTGTACTGATAGGACAAGGAGTAATGGTTTTAAATAAAAGAGGGGAGATTTATATTACTTTCCTGCTTTCACATCTGGCACCTGAGTTATCATTTGGACTTGCTGAAAATAAACATCATGGTCTGTACTGACAATCAGTGATCAACGTAATATTGCATATGCTTTCTCATTGACCATGGTTGTATGAGAACAGAACAAGTCCCCCACCCTGCTTCCTGAAGGAGTATGTTCCTTGAAGAAGCATAAATCACTGAGAGTTTTGTGAGTTGAGGGTAAAGAAATCCAGAGAGCACAGGTGAGTTACAGCTGACAGGTTTACATGATTTGGAGGTATATTATAAATATCTTGACTAGACAGCAAAGATGTGCTAGAAGAGAAGCAACAGTTTCCAAAGGGAAAAAATAAACATTAAAAAAAGTGCTTGTCTTTTCCCCTCCCCCTACGCTAGCCCCCTTTTTTTTTTTTTTCCTGGTGAAAACTGTTGGACTGTTTCTTATAACTCTTGATTGAGTTTTAACTTCTATTCTATTTCTACCCTGTCAAACTAGAAGGAAACAAAATACAACTTCCCTTATCTTATTTCAATAGTTGCCATGAAAATCTACCCTTTTACTAGATGTCAAGCAACTACAAAATTGCCTGAGGCTGCTGCAGGTGGAGCATGCTCAGCAAGCCAAGAGGGTATGTCAGTGCTGTGACCAACATGCACTAGCAAGCCCGTAAGACCCTTCCTATCACCCCTTGCAGGTTGCTTCCTCTTACAGATATGCCAGGTCTTAGCCTTTTTATTAGAAATTTGTCAGACATCTGGTGAACTAATTGTTTTAGTACTGTGAAACAGTTAGAGTTCCTAGTACATTTATAGAAACTAAAAAAATGCTGTTTATCTGAATTATCATTAAAATATGCATTCATCACGCAATCTTCACAAACTTCATTTACATCAACAAAAGGAATTCCCAACACCAAAATCAACATAATATCATCACAACAAGAGTAGACAATTTAGACACTCCAGCTCCTGACTCTTCACCAAATTACAACACATTTTCCACACTAAAGTCATGTCATAGCTTTAGGATTCATGGTTTGATCCTGGAATAGATAATATATACATATTTATTTATTTATTTATTTGTAGGTATTTGTCTGAGATAGATGGAGTTAGAGAAGAAAATTTGTATTTTAAGAAATGGTTATAACTGCTGCAAAGCATAGAACAAGATTGCAGATAACATGATGCTACTTAGGGCTTCCAGAACTGCTAAAAGGACCTCATATGCTCACTAGACTATTCCTGGGAGGACAGTCATTCTTATACTTTTGAGAAAAAGCAAAGGAGCAAACTAGAGATAGGTTCAAGCAGGGGCCAGTTAGGTCCAGCTCATTGGGTAATGAATAGAAATTCAGTTTTCCACCTGAAAGACCTGGATGGAAGCATCTTTTCATACTAAATTGAAATTAAGTCTCTTCATTTGGAAAATGGCAGCAAAATAGTTAAATACTGCCTGGAGCAAGAGGTGAAAAGAGAAAACATGGGAAGTGAGATCATTAATTTAAAGAACAGCTACAATAATAGCACATACAGTCACGCCAATCCAACCAATAAATGGAGAGTATGTAAGATTTTCTTTATTAGACTGATTCATAAAGAACACATGACTTGCAAAGACATTCAAATTTCTTTTGGTTCAGCTTGGCTGGACAGAGAAAACTTTGTGGCTTTATTAGCCAGTTGTGATATTTTACTACTCTGTGGCACCATGAAGAATTTCATCATCCTGAAACTTTTGTATGATATGAAACTGAGTAATTTGGTGGTGCATATTTGCAGTTTCAGTGAAAACAAAAGAAACAAACTGCTCATTCCTATATTTGTTGTTCCAACAGTAGAAGTGAAAGGCATTCCACACATTAGTCATGTTAATAAGTGGAAGACAGGGTTATTCTTGCTCCATAATTATGTATTTATCACCAGCATTATGCTCATTTCTAGACTTCAAAATAAAAAGATCCAGAATAGTCCTATTCCCTACAGTAGTAGCTAGTCAGGTATTCGAATGAAAAATGACCCCCAGAAGAAGAATCACAGTAATAAAGGACAAAACTTCATCACCAGAGGTTATGCAGTCTCAGGAGAAGCTAAGGCATATTATTCTCAGCTTCCACTAATTCAGTCTCAAGGGAGGGAACTCATCAGTTCTTTTTATACAAACATACTATTGGTATCTAAGCAGTAAAACTTCTAGTGAAGAGAAACTATTAGAATGCAACTTGTCACTGAGACACCCATTGAGACACCTTGTATAAATACATCTGCCATTGTTTCCAATCATCCAAATATCCGTGCAAAGTCTGCTGCATGCCATCATTTAGGTATTGTCACCCTGATTCTCATTGCTTTACTCCCTCCCCCAGGAAACCGCTCATCATTTGCAAAACAACTTCCTTCTGTCACTCAGGCCTTTGCTGATTTTATGTCCTCAGAACCTTGTACTGCTTTTTGTTCTGGCTCCTAGGTGATACCTGAAAAGTTTGAGGATTTGTTATGATCCATGTTTAATTTCATTTAAAAAGAGTGTTAATATGTTCTTGGATATCAGCAAGAAACTGAGGATTTTTCCCCCTTATATCAGAAGTGTAAGTGAATGCAGTTGTTTCATTTTTGAGATACTATATTGGATTTTTATTTTTATTAAATTTTATGTGTTCTGATATTAAACGAGTTCATTTCAGGAATTAAATATATTCATGTTGGTCAGTAAGCTAAAATAGTCTCTATGATTTGGGGGATTTTATAATGCGTATTAATCATAGTGGTTTGCTGCTAAGAACAACTTTCATTCCTCAGGAATTTCAAGGTGATAGCAGAAGTATTGTCTTCTGAGCTAGGAAAGCAGTACTTTTGCTGCAAGCACATTACTCACTCTGCTACCAGCTCTGAGATTTCTAAAGAAATAGAGTCTCCAAGGTAGAAGATAACAATCCAAACCCAGACCTGTCTCAAACCTTCTGGGCCCTCCTAGTGAAGGTATCACATTCATTATTCAAATTATAATGCTTCTCATCCTCCCCAGGCAGACAGTGGAAGAGCATGGGAGGTCAGGAAATGCATGCAAAAGAAGTCATGAATGCACTGTCCTACTTTATCTTGCAGTTGAAAGATTCACTTTTGACATTTTATTAAAGATAGTCTTTATACAAACTCCCCCTTTTTCCTTTGCATACCACTTGATGTCAGCTAGTCTTTACTTATTGGATAAAGGAAACAGATGTTTATTCACTGCAGTAGCAACTATGCAGACAGGCTCGAGATCTTGCGCAAACACAGTAAGCTCTGTGTTTAGCCTTGCAGTGACAGAAAACATAGTATCACAAGATAGATGTCAATGAAAATGGTGCTGAAGGCTGGTCCTATTTATTATGGGAAATGAACAGTGTTATCAAATCTGCCAGCTGTAGGAGACTCATTTATTAGAGACAGCTTGGGTATCTTTGAAAGGAATGAAATAAAGAGAACCCATTCAATTATTTCCAGGAATAACTCTTCACCCTCCCCAAAAACAATTATTTTAAGTACTGGAAGGAGAGGAAATAGCTCATTATTTTAAGTGGCTTGAATTGCTTTCTATCCCTCCCATTTCTACAGGGAACATATTAAACATGCAACAAACACAATGGGATCAATAGTCCTCCTGTCGTCAGCTTTGAACAGTAACTTCACTAATATTTTATGGGCAGTAATCAAGGGGAAAAATAATTTCTAGTCTGACTTGTTTTCTGCCTAGATAGGTAAAGCGTATCCAAACTATAACACTTTCCTGACTTGTTTACACACAATTTTCAGTTAATGGCTTTCAGGTTATGCATTTGTTAAGTATAAACAAACTAACACTATATACCAGTGTCCTCTCGGGTTAACCAAAATATCTTTATCAATGGAATGCTCTGCTTCAAAAAGAAGATCAGTTCCAGACATAGTAAGCACTTGAAGCACTCCTCCAACCTCACTTCAGCCTCAGCAGAGTGGCCCTGTATTGAAAAAGCAAATTCAACCAGGATGATATGTTGGGTTAGAAACTGGCTGGATAGCTGGGCCCAAAGAGTCATGGTAAATGGAGTCAAATCCAGTTGGAGGCCGGTCACTAGTGGCATTCCCCAGGGCTCGGTGCTGGGGCCGGTCCTCTTTAATATCTTCATCGATGATCTGGATGTGGGCATTGAGTGCACCCTCAGTAAGTTCGCAGATGACACCAAGTTAGGTGCATGTGTCGATCTGCTCGAGGGTAGGAAGGCTCTGCAGGAGGATCTGGATAGGCTGCACCGATGGGCTGAGGTCAACTGCATGACGTTCAACAAGGCCAAGTGCCGGGTCCTGCACCTGGGGCGCAACAACCCCAAGCAGAACTACAGGCTGGGAGATGAGTGGTTGGAGAGCTGCCAGGCAGAGAAGGACCTGGGAGTGATGGTGGACAGTCGGCTGAATATGAGCCAGCAGTGTGCTCAGGTGGTCAAGAAGGCCAACAGCATCCTGGCTTGTGTAAGAAGCAGTGTGGCCAACAGGGCTAGGTTAAGTGATCGTCCCCCTGTACTCGGCTCTGGTGAGGCCGCACCTCGAGTACTGTGTTCAGTTTTGGGCCCCTTGCTACAAGAAGCACATCGAGGTGCTCGAGTGAGTCCAGAGAAGGGCAATGAAGCTGGTGAGGGGCCTGGAGAACAAGTCCTATGAGGAGTGGCTGAGGGAGCTGGGCTTGTTCAGCCTGGAGAAGAGGAGGCTCAGGGGCGACCTTATCGCTCTCTACAGATACCTTAAAGGAGGCTGTAGTGAGGTGGGGGTTGGTCTGTTCTCCCATGTGCCTGGTGACAGGACGAGGGGGAATGGGCTAAAGTTGCACCAGGGGAGTTTTAGGTTGGATGTTAGGAAGAACTTCCTTACCGAAAGGGTTGTTAGGCATTGGAACAGGCTGCCCAGGGAAGTGGTGGAGTCACCATCCCTGGAAGTCTTTAAAGGACGTTTAGATGTAGAGCTTAGGGATATGGTTTAGTGGGGACTGTTAGTGTTAGGCCAGAGGTTGGACTCAATGATCTTGAGGTCTCTTCCAACCTAGAAATTCTGTGATTCTGTAGATTTGTCACAATGCAGGATGATATGTAGATCTGTCACAATAGCTTTATCAACCTAATTTTGCCTGTTGGTCTGAAACTGAGTCCTTCACTGAACCTTAGCTCTGACTGTCAGTCTTAAATGAGCCATACCCACATCACTTGCCATGAACCCCAGACACACCTGTGATGTAGATCTAGCACTTTTTTTTTTTCTTTCCCCCTCCAGCTACTAAAACAAATTCTACTAATCCAATTTATCCAAATTCTGATTACCAAAACAGCTGGTCTGAGCCCTAATGCCATGATTAACCTGTAACTCCTGACAATAACTATGGATTTTATTATTTGGTTTATTTTCTTTTAATATAGATCTGATCTAATATTATAGACAGACAACCCTAATCCAGACTGGGAAACCCGTTTCTGACATTATAGTATGCACTTTCCTGCAAAGCATCTCTTAGAGGCATTCACATACTCACCAACTTCAGCCAGGACCACAGTGACCTATACTTAAATTTCTCTTGATGGCCTTGGTCACATAACCTTCACTATTACCTTCACTAGGCCCACAGGCCTAGTCTTGAAAACTTCTCTTTAAAAAAATTAATCTTTCCTGCTCATCTCCCCTGCCAGAATGAATGTTAATTCCCATACTATCATTGTTAGCCCTTCAGCTGCCTGCAAGTTTAGGTGAGACTGAGACAAAACCCTTCCAAACCAGTTATAATACCTTACACCTTTACTTAAGTCCAAGTTTCCAATTACAGCTATAGCTATAGGTGTATGGTTTAGGTAAGTAATCTTAATATCCTGAAATCCCTTATCAGTGTCCACCTGAAACCCTGAACAGGTCCCTGACCATGTTAGATTTAACCTATCAGCAGTAATCTGGAATTGCACATACATGCACTGTGATATTACCTCTACCACTTAGTCTTAGCTGATGGTGCCTGCATGCCCTAGATGTGGAATTATATAGTTAACAGAACCCCCTCTGTGAATATTAAATTTATCAGGGCAGCTTCTACAAAGCCTAAATGTAACTCCAGTTGATCACCTCCTGATGGCTTGGATCAGTTAATTCAAAATCTGTCTCAGGCACATATAAAGATTAATTGCCCCTAATACCAGGAGTTGCCTAGCACAAACTGTAGCCCAGAACACCTCTTCTGGAGTTTCCTGACCCTAATTAAGGTCCGCTTGCCTCAGGAGAAGAGTCAGATTGCAGCCTGACCAGGTGACTAAGTCCAAAGTTCAGGTGTAAGTTTGATTTCAGGCTAAGGTTAATTGCAGCCACCTGATTGTTAC
This sequence comes from Anas platyrhynchos, assembly GCF_047663525.1. Classification (NCBI taxonomy): domain Eukaryota; kingdom Metazoa; phylum Chordata; class Aves; order Anseriformes; family Anatidae; genus Anas; species Anas platyrhynchos. The sequence continues at coordinate 33,786,146 of NC_092621.1, read as the reverse complement.
CACAACAGATCTAAATTTTGTCAGGTAGCTCTGGGTGGGTCTGTCAAGTCTTAAATATGGTCAGACATCTCAGTTATCTGTCAAAGCAATTCTCAAGCTTACATTTCCTATCTCTGTGGACTCTAATTGCAGTTGTTGGGAATCTCCTATCTCCTGCTTCTGAACTTTCCCCTAACTGGACTGTTCTCTCTCAAGCTTTTATGCTTGATAATCTAAATCTAGCAAGGCGATGTCTAAAAGCACGTTTTCAATGGAAGAACGTTATACCTAACCATGGCTGAGGAATGTACCAGATGAAATTCTAATACTAGAGTAGATTTAGGAATTTAAATTCTCTTTCTGTGTTGAACAGAATTTATCCTCTGTGCTTTATGAAGAGACATCCAGAAGTAGGATCTCTGCTAATAAATGAAAGAATGTACTCTTCTCTCAGTGTATCTGCTAGATAGGTTTAAGTGAAAATTTAACACCATCAGCATCTGGTTATAGGCAACATACCTCTCCCAGACTGCATACCTGGGACAGCAACACAATTTTATTTGAGTCCTTTTGCTTCTCTGTGGTGGAAACACGGTGTAAGTCGATTGAGAAACCAGGTGTGCCTAGAATTGCCTGAGTACAAGGGCTGAAATTGAACTGCTCGTTAAAAGTAGGAAGCAAACACACTCGGGAAAGGGCTGGGGTGGCTGGTGTGGGGAAGGAAGGCTGTGGTATTGCTGCTGCCAAAGCTGAGCACCTCACTCCCAGAGCACAGCCCTGCCTGTGATGCTGCGGCATGCGGCCAGGGAGGGCACTGCTCTGAAATATTGCCATCTCGTGGAAGGCCGGGGACAAGGCACCGATCCTGCTCCCGAGGGTGGCCACAGCCCGAAAGGCAGCCCTGGGAGAAAAAAAAAAAAAAAAAAAAAAAAAAAAAAAAAAAAAAAAAAAAAAAAGAAAGGTTCTGGCTGGTAAATCCAGCTCCTCGGGAAGACCTGCGAAAATCCAGTGCTGTGTTGTTTTTCTTCCGAGATTTTACAGGAGGCTGTTGCCTGGAGAAGGGGATGATTAGAAGGGGCTGCTTCGGCTTGGATCTGGAGATTTTGAAAAAGTTATCAGGAGGCACAACACATTGTTTTGCACAAAACTCACAATAAATGTGTTTCTTTGTTATCCTAAAAAGAAGGCTGTTTTAGAGCCATAGAGGAAAAGTTACTTGAACAGGAAGAGCCATACAGAAGGGAAACTACAGCTGCTTAAATATAGACGACTATTTCCACTATGGAATAGTCATTACTTTTTTTTTTTTTTTTTTTTTTTTGGATAGAATTTTTAAGGCCAAACTTTGCATGAAAACATTTTCTGCAGAATGGAAAATTTCCCCTCAAATAAGTGAAGTTCACCCATGTGCAAAGGGCCAGCTTTCAGCAATATGTGACCCCAACTAACATAAGTCCTTTGAAAACAGATAGCGAATGGACATTTATGCATTAAGATGAGTTTCTCCTTGAATGAACCAGCAATAGTTACTTTCTTCCTTTGCCCCTACTTATTGAGGTCTCCTGAACAGTCCAGCTCTCCAATACTGTCATTACCACTATCTGTTCACATGTTTCCATCACAAAGACTGACAACATATTTGAAAAGCAAACTCTGCTCTTATCTGTGGTCTGCCACATTAGCCTCAGCATTACTGGACTGTAAATGAATAGGGCTGAGAGGAGAGGCAAAAAAGGAAGGAAGCTTTTCAGAGCAAAGGAGGATGAACCACAGTGAACAGTCAGTTTAAGAAGCAGCTGTGTCCTAACATGACAAGAAAATTTTAGAACTGAGGTCTGTGCTTGAGGGGATGCAAAATGTGGCCCCTGCTCCGTGAGGTGTAAAATGCAACTCCTGAAGATGATACAGGGCATAACCCTGAGATGCCAAGCCTCACAGTGTTCATGACAGATAGCTACTATTTGTTGATTATGAAGAACAATATTTGAACTTTGCTTTCCATGCCAGTATCCTTCACTGTTCCTTGTTTTACTACATCTCATCTTTTGTAGCTAAGAGGACAGACTCTATCTTCCCTGCCACTTTGTTAACATCTAAAGGGCAAGAGCCATAATTGACATTTATGGCCATTTGCCTCTAGTTCATAAAGATATTCTAAGGTCATTTTTGTGCAGAGACAGCACTTGCTGTCTGTGATAAAGCTAAAATGTGAAGTACTGTATTCTCTGACCCTAAATCTCCATTCCTAGAAAAGACATTTTAAAGAGCCTATTAAAAGCAATTGTAACAATCCTCAGATTGATGTCAAAACATGCGGAAAACTTATTCAGAAAGGAAACTCCATCGGTGAAATACTATTTCATTCTCTATTCTGTAGTTCATGGCCTAATTTTATCCTGTTTCCAAATTAATTTTGATTAATAATTACCATACAGTTTTTCATGCTGTCTGTTGGAATGTATGGACTAACAGATCTCCTGTTCTGTGAGACTGCAATCTTTTTCACTCACCATTTCAGAGGGGAAAAGACACAGTGGTAGCAAGAACAGCATGGTCTTCAAGGGCCTCCATGCTAAGGTGAAAATTTAAGTGATGGGCCGTAATTAAATGGTGGTGTCCAGATGGAAAAAAAAAAAAAATATATTTGGCCACCTCTATGCCAGCTTGGTTGTCATCAGCATCACTTTTCTGAATTCCTACATCACTTTTCTACATTCCTACTTGAAGAAGAGGTACTTTTCTTTCGCTGGCTCTGCTTGCTGTTGCAGCAGTTGGTTTATCTTCCAAAACTGACAGAAGAAAAACATTAGCAGTGTTAAAGGGACAAACTCAAATAATAAATTGGCAATATCAAATAATATCGATGTTTGGTAGGCCTACATTTTCTTTTTGGTTGTATATGTAAGAATTAAAAAAAATAATAATATTACAATCACTTTTATGCTTCTGCAAAAAAAAAAAAAGTGGTCTTGGAGGTGTGGTGTAAAAATGTGGTTCCTAAAGATACATAAAATGGAAATTTGACCACATTGCAAACATGAAACTTTTGTTTAAAGCTCATATTAAGTGCAGTTGCATAGCAGTGGATGATATTTTTTTTCCATTAAAAAATAATAAAAATAAAATAAAACGTTCTGTGTCATCTAAAGTGCAGTTGAAATCAGCATCTTCACTTTCGATTCCTACATGATGTAATCTTTCAATCACTGAGTACTATTTCCTTCTATTTTATTATTTGCATTTAACTATGCTGCTCATACAGAGATTCATTCCCATTTATTGATTTGTAGAAGGTGACAGACAGACAGGCTAAATTCCACTTGAAGGCCTTAGGTGCCATGATGTTGTTTGGAGCTACTTGTTTCAGGTATATTATTAACTGGCAGTCTAGAGAGGATTTTTTTTTTCTTTCCCTGCGAACTTCAAGCTTAATAGCCTGAGACCATTTCAGTTACAACACAACTCACAACTTTCACCTCCTAAACAAACATTTTCTTCTCCTGCCTTCCTCTCCCTTGAGTTTTCTTTCTTTGGGAAAAAAATTTCTTCAGCACAAGGCTTTTTATCAATATCAGTAATATCAGTAGTTTACTCTCAAACTTTCTGAAATGAAGCAAAATAAAGCTTAACACCAGTAGTAAGCAGGAAGGTTGTATGGACAGATTATTATTAGGCTGTCATCCTATCACCAGTTCAGCCTCAAATTAAATGTGTTTAATTTTGCAGCATTGCTTTTGCCTTACCTGTGTAGCTTCCTTGTTCTTCCAAACTACCTTGGTTCCCCGTTCTTGAACAGGAGCACTGATTTCAGCAAGATATAGGCCTTATTCCTTGATGTGACTCATCTTACTAGTTGTAAAATCCAAACTAAGCCAAGGGTCTTAAAGTCAGTTTGTATGTGCATACAACCATAGCTTACTGCAGTAAATTACTATTTAGATCCCCTCCATTGTCTGCAGTACTTGAGGGATAACAGGGAAAAAGAGACACACATTTTCAGTGGTTTACCTCTGGACATCAAGGATGGGATTTACAGGATGACATAAAATGTTGCATGCCATGTTCTATGTTTGAAAATACCCATAGAAATAAAAGCAAGGTTTATTTTAGTCGGAATTCCCATTAATGAACACCAAGAAACAGTTGTTGTGAATGCTGTTTCCCTTTACCATTTTCATAAAACAGCACATGAATAAAGCATCTGCCAAGGCCAGGGTTTTCATTCTAAATTGGAGATTGAATGAGATTTGAAGTTAAAATTCAGTTTTGGGAGAGGGGATCTACACATTTTGCTACAAATTAATATTCTGAAAATAAACATTTCAGTTTTCATCAGGCTTCCTTGCCAGATTATTCTTTTGTTAGTGAAATCTTTACTTTGGAGGCACTTTTTTTTTGGATAAAAAATGTTGGGATGACAAACTGAATATAATTCAGCAATGCATATTGTTTTGGAATGCATTCTGATTCCATGACAATTCTATATTATATGTCAGTAATACCATTATTGACCAATATTGCTTATACATTATTCCATATATAGAAGAGGTAAACTTTTCAAGATTGGAAATATTTCACTAAGTTACAAAATTGTTCAGTTCTGTGTCCAAAGCAGATGTTCCTGCAAGCTATGGTTTCATGACCCTCCAGTAATCTTCCACCAACATCTTCTAGATTCTTTAATCTGCCTTTGAGTATCATTTCTTTAGACTTTTTTTTTTTTTTTTTAATTTTTAACAAATGTAGCCCTGACTCTAGGATATGTAATGCATTTATGCTAAAGGGCTAGTCCTTGTAGCCTTGGTATTTTTTTCAGTACTATATTGTTATCTCTCTTCTGGCTAGATCCCTATGCAGATCTCAGATCCCCTTCAGATTCCCAGATTTTTGGATGTAAGCACACAACACTTTATCAAAGATTTCAGCATCAGCAAAATTCCTAAATAAAATATTTGAACTATTGTATCAAAGAGAGGTATTTAGCTAGCTAGCATGGTATGACTGATAAATCTGTTCTGTATTTGATTTCAGTTGAATTTTTATGGGTGGTTATGTAGCCTGTCATGCTATTGATTCTAAATTTGTAGTTTCATAGAACTTTGTAGTTTCATAGAACATTTTTACTTTTCCTTCACTTCCCCATAAAATAACACTGTTCTCAACTACAGAATACTTTTGCTGACTTGATAAAGTTATCCAAGCACCTTAGAGATGGACTTATATCTTTGTATGCAATTTTAAGAGTCCTTGGACAGAAATCACCTGCTGTCTTGTTGCAGAAATGCTAATTTTAGTTTCTATCTTGCAAGACAATTTCTGTACTCACATTCCACAATCTCTTTCTGTCCAAGATCAGCATAGTTCATCATACTGAAAATGGAGGTTGATTTTCAATATGGAGTTCGAAATGGAAGTCATTGACTTAGAAAGATGTATTTGGATCAGGCTAATCTTGACTCTGCATTTACTGAATTTTCATTTATGTGGTCAAAGAACATTTATAATATTTCCTTTCCAAGGCCAAATGCTCAAGAGACTTTGTCAACTCTCCCTTTATTTCTATGCTTCCTGACCTTAGTTTCTTTTGCAGATTCTCAAAACCTTTATCTATTTAATACTGTGTGGATAGAGTCTGAATTGCCTTTTCATTATTTTAATTCACCATTTACTGTATACATTTCTTTACACTTTTCTTAAATTTCAATAAGAAAAATAAATTTCAAAAGGCAAAACTTAGATCCTGGCAGAGAACTAAGAAGGCAAATAAACTCAAAAACTCATTAACAAGCTTAGGTACCACAGACACCCAACACACACACATATATATATACATGCATTTATGATACTGTCACTGCCAACTAATTAAAAATAATAACAATATGGAATGTTATTCAGCCAGTAACTATATGTGGAAAAAAGTTCAATCACCATTTACATATAGGGGTTTCATTTCCCTTAGAATCATTATCAGCATTTTTTTTTTCCAGTCTCCAAATGTTATATCAATTACATAGTTCTAATTTATTTGTAAGACTCTGTCTGACAATATTTCAGAGACCTCTGGTCTAACCAAATCGAGCTTCCCTTCAGTTTTTCCTGTAATAGAGCCAATCCTTTGCTTCTTATGTTACAATTATCCTGGCATGGTCTTCAGTTCAACATGAATTTAGCCGTATTGTCTCATTATTTCCAGATATCCTTTACAGCTGCCTGTATTACAGCTCTTATAAAAACGAACCTTCGTTTTGATTTCCCACACTTCATGATTACTACATATAGGACTTCTCAGTGTATTTTCCAGCTCTTCTCTTCCTGTCTTCTCCTTGTGTGTTTTGCTTCCTGTTCTTCCCTTTACATAAGTGAGACTGTAGTTATATATTTTGTTGTGTATTATTTTTTTTTATTTTTATTATTATAATTATTATTTTTTTGCTAGTAGTTTCAAATTTCAAACCTTAATCAGTTTTCCCATCAGATTACCTCAGGAGAAAACACCAAGCAACTTCAATGAATGGCAGGAACTTTTTTCTTCATATCCAGATATAATTCAGAGTACTAGAAAAAGCGACTGAAGAAAGGACTTGTGAGATTCTTATCAAGAATGGGTCACACACACAGTTCTCTACGTTTCTTGCCCCTTTAGTTCCCATGCTTACTATTATTATTATTATTTTTTTTTTTTTTAAGAAAAAAAAATCTTTGTAAAAATCTACCTTGCCCTGTTCATTTATGTGCAGTAGCTCTAACTAGTAGGCAGGTCTTCTCAATCCCTGACCTACAAGACTCATGGTATGCTCAAAACACAAGAGTATATTTTTGCTTGAAGGATTGAATAGATTTAAAGTCTAAATTCCTCCTTGTAAGATCTGATTTTGCCATGATGTTTTCCTTCTGGTATCAAACTTCTGTACATTTCTTTTCATCCACAGAAGTAAAATCACCTTATAAAGGAAACTCTATTATCTCCATTTTATAAATGAGTAAAATGAGTCACAGAGGTTAAAAATATATTTAGCTAAGAACTTTCAGCAGGTCACTAAAAGAGCTAATAATAAAATCCAGGTCTCTTGACCCCAATCCAAAGTACATTGGATCACCCTGCTTTAATCCATTGAAATCACTAAAGTGGATGACTTGTTAAGTTACTACTCTGTGCAGGCAAGAATTGAAGAACAGGTATTTAAGCTGAAATACAAGCTGCTGCTTGTGTGCCTGCTGTTCTAATTGATAGCTAAATCCAAGAGTGCAACCGAAAAGTTTTGTCTAATTTGCTTTTGTGCCTTCGATCTTTTCATCAGAGATGAAAAATTCTGCCTAAATACAAGTTATGTGTATAAAATTTTGCTGTTGTCCACACCCCCTGTTTGGTAAATTGAATGTTGGCTACTTGTTTTCCTATTCACATAATCCTTCATGCATAAAATACGCATCTCTACGCAACTGAATTAGTGTGTTTCAGCACACCTAGAACTCTCTGAAACCGTACAGGTTAAGACAGTACTTAGAAGATGTAGCTGGAAGGAGACTATAGGAGTTAAATCCAAATTACTTGCCATTTCGTTTGAAGCTGGGGTCAGCTGGAAAGAGAGACAAGACAGATCTTAGATTTATAATTTGACAACTAAAGGACGGACAACATGGTGTGGGATTCATTAATCTGACCTCAAGAATTTCTCTGCATATTAACTAATGAATGCTAATTTAGATTACATAAGCCATCATAGGAAGGTGATCAGTTGGTTTATTGGTATTCAGCATGATGAAAGAGAGAGGAGGTGAGGCTGAAACCAGGCTTCCTCAGGCTCTACTTCAGGATGTAAAGACAGGTGTCAGATTGCTGCTCTTTTGCTGGCTTATAAATCCTGAGATTTTGGAGCAATAAATTCAACAGCAGTTGCATATATCTATTTTTACATGTCTATCCTACAGCATGATGCCTAGGTACTTCTCTTAAACTATAAGAGGTGTACGTTTAAATTCCCTCAGAAGGAGAAAATTGAATCAAGTTCTCTCACTGCTGGGCAGAATGTAATCTGCAATGGAGATAATGGGAAAGAGAAAGGAAGTGGGTGAATGAAAAATTAAAAAAGAAACTAATATAATTTATATATATATATATATATATATATATATATATATATATATATATATATAAAGAAGACTGTTGTCAGCTGTCCTTTTAAAGGGGTTGCACCCTTTAAGCAGCTGTGTTTAAATGCACAGCTGAAGTGTCCAAATGCTTGAGTAGGTTCTCAGTGTTGATCTCTTTTCACAGAGGCACCTAAAAGCAATGAGAAACAACTACTACCTGGGATGAAAGATGGATTTTATATGTGCTGTTTTCCTTGCATTACTTGTAGCTCCCTGACTGGCATATTGGCTATTTCAAAACACATTTACATGTTAAATAGAAGTCAGACATCTCAAATAGATGTCTGACTTCTATTTTGGATTCTACTTCTGAATCAAGCTGCCTTTGCTACTCAGATCTGCAACTGCTCTGTCCCATTCTAGACTTTATTTTATGTTTTCACAGATGTGCCCTGTAAAAGAATTCTAGGCAAAAAGGCTAAGTAAAGGTTGATGACATAATCTGTCATCAAGTTACTAAGTTTTACTATATTTGTCAGAAATAAGCAAGAAAAAGACCTGCGGATGAGCCCTGAAAAATTAGTGAAGTTCTATTAAATTAAACACAGAAATAACATTTCAAAATGTGATTTATTGAAACCTAGGTGTGACAGTAGAGAAGGTGAAAGCTGAAGCAAATATATCAAGACAGCGTACAGTTTATGCTCTTTATTTTAAAGCAGATGGATGACCACCATTTACAAAATACAGCAAAATAAACAGTTACAGTCACATGCAAAAAGTGCCATCTCTTCATACAACAGACTGGCTTGGTGTTGCTATGCCATCATAATCATCTGAATAGTGTTGATACTGATCAGTGAGAAGAGGCTGATGCAACTCATCCTTATTTTTCTTGACACGTACAATACATGCAGCAGCAGCAAAGATAATTGCAACAAGAACCAATGCAGTCACTATTGCAATAGTTATCATCTCTGTTACATGGAGAGCCCGACCTAGAGGAAGGAAAGCACAAGAAAAAGTTATTAAACGTAATTAAAGAGACAGGCCAAAAGTCAATATCTGTCATTATTTGATGAGTTGTGTTTTACAAATATTTGAAATTTTGGTTGATAATATTTGTTCCAAACTGTGAGAAAAATGCAGTCTCTCTTGTTACACTCTGAAAATAGACCTAGACTTTTCTTCTGTTACCTGGTTTGTGAAGGGTTTGCACTCTCTCTCATGATTTAATGAAGACATATGATAGAGGAATAAGCACGTGATGCAAGGGTTATATCTAAATGAGAACTTCCCCAGAAACTGAAGTGGTTTGTGGGAGCTGTTTGTAATGATTAGCTATATGCCTGTACTAAATCCCAAACACAACTGATTTGGAAAGCAAGACAAAAAAGAAATAGGCCTATACAAATACATCGGATATTGTTAGTGAAATTTGAACCAACTTTGTTGTTTGATACATAAGTTTTCACGGAGGAAGACATGATGAAGGAAAAAGAACATCTAGGTTCAACAGTTTACCTGGCCACTCAACCTCATAGCTGTATCCCAGGTTTTCTGGTGCAGTAACAAACATCTCATTATTGGTTACTGGAGGCCAAAAAGGCACCATGTTGTATTGCCGGTTGTGTCCGATAGGGGCATTCTCCAATGGATATGTTGAGATATCTAAATCAGAAAGTCAAATCACACTTCTGTAAATAAAATTAAAATAATCTGAAGTATTTCAGCTTTTTGAAATAGTGACGACTCAGATTTTTATTTTTATTTTTTAAACTGAATTAATCTAGAAGGATTGGTGGATTGATAAAAAATTCCAGCATGGAGGGCTCAGCTTTGTCTAAAAGCAAGACCATCCAATAATACCTCTGTTCTATCAACAGAAAACACTAGTACAAATTTAGGCCTGTGTTGGACTTTTCATTTCTTCTTGCATGAAAAAGGAGGAACAGATATATGAAGTACATGGGAACCCTTTTTGCTACAATCTGACTTTGTAGCAGTGATAAAAAGTTCTCTTAGGTAGTTCAGAAAGGCAGCTGGTATAATTTCTACTGGAAGTTTTTTGAAATTCTATGGTAGATCAGGAAAAAAAGTCAGCTGAAATAACAACAAAAAAATCCATTTTGGTGAGATAACGCAAAGCTTGTGACAGGTCATGTAAGTACCACAAGGAGATACAGTTGGTTCCCTGAGAGTTGCTATGGGAAAGTCCATGCTGCTGATTGTGGAAGCTGCACAAAGAAGTCTCAGTTGTGCAACAGCAGCTGTCTTCTGTAGAAGTAGGAGGGGAATGGATTATCCCAAGAGTAATACAGTTGCTGCTTTGTGCAGATCAGTGCACAGACATTTAGGTTATACAGTAGTCTCTCTCCAGTTCACTGATGTTAATTTCTTTTCTTCTTTCTTTCTTTTTTTTTTTTTTTTTTTTTTTTCCCATCTTTCCTTCCATCCTTCCTTGCAGTTCCTTCCCTCTGTTCTTCCTTCCCCCCTTTTCATTCACTTCCTGTCTTATTCCCTTTCTTTTTGCGTTTCAGAATTGAAGAAGGAAAGGCAGCAATACTTAACTATTCTTTGAATAGATACAGATGTGCAAATGATTATGGAATGCAAGTAGTAAATTGCAAAGGTGGTCAAAATCAGTCATGGGGGAGTGCAACAACCTTTCATTATAACACTGTTTTTTTGTTTTGTTTTGTTTTGTTTTTTTTTTTTTTTTTGAATTGTGCCTGGCATTTCTGGTCAAGTCCTTCCGCAGACAGTGATTTAAAAAAGTGGATGTCAATGGGGTGAGAAAACGGGTTTGCTTGCTGTTACACTGTTTTCATTAACTTCACTGTTAGAATTCCAGTCCTCTCTCCTAAGCTTAGGGGCACCTTGCTAACTCACAAGAAGCAGTTGATTTCCTGTGACCACAAAAACTGAAAACCACCCCTCCCTCTTCCATCCATGAGCACATCTTACCAGCAGAATACCTTCTCAGCCACTCATCAAAAACAGCATCTGTAAATGTGTGGAGGAGGACAAAAATTGGATCATTTGGTGATAAGTGAGTTTGTCCTCCTGTCCCGTTCAAAAATAGATGAGCCAAGTTGTGAAGACTTCGAACTGCTGGGTCATATTTCCCTGAAGGATCACTGTACCCTGAATATGGAAATAAAGAACACCATAAAAAATCCCAGTGAAGATTTTGTTTAGAAGCTATAGTCCCAGATGGATACCATTTTTTGTCCCCCTCTGGAAAGCTGTCATGTATTTGTGTTGCCTTGTTTAACATAAATGAGTAGCTAATTCTCTACCAACTGTCATTTGAGAAATGTTTCTAGTATGTGTAATGCCCATGTATAATTCCCATGCATAATTTTCAGATTAAAATAAACTTTAAAAAAGAATGTTGAGAATGTGGGGTGGAATGCTGGTGGGATCTAGTGTATAGGTAGCCAAAATAATCCACTTCATAGTATGAACATAGATTTTTATATTGGGACCTAAATATCTCTCAGCATAACAGAATAGCTATGTGTGTTTTCTGACTTCTGACTTAAATGTGAAGTTGTTGACATCTATCCTAATTGGCCAGCTGTTATGTGTTATGGATCATTTCCTTATGTGCTGCCAGTACATCTCAGAAAGCTGCACTTGCTGTTTTTTTTTTTTTTCAAAGCAAGTTCCCTACAAAACACTGTCAGTATCTACCACCTAGTAAACCTGATATCAGAGGTCAGGATCTGAAGAATTCTGAGAAGTTTTCCTGTTTTCAGTCTCTGACCAACTTTCCAGACAGGGGTCCACACACTTAACTGGTTAAAGCCATGTCTAGATACCTAGATATTATTAGGACATTTTTTAAAATGAGGTAATCATCTAAAACTTTCATATATTCTTAAAAGATTGGTGCAAATTCTTGGTTTTGTTCTCCAAGAGAAAGAAAATGTAGCAGGTCTACTGTCATATGAATGATGTTTTTTTCAAAAGAGCCAAAGGATTTGCAGGAGGTCTGATAGTGATCTGAAGTGTCATTTCATAAACTTTTCCCATGAATGCTAGTTTTTCTATTTAAAAAGTCTGGATTATTAAAGTGCAGAAGCAGTCAGCAGGATACTGCCTGAAAAATGTGGATCAAATCTTTAGACTGGATTCTGTGCTGGGTTCTGTGTTCAGATGCCAGTGACTGAAAACTTCATTTAAAAAGTGTGGAAATTAGGGGAAGAAGAATAGAGTTATATAGCACAGTGAGAAGGACTAACAAGACTGGCAGTTAATCTAGTAGACCTCAATTACTACTACCGCAATGCAATTGCATGCAATTCCATTAAGTACTAGCAAAGCTTACAATTACTTTTTTTTTTTCTTTTGTTTGCTTTAATTATGATACAAGAGTAGCTACTATGAGCACTTGTTTGACTCACTTAAGGATGATGCTTAAGCTTTAAATGCTTCTAAACCATTCTGCAGTCAACAGTTTTCTGTTCTCCACTGTAACAACCTATTACTAGCAGACTTGTACTCTGGCCATGACCTCAGCTAATTTCTTCTTAGTGACAGTAACAGACTTTTAAGGCTTTTACACATTTCAAGAACTGACTTAAACTATCAATATAAAATAGTTCATCCAGAGCTTATTTCCACTTAATACTAAGCTAATACTTAATGCATGTTCAGTGTCCATAGACTGTCTCCAAACTCATACTTCCAAAAGGAAGAATGTTGGGTCTGCTCCCCTGACTTGTTTGGAGTTGTTTCATGTCCTTTTTTTTTTTTTTTTTTTTTTTTTGCCATGCTTACCTTCTACTGTGTTACGGAAACTGTCTGTTGAATTAGAGTAGAAAGGAGGAGTATCAAATACACCAACTTCCAAACACTGAGCAACATCCTCAGGCTCTGGGAGACGTTGTACCATAGGCCGTGCAACATTTCCAGCAGGATTCCTCCGGATGGGGCCACCTTCAGTGCCTGTGAGAGAAGAGAGAAACCAATAATGATGAAGAACAATAGACCAAAGAAGGCATTCTTTTAATGACTGAATTGTGAGGAAAAAAAATGAAAAAAAAAAAAAAAAAAGCCTCACAAATGACCTTAAAATTGGACTACAGGGTCAGATCTTTCAGTTAGGCAAAGAACCTGAATCTTTATAAGGTTCTCTGAACTGGTCCTTTGATTAAAAAACAAACAAACAAACAAACAAATCAAAATGCTTCTTACTTAAATTTGTGATTCTATAAGTGCCTTGGCAAACCTTTTTGTTGTTTTTCAATGTGATTTCTTGTTAAATTGAGATAAAAGTTTTGTGGACTTCCTGATAGAGTAGGTTGGAAAAGGATTATAGAAGATTAGTTAGGCAACTAATCCCCCCCTCCCCCTTTTATTTTTTTAACCCTTTTTCCACACAGATGCTGATTTGGGGCTTGATGGTGATTAATAAACAAGAGTCTTAGTGGGACTTTATAGATCTTGTAGCCAAGGTAGGTTGTGTTAGCATTCACTACTTTTCATATTCAAAACATGCTCCAAACATCTAACAGGTATGTTTTTCATTTAGAAACTGAAAACCTTGAAGGAGGTATGTAGAGCAGTAAGAAGAAAACTCAAGCTTCAGTTAAAAAATGATGCTGCCATATGTAATTATACATACCATCAGAGATGAATAGTTACTGCATAAGAAAGGAAGTCAAAGGGTTTCACTGTTTCTCTGCCTCAAGCTCCTGATCAGATATTGAGTTGTTTAGTGCCTCAGTGCAAGACAGATAACTTTTTTATTTCTCAAATGGCTGATGTATGAAACTTGAGTAAAGAAATGTACAAAATGTACTTTAAGACTTTTTTTTTTTTTTTTTTTTTTTTTTTTTTTTTCCTGGGAAGAGCCATTGCAATGCAAAGTGTTTTATTTATTATTAAAGGGATATTCTCTCCAAATATCTATGAGCAGTCATACTTACTGTTACAGATGGTTCCCAAGGTCTCATAGTCTTCTACACTTTCACAGAGCACACGCCACTGAGAAAAGATCGAATTCTGACTGATCAAAGAGACATCAAAATTGCTTCTAGCTCCCATCAAGTCATCTAAGCAGATATCACAGGTGTTTTGCCCTGTTGCAAAGTTCCAGTAGGGAAGGCCAAAAGTGGGGTCCTGTAACATATTCTAAATCACATAAATATGGCATTAGTACACATCTGTCCCAGATATCTACAGTATGTACTGCTTGAGAGATTTTCAAAACCAGTTAAATACATTTTAGTAAGAGTCAGAATCTGGCTTCATGAAAAGGAGGAAATCTATGGAGAAACTTTTAGTAGTTTTTCACTTTGATGCCTTTGACTGTTCAATAGAACAGATGGTATGCTGAACTAGGCTGTGGATTCCCCTCTAATGAGATAGTACCCCTTCCATGAAACCATACTGTGGATAGGAAGAAACATCACTTAATACTGATAAACACAATTTTCCAAATATTTTTAATGGCAGCAATATTTTTAAAAGCAGTGGTACTTGTAGCACTCAGAATAACTAACTAAACCAATTGTGTAACGACTGAGCAGGTAGAAAAAGAAGGAAAAATAATAGCGCCCTTTCATATTTGCCATTGCTTGGTTCTAGTATGGGTTGGAGTTTAATAATGCTGAAGTATTCCCTGGTTTCCAGTATTTATTAACCAGGATGTTTTGGCCAGACAATTTAGTTAAATTAATGATCTAATTTACTAAAATAAGCAAGAATATATATTAAGTCATTAAGAGCTAGAACTCGTCAGGGTTTCTACATAATGAAATTACACTAATGTCAAATATAAGTTTTGTTTTTGGAGGGAATTTAATCTGCCAGAACCTGAAGCAGCACCACTGAAGCTACTGGAAACATTTGAAATGATTGCAAGGACCCTTTAATCATGACCTTGAAAACTTAATTCTCTCTTCTTTAGAAATAATAATAGTACAAAACATACTCCTTTTATGGATAGGTCTACACAAAGAAAGAGAAACAAGGAAACCACTGATGTATGGAACAGGGTCTCACAAAACACTAATTTCTCTAACCAGTTGCACTAATTATATAAATAAAATATGATTCAGAATCTCTGTAATATTTTTGTTTAGAATTTCATCTGCTTTGATTGTGCTATCTAAGCCAAGGATCGTGGCCTTGATATTAAAAATAATATCAGCAATAACATTTGGTGGTCCAATAAAATATTTTGGTGGTTCAATAAAATATATGTTGAGAATCTGTGTCTACTTTTACAAGTGAGTTTTATGTAACTTTTATGTTTGCTCTTATTCTGACTGAAATATTATTTTTAACATCTCAGTAACAATGGCTGTCTAAAACTTAAATGCACTCTATTTAGTGTCACTAATAAAATATTGAAACTGAAGCAAGATTACTTTGACATGTAGAAAGAGCTGCTTTCAATTTTGTCAACTGGAATATGTAGATAAGACTTTTTTCCACACAAAGCTCAAGAACACATGGCTTAACATTAACTCTAACTTTACCTGCATGTCTCTTTCAAGCTGCAGCAGATGGTACCTATGCCATGTAACAAAAGCTGGTCCCTCATGAGAGAAATCAACTCCTCCAAAACTCTGCTGCCCAGTACCAAGAAAAGTCTTCCTGACAGAATAATAATGAGCCCACACAAAGTAGTTATAAATGGAGATATTCTCAAACTGTGGTGTGTTTCCATCTGGTCCAAATATTTCTTCACGTCTCCTTGTGGCAATAACAATGTCAGGGTGGATTGTCACCTTGGCTTGGTGTAAGGCATTCACAAAACGCCTCCTCTCTTCTGCATTCAGATCCAAAAGATTCCTCCTGACTGTGAGGTTACAGAAGAAGTAAGTTATCAAAGTCTTAGAAACTGAGGTCTGATCTCACAAGACTAATTTATTTTGTTCCTAATAATTCTAAGTCCCTTTTTCTTCAAACATTCCTCCTGTTTTTATTGGTACAATTAAGAGAGTACTGAATATAAATAGAAAATATTGTTTTCTGAAAAGTTAAGCTGAATAAAAATAAAGCCTGAAACCTTTTATTTATTTTTTTATTTATTTAGTGCTTTTAGAAATATTGTTGCAAATTATATTTCCTGTCAGAGAAATGATGAAGACAGTTCTTTGTCCCACAAATCTCTTGGAACTTAATCCAATATACTTAAGGTTTTCTGTGATAAAACTTTAACAAGAGGGAAATAAAGCATTGCAATTTATATTAATCAGAAACTCTACCACTCAACCATTTAGTGAGGAAGTATAGTGTATTTGAAACTTTGCAGTGAAAATGGCAGATCCACCAATGAAATGTGAGTTTCACACATTACATCATCCCTTTTGAATGTCATTACCTGCTTTTATTAAGAAGCCTATTTTTTTTATCTGTTTATCGCCAAATCATTTAAATTTATTGTAACCTGCACACAGACAGGGAAATTTACAAAAAAGGAGAGCAGCTGACTTATTGAAATACCAGTATATCAGTAAAAGGATCAGAGTCACCTCAGTACCAGTATTCAGTGCTCTCTTACCTGGACTGATAAGATTTCAAGGTAAGTTTAGACTGAGACTCAGATAAAAGTCCACACAGCTGTTCTTCATCATGCACTCATTTTCACTATTAAATATACTGTAAAATCTAAAATTGTCAAATGAGTTTATGTTGATATAAGAAACAGCAGGTCTCCAGAATGAATAAGTATGAAGAATAAAAGTAAATTGCATTTCACTATATAAAGTGAAGTTGATTCTGTAAGGGATATTTCAGTAATGTCTATACATATTTAAAAATAGTAAACTGCTTTTCTGAAGCATGAATTTCATCCAAGGACTGTGTATCTTGAAACACATGCTTTTCTGTCTTGCAGACTTTAACTGATATACTAGCCCTGCTCACTGAAGTTTTTTGGTTTTTGATTTCAAGTAAAAACACTAAAAAAAAAAAAAAAAAAAAAAAAACACTAAAAAGAACAATCAGGTTTTGATTTATGCAGACATCTTAACCTTTTCATTTTGCAAAATATATGTCTGAAACACAATAAAAAATTGGGACTATTATTAAAGTTAGGCATGAAATTAGAGGATATAAAAGTACCAAACTGCATTTTACAGCTATTTTATATGGATATACCAACAGTAATCCAATAATTATTCCTAAAGTCTGAGCAGCTGGAGCCATCTTTCTGGATGGGCAGTAGAGGTGACCTTCATGTGTAAACATAACACACAATAAGAAGATAATTTCCCCTATTTAAATTCATGTTGTCATGCGTGGTAAATGTGATTTGCTTAACATTTTAGTGAAAAATAAAGGTTTTTATAAGTGAGAAAACTAAAAACTGCTTTTATATACTGTAGAAAATCAGCTACAGCAGCTTTTTTTCTTGCCCTCAGATTTACTATTATAAATTTGTGTGATCTAATATTTATTTCTTGGTTAGTTTTCAGAGTTATCATCATTGTTAATGAGAACAGGACAGAGAATCAGAGGGTGAAACCTGACTTAGCATATCAAATCCATGAGGCATACTTTCTGCTTTCTAGTTTGCTTTTTGGAGCTTAAAAAATGAATAAAATCATAAAGTCTTTCCTGCAGTCCTTGATAAGGCAGTTTTAGAAAACCAATAGTTAAAATTTTGAATTGGTAAGCAGTACTTTGTTAACCCTTGCTGGAGCATGTGCTCACGTTCTTGGAGTGTTTCCCATCTGATGAAAATAATGGCCATGATGATTTTTGTTTCTTCAAGAGGCACTACACATTTGTGATACAGACCTGTTGTTTCTCATGTCAACTAAATCTATCACTCATTTTGAAGATTATGAATTTTACAAGATCTCAATAACACCTTTGGACTTTCACTAGAAAATACTGAAATCTTGCTCATTCAGAATGCTTTGACTTGGGAATAAGGATTTTTTCCCAAGCCTGTTTGTCTTTTCCAATTTACCTACAATACTCAACATTTTTTTCAGTCCACAAGTATTTTGTAACCATTTCAAATTCTCTTGTAGACATCTGTTTACTTATATTCTGGGCTAAACTGAAACTGGGAAGCTCTTAGAAATATCCATCATCCCTGCACTGATTCAGCTGAACAGCTTATAGTCATGAGTTAAGGCTTTTACAAACATTGGCAGAAACTAGGTAGCTAAAAAATTACAAGGTTAAGTGCATAGGCTGGAAATGCATTAAGAGAATCTGAATCAAAATACCTGTTGTCATACCTTATATATTTATAAGATATCATGATACATAGATATGTATGTGTAGATATACTCACAAACACACATAGATGTCTATATATATGGTTTTACTCTAAGTTGATTCCCAAAATTACAAAAATGTAAACACTAATACATCCTATTCTTCAATGGGGTTGATCCTAATCTTGTTCTGACTACAGACATTATTTCTTCCTTTTACTGGGAGGTAAATGTAGATATTTGCCAATAAGGTAGACAACTTATCTAGTAGTTGTCTTAATAACCTCTATTGTACATTTCCTGTATAAATATAAGGGACATTTTACTTTTCAGAGAAAACAAATAGTCTAGGTTCATTTGCAACGAAATGCTGCCAACAGATGGTTTTCATGTCATGTTTCTGATGTTCTTACCTATATTGATTCGTTGGCTACAGGTAGGTCCACTCCATCCAGGGCGACATGACCCACAGTTATAACCAGAGAAGTTACCACTGCACCTGCAGGTTTGGTTGAAGAAGCGTATGGGCCATTGCTCGCGGTCATCCCTCCCATCATGGATGTACTGTGGGCCATGGGGTCGCCAGTCTACAGTCACCTGCACACACCGTCCCCTCCCTGTAGACACACCACACCGGTCAGTACCAGGCCCAAATACAGGGAAATAGTCTGGGCAGCACATGCCACTCCTCAGAGACTCAACGGTAGCACACTGGCGAGGGAACTGAGCTCCAACTTTGTTGAGCATGCTAAGAAGCAGTGGCAGGGAAAGGAGCAGCAGCATGGGGAGCTGCATGATGACAGATCCAGCAGAGCCGTCTCTTTCTGAGGGCTGGTGGTCCACACACGCTGCTGTCTCCTCTCTGTCTACACGATGGCCAGCTCCCTCTTCTTCAAGAGAAAAACAGAAGAGATGAAAACAAGTGATACAAACCTTCAGTCTGCCCCTTCTATCTCATAAAATCCCTCTGAACCCTGCACTTTTTTAATCTAACCGAAAAAGCCAACAAGTTGGTGGATAACAACGCTCTCCCCTTCTCTACTTATCTGCACAAAAAGCAGTAACTACCTACAGTTTTATCTACTCATTGACTTCCAAGTATTTCCCAAATGTTTATTCATGTTGTACATCTGCCAGCCAGATTTATTTCACTACCAAAAAATGTTAAAGCTTCTCTATGGCACCTGATTTTTTTGAAAACTTTTTTTTTTTTTCTTTCTTTCTTTCCTCGGTTAGTTCATTCCCTTCTTCATTTAACTAGCATATCCTAGCATATCTTGTTTCCTAGTCAGTGTTACAATTCTGTGTCCCCTTGCAGTTCTTAAATGCAGTTCTGCTAGAAAGTAAAGCTACAACTCTCTCTGTGTTTTACTTCTTCTCTCTTTTTGGTACCTCTCCTCTGCTGAGATCCTGTTCTATTTCTGTGCGTCCTATGGCTGTGTCTAACCCCAAATCAGCACTACTAATTTCTTTCCTGTTTCAGTCTGCTTGCTAATCCGTGTTCTACCAACACAGCATGGTTTGGCCTCACCCTCCTCTTCTATTAATCTCCCTTTCTACTTCAGTGCATTTCCCTGGACTTTAAGTACTTGAACAGCACATGATTTCTTTCATGCTTATCTCCTTGTGATTTTACAAGTTTTAGCAAAGGTCAGAGACAAGTACTTGAATTCAAAACAGAACAACTATGAAGTTTTTTTTTTGTTATTTTTTTTTTTCTTCTCCTTTTTTAATTACTTGCAAAGAAAGGTTCATTTGAAAACAAACAAAGAACACTGGGGAAGTTCACATTTAAAAGCCTTTTTTTTTTTTTTCTTTCCTAAATCGTTTTCTAAATCTTTTTTTTTTTTTTTTTTCCTGAATACTTCAAATGGCTTTTCAAGATCAGGCTGAAACAAGTGACAAAGATACATTATTTGGAAAATGAAACACTCCAATATTAAACTTATGGCTTACTGTTTAACTATTTGCTTTAATAATCAAATAAAAAGACAATGCCAATACTGGAATATCCTGAAATACTAAATTCTGAGCAGGTGCATTAAAATGTAGAAAAACAAGAATAAAAATAAGAAAACAGTCTCTGAGCTGAACAAAGTACTTTTACAGTGTTTTCAGAGACCATTCCCATCAAGCAACACAGGCTTCATTCAAGCTCACACTCTCTTTTTTGATCCGTCAATAAAGATGGATTTCAGTGAGGCATGGATGTTTTGTCAAGATACATCTTAACTGGCACAAAGACAATAAATTAGCAAATTCAGATAAAAGGTTCAATCACAATGTAGTTGGCATTCAGCAGAAAATGGATCACCTATTCCTACAAAAGTCAAAACATGATGGGTACCCAGTTGTAGCAGGCCATTGAAATAGTTTTTCTGAGCACTGTTTATTCACATCAACCTGCCATGGACCACAGTAAGTAGTGAACTTTATCATTATATTTGGTATTTAACTAAACACACTATATCTTGATTCAGTGTAGTACCAATGCTTTTAGGACACTGTATGTACAGATGGGGGATGAGAGGCTGGAGAGCAGCCCCACAGAAAGGGATCTGGAGGCTTTGGTCAACAGCAAGTTGAACATGAGCCAGCAGTGTGCCATTTCATTCACTTGCTGAGAGAATGATTTGACAACCCTTAAATGAAACTACTTTTCCTGGCTTTCATTTTATTCCCCTTTTGAGCTTATCATATTTATTTATTTACTTTTCCCTAGCTTGCTCTATAACTCACTTCCTTCCTAGCTTAAAGATTTTGTCTTTGAATATGTCTATTGGGACATATGTGACACAGATTCTCTGCTATCATATCATAAGGTAAAGCAGAGCCTCTGCAAATAACTCCCTGATCAAAGAGGAATCACACTAGTCTTAGCTATGAATGTTCAGCAAATTCAGCAAAATCATAATAAGCTTAGAAGGGATAAATCTTTCTCCTTAGACAAAGTCCTGGTAAAAAGAACTAATGGAGAGACCAACTGAAGACTGATTGGGGTTGCCTGGCACCATAAGACTTCCCATTATAATGGTGGTAATTATGTAGACCTTCTGTAAAGCTTCTCCAACAGTCAGAGCCTAAAAATGTTCAGCGAACTACCAAAGCTGTGTAGCTGAAGATTACTTTCCTTCTCTGAACCCTAATGTTCCATTGGTTTTCCTGCTGCATGGTTTGGTGATATGCAAACCCTGTAACAGTCTTTCTTTTGGGTTTCTTGCTATTATAGCCTCCTTCTCCTGCACAGTGCCTGGAAAGATTTGACCTTGGAAATTATCCAATTGCACTGCATCTGTATGTCCGTGTCTCTGTTAAGAAAGGGCATGTTTTCATGAATCAGGTAATGAGGAAAAGCTGGTATGTGAATCTAGCTCACTAATTGACTGTGTGGACTAAAATCCCTGAAAAGAGTGTTAGTTTGTATGCTAAACATTTGTATCTAGTTTGCAAAATTCTCCTTACAGAAATATTACTACTTGATGCTTGTAACATGTCTATGAATTTCCATGAGGTTTAGTTGTGGCCTGTTCCCTAACCTACCAGAAAATGTTACAAAAAAAGCAGAAAGCTAGTTCTAGTTGTGAGTGAATGGTGATGAAGATGAGATGGAAGGGACCCACAAGGATCATTAGCTACAGCTCCTGGTTCTGCAAAGGACACCCACAGCACATGTCTGAGAGAGCTGTCCAAACACTTCTTGAACTCTGGCAGGCTTGGAACTGTGACCACTGCCCTGGGGAGCCTGTTCCAGTGCCCAAATACCCTCTTGGTGAAGAATCTTTTCCTGATATTCACTTTGAATAACCTTTTCAAGATTACCTGCCCTGTTGCAGCATCATGACATTTCCACTGGTCACCAGAGAGAAGAGTTCAGTGCCTGCCCCTCTGATAACCTCATGGGAAAGCTTGTAGGCCAACATGAGGCCTCCCCTTAGTCTCCTCTTCTGTGGGTGGAACAAACCAGGCAACTTCAGCTGGTCTTCATACTTCTTGCCCTCTAGATACTTCACCATTTTTGTAGCCCTCCTTTGGACACTCTCTAATAATTTTATGTCCTTTTTATACTGTGGTGCCCAGAACTGCACACAGTACTCAAGGTGAGGCCACACCAGCACAGAGCAGAACAGGACGATCGCTTCCCTCAACCAAATAGCAAAGCTGTGCTTGAAACACCACAGGGCATGGCTGGCCCTCCTGGCTGCCAGGGCACACTACTGGCTCATGTTCAACTTGCTGTTGACCAAAGCCTCCAGATCCCTTTCTGTGGGGCTGCTCTCTGGCCTCTCATTGTACATACAGCCAAGGTTGCCCCTTACAGGTGTAGAATGTGGCACTTATTCTTGTTAAACTTCATATTGTAGGAGAGTGCCCAGCTGTCTAATTTGTCAAGATCTCTTTGCAAGGCCTCTCCACCCTTGGTGGAATAAATAATTCCTGCCAATTTAGTGTCATCAGCAAACTTACAAAAAACATATTTTAGTCCTACTTTCAAGTCATTTATGAAAACATTGAAGAGAATTTGTCTTCACATAGAGCCCTGGGGAACCCCACTAGTGATGGGCCACCAGCCTGATATAACCCAATTTATTATAACCCTTTGAGCCCTCTTCTCAGTTTACATAGCTGCTCAGTTTACACGGACAGATTTGAATTGTTTTGGGTTTCATCTGGATTTCTTTTTGCTTCCTAGTAGAAGGAAATCAAGCTGTGCTGTATATATATAAAAAAAAAAAAAAGTAGAGCTAAATATTTGATAAGTGGGTACACTGGAGATGAGTCAGAACCAACCTTTTGCTTCCTGTATCTAAACACCTTAAGCCAAACATATGGAAAATCTGGGTTCATGTATGAATCCAAATGCTACATGGGATTTTTCTTTGTGTAAAGAGGGTTATCAGGGCACACTAATTCTGCATCTAGGTCTGAATGTGAAAACATCATTTTCCAGAATTAAATATGCATTAAATAATAAATGAAGGCATATTTTCATTTGATCTTGGATATAATATTGTGTCAGATAATTATAAATAAAGCTGCCATTTCTTTTATTGAACATGATATATAATTTCAATGTTTTATAATTAGATTGGTATTATTGTTAACAAAAATGGTTCTCTCTTGCTTTGCTTATAAATTAAGTAAGGTTTGTAGACATTGCAGTTAAGTTTTTTTGGAGAAAAGTACTGGGAAAAAAAAGATATTTCTGTCAATCATTTTAAAAGTAAACTTACATTTTTCATGGAAAAGAATTTCCAGAGATGCCAGATGTCCTAGTGTTAGGATTTGCTGATGGATTGTATACGACTATAAGACTTTTATGTCAGTCTCAAAATGTCTGCATTTCTTGATATCTGTCATAATCTGTGATGTATATACTGGAAAACATAAGAAAACATTTTTCTTTTTTGTTTGAGTAAGTGAGGCTTTCAGATTCAAAGTTAAATTAAAAAGGTCATTTTAACCACCACTTCACCCCCCACCTCAAATAAAAAGAAAAAAAAAAAAAAGAGAAAAAAAAAATCAGTTGAAGAGTGGAGCTTCTCCCACACAGGTTAGAAAACAAAGCTGAAATAACTGTCCTCTGAAATGCTTGTGACAAATGTGACTGGTACCCCATGTTCTGTCAGCGGTATGGGTACCTTCCCCCCTCATGGGGGTATTAAGAGAATGAGCTAAGGTGCTCAGTGAGACAAGGTGAGACAAAACAGCTCCATCACTGATGAGAAGAGAGCCCTTCTTCCCTGAGGAACTGTAGTTTAGATGTTGTCTGTGCTGTCCCTTCCTGAGCTGTTTCATCTGCATAACAATCATGTCTGTGCACTGGTTCATACTACCTTGATACTGACCCAGACCTTGGATGTAACATCCTAACTTGTCTTTGGATCTGCCTTGCCACAATGTGTGCCTTGTATCCCTTGCCACAATGGATTTACTGGTCCATTGCTAATGCTGGCCCTGAGCACTGTCTCTGACCCTGGTATTGACCCTGGTTTGCTGCTTCAGTATCCCGTCTCTTTGTTGGGAGAGGACATTAAGCTGCTTGCCTTGCTCCTGTCTCCCTTCTCCACAAGGAGCAGCCAGCCCTTCCTCTGCTGTGACACCTTCTTCTTCTGGAGTTGTGTCTCTGTCATTGCAAGGGTGTCACTGTGTTCTAAGATGATTGAAGCAGTGCTAATCAGAGAGATATTGGGGCTCAATACCATGCTTGCTATTGAGCTCTGCTGGGCATCCCTCAGTAGCCATGTGTCTATTTATGTATGTCATCAAACGCAAGTATCACAGTGTAACACTGCATGGTTAAATAACTGAAAGAGATGAGGAGTCCATGGTTTCATGCAAATGAAATTGGCTAAAGTTATGAATTTAATGATTTGTACTTTAATAGTCCCCAACCAGATGTTCTTATCTGCAAGAAAATGTAGTATGGCAGCCATAGTTTATATTAAATGTTCTGGTTATGGTACTAGTATTACAGCAAGCATAGAATTATCTTTTACAGAGAGATAGGGTGGCTACAGACATTTGGATCATTAATTTTATTAGGGTTTCTTATTAAGATGTTTCTTTACATTTTTTTTTCTTTTTTCTTTCCCGAAAAATCAAAGAATTCCATAAATTTCAGCTTTGGGAAAAAAAAAAATGAACAAGTGAATAGATTTACAATTTTTAACTAGAAGGCTGTTCTGAATCCATTTCTGTTTAATCAAGGCTAAATAAGTGATTAAGCAAAAAGACTTACAGATCACAGAAGAAAACAAGCATAAAATAAAGTCAGAGACAAGTAATTTTTGCAAAGTAGAATGCTATTCTCATGAAGCCTCAACAATCTGAACCCTGGATACCTGTAATGGTGTTAGAAACATTGTCAATTTCGGATAACATCAGTTCAGGATGAAAAAACATACCAAACCAAAACACACACATACACGCACACACAAAGAAAGAAAACAAAAATATAATGTAGCTGTTTATTTATTTATTTACTTATTTACTTTATGCTTGCTTGCATTTCTAACAGTAGCAGAACTAGAAAGATCATGCAAAAAGTTAACAAATCAAATTTTTTTTGTTTTGTTATTTATTTCATTTAGCTGAAGAAATCTAGAATTTTATGTGAAATGAACGCTATAAACATTGAAACCACTTGACCATATCTCATGTCTCAAAAATTCCATGTTTAATGATAAAACTGTTGCAGAAGAATGAAGTAATATATACATAAACAGTCCAGCATCTGAGTTTTCAAAGGAGCGGTGTTTTTGATATGCACACAGAGATTGATAAAAGAGATAAAATGGTAACAGCACTAGCAGCACATTTTTAAATGACTTGCATGCATTTATGAGTAAATGTCAAGGCCTGGGCTTGACAGACCAAATATTTTAAAACTTCTCTCTCTCTTTTTTCCCCTTTCAGCTTTCACTTTTTCATTAGATACTATTGAAAGGATAAGTCTAATGTGTGGGAACCAAGATAAAATGAGGTCTGGCTACTCACAGTAAAGAGCCAAGTTTTCCCATGCTTGGTATTGGTAAGTGTCCATTGCTAAATATTTACCAAACCAAAATTAAGTACTTACTTGTCATACATATCTAAATCATTAAGAAGAATATGCCAGCATGTAGTTGCGATACTGGATCCTAGGATAAGGTTTTTTTTTTTTTTTTTTTGTTTGTTTGTTTGTTTGTTTGTTTGTTTTTTAAATCATAGACCCCTCTTTTTGCTTTTTCTGACTTAATGCTAGCCTACTCATCGGAAAAGTATTGTTTTTCCACTACTCTTCTAGATCGGCTCTTTCTCTGTCATTCTTTCCTGTGTATCACCTTTTCTTCTCTGTTTCCACAGCTCCACATTATGCTCCAGAAAGCATAATCTTTTATTATTTTTTTTATTTTTTTCCAAAAGAGATTTTTTTTTTCAAGCACCTATCTTGGGACCTTGGGTTGCTTCTAGCTACCTTTTCCTATAAGAGCCCTGAATAATGTTTTTCCTGTGAATAATGTTTTTCCAAATTATGTCACTTTTAGTCCTTTCTTGCCCCTCTTCCTTGGCACTCTCTCTCAGTCTTGCTGAGCTAGTTCCAGTTCTTAACAGATTATGACTCTCCTCAAGTTTTCCTTACTCTGGGTCAGAATCTCTTGTTTAAATTTATGACCACTGTCTCTTGTCTTGTTATCTATACCACTGTAAGGAGCCCAGGTGTGTCTTTCTGATAACATTCCCATGTTTTTGGGAAGTCAACATTGGTAGATTGTTTTTAGGTGCCCTCAAAGCTCTCTGTTTTACCGGCTGAAACAGACGTAGTCCTGCAGCCTGTGCTCACAGAGGAAGGGCTCCAGCCAGAGGTGGTCTTGGTGGCCACCTCTAGATTTAGTCTAATGGAGGTATCTGATAAACCCTGAGCAGAAGGGTCAGTCCCTTCCCACCCCTGTCTCTTGGAGCCATATTCTGCCTACACTACTCTGGCAGCTGATTGTTCATGTTTCTGCCTGGGCACATGGTTGGCACCCATTGAGCTTGCAGCCTGCAGGGCCCAGAACCATTTCCCAGAGCTGCTCCCTAGGCTCAGCCTGCACCCCTGCAGGGCTGTGCTTCATTCTTTCTGAATTTCCTGTGATTATGTCACTCACCCATTTCTCCTCGCTGTCCAAGTCCCACTAATCATATTTTCATATCATATGATATTCATCATTTTACTGTTAGTATTAAAACAGTCTTCCTGTTGCCCTTTATGTCTCTTGCAAGGTTTCAACTTTGCTGAGCTTTGGTTTTCCTAACACCACCCCTGGGTGTCAGGCAGTGCTTATTCCATATCCCTCCCTTGTTATCTATTACCATTTTCAATTCCTGTACATATTCCTTTTTTATAAGAGATATTGTGAATTTCCTATTTTGCCGTATTGGTCTTTTGCTATTCATATACCTTTTTCCATCAGTCCTTGTGACGGAAGGATGTTGTCCTCAATACCTGTCAAATTTTCTTTATCCTTCAGTGCTGTCTTCCATGGTATTTACAGAATAAAAGAATGGTTAAATTTGGAAGGGACCTCTGGACGTCATCTGGTCCACCTCCCCCCCTGCTTGAGTAGGGATACCTAGATCAGGTTTCCCAGGACCATGTCCAGATGGCTTTTGAAGATCTCTAAAGAGGGAGACTCTACAACCTTTCTGGGCAACCTATTCCAGTGCTCCATCACCTGTACAGCAAAGAGGTGTTTTCTGATGTTCACATGGAACCTTCTGTGTTCCAGTTTGTGCCCATTCCTCCATGTTCCCAGCACTATGTACCACTAAAAAGAGCATATGAACATTTGATTCCTTGAATCTAGAGTCTGCTGTCATAAAGTTCAATCTTTCTGCTCTGGTGCTCTCATTCATCTCTTCTCAGGACCTTGAGCTCCACTATTTCATGGTTACTGTGGCCATTGGTTACGTCATTCACAACCAGTTCTACTTTATTTGTGAGTAACATATCCAACTACGTATCAGACCTGGTTGGCCTTACCAGCACCTCTGTCAAGAATACGTTTATTAATGATAAACTCTTGATATCCAGAAATCTAATCCAGAAATCTCCTTGACTGTGTAGCCTTACCATTAGATGGCAAAGAGCCAAAGTCCCTCATGGCAACTAGGATTTGTGTCTCAGAGCCAGTGGTTTTAAGAAAAATTCTCCCACTTCCTCACTTCAGATATGCACACCATACTCCCACTATGATATCAGTTTAACTGGTCTGTGCATGAGTCAAAAAATCCCATATAGGCCTGTAATACATCCTATTATGAAGAATACATTTGAAATTTTCCTTCACACAAACAACAATCCCCTCCTCTTTGTCATCCCATCCTGTCTTTTCTGAAAAGCCTGTATCTTACCATTGGAGAATTCCATGAATATGTAGTCAATTAAATTGTGAAAAATCTATAACTGCTTTTGGAGGTCTAGCTCCTCTTGCTTGTTTCCAAGTTTGTGTTCACTTGTGTAGAGGCAGTTAGTGTGAGTTTTCTTTCAACATGTTTTATCCTTTCCGAATCTTTTTTTGCTCCCTCTCTATGCATATGTTACCTCTGCTCTCTGTTGCTTGAGCTAGCTGCAAGCAAATATCATCGGTTCCCACTGGTAGCTCATTTAAAATCCTTCTTGCCAGACTAGCAGTCGTGCTTGTTGACAAAGATGCTCATACCCCACTTTGTCAAACAGATCCCATCTTCTGATAGCAGTCCTTTTTACTCAGAGGGTCTCATGACCATAAAAACCAAAGTGTTGCCCATAATAACAGCCTCTCAGCCAGACGTTAATTTTCAGGTTATCCTTTTCCTACTGAAACTTTTCCTTTTAATTTGTAGGATGTAGATGGACATTATTTGGGCTTCTGTAAATATTGGATCTTGTCTCTGCAGGTTTTAGTTGCTTTCAGAGTTATGTAACGAATCCTCATTTAGTGCTTTAGTAAGTCTCCTTAACTTGTTGTTGACCAACAAGGAAAATTATCCAGAGACATGGAAAAGCCTTGGCAGTATCCCTCCAGTATTCCAGTTCTAATTATCTGGCAGTCTGCTGATATCACCTGTGACAACATTCCAGGATAGCAGAAAGGTAATCCATTCCCTGCAAGAAAAAATCTCCAGATAATGTTATCTCCTGTTTTCCTGTTGCTTTCTGAACTCCATGCTTAGGTGTAATGGCCTCTGAAACCACTTCAAGAAGAGTTCCTTGAAGGGCAGCATCGAGTACAGCAAATGGCCAGTTAACCAAGTTTTTTTTTTTTTTTTTTTTTTTTTTTCTCTAAAATAAGGCTGGATCTGAAATAAAAAAACACTGTGTAGAAGAAATGCTCATCTTTTCTACAGCAGCCTCCTGATAAAGGCTCTTCAGTGTATTTTCAAAGTAGTCAGAAAGTTCAGAATGCAAAAACACACTTCTGTTTCATTTTAGAATATGAAAACAGGGTATTCATTCATGAACTCCATTCTAGAACACATGAAAAGACATATGATTGCAATGATTTTGCTTCATGTATTTTTATTGCTGTGAAAGTAAAGGTCACTAAAGGTCAATATCAGGAAGCAGATCTGTATTGACCAAAGTACATTTTGAGCTTTAGTCTATTTCCTCCTATTTTAGTTGGTGTATTCTAACAGTGAAAAGCAAGGCTGAGGTAAAGGAAAGCAAAACTAATCAAATAACATTTTTGCCTGAAAATAAATTCTTCTGGTATACATAAAGCAATGAATGGTCAAAACAATTGTTTCAAAGCATTAATAGAGAGCTGCAGAGATTACACCAATTATCCACATTTCAGGAAGTGATCCTGGAGTTTTATTAGCCAAACATTTGAAATGCATAACAGTATGAATTCATAAACAAATTATGAAATGACATGGAAACAAACAACACTAGTGTGAATTGATGTAAATCAGAAAAACTTATGTTTTCCATTGGAAGTGTAACCTATGGCAAATTCATCAATGGAGAACTTTTACCTCGTTGAGTACATGCAGAAGAGCTATTACAAGATATTCTTAACTGTTATTTGTCATCCAAAATATAAAAATATATAATCATAAGCAGCAAATAAAAAAATTCATTTCTCCTGGCTAAATAAATTCTAGGTTTTTGCAGATTACTTCCACTAGTATTGGTGAGTGCAAATACAAATATTTAAACCTGTTAAACCTGTGGTATGTTTGATATCAAATTTTCTGTAGTGGTATAAAGATAGATTGTCAGTCTCAGATAATGGATATTGGCATTAGATCTGTTGGTTTCAATAACAGATAGAATTACAATGAGGATTACAATTATAATTTGCAGTGAAGACTTAGCTCATTTGTGTAGTTTATTGTTTAACAGGTTAATTTGCTTAATTAATACCACCACAAAAGTAATGTTTACTGTTAAAAGGAACAACAGAGATTCCCAGTTTTATTTTGTGTCATCACAGTCTATATTTCTCTCTTTTAGTTAGGGAATTAAAAGGCAAACCAATGGTCAACACCAAACTCTGCATGGTAAGATGTTACAGATTGTCAGTACCATTCAGAAAGAACAAAAAGGTTTTGTGTGGTTCAAATTGTAGGTTTCCACACACACACTGAGTAGTTCAGTCTTCTTCCTGTGTCTTCTTTTTGTTGTGTCAGATTTTGAAAGTCCCATTCTTATTAAGATATGTCTCACAACACTGGTTAATCTTATTAATTTTTCTAGAAGCATATGTAAATAGTGTACTGTAAGATTTGTTTCTGGATTAATGCTAATTAAAATAACATTAGCCAGTCATTTCTCCCGTGGGCAATAATTTTCTTATCTTCATTCAGCAAACTGAATAATGGTTTCCACAGATATCTGGCACCCACTTTAGTTTGCAAATAAGGCTAGGTCTTATCTGCAGAATTTATATTAATTTTCTTGAAAACAGGGCAAACTATAAGTTCATATCTAGAAAATAAAAGGCAAGGGGCAAGGTTTTTCTTTGAAGCTTTGGATAACTATTTTTCAGAAAAAATATACCAAGTTGAAACATTTCAGAATAATTAATATTACTTTTCTTAAAGTACTGGACCTCTTGAGTAGGCTGTAAGCAGTATGCAACAGAGTAATTTCAGTCATATATATTTCATAAAATGTATCAAATACTGTTTGATTCCACTAAATTCATGCTTCAGTCATTGTACTTAAGATGTACTTAATGTCATGAGAATGCTAATAATTTCTGAACATGTTCTCTATATTCTCTCATGTTTCTTATTCTCGGATGATATCAGTAAGCTTAAGTGTGGCTGAAAAATGAAATTGCCCTGCAGTGGCTTTTGCAAAGTGAAGTGCAGAAAATTTGGTCTATGTCTGTGGTTCAAAAGTTCACCTTCAGCAGGGAAACTTATATAAGTGATTGGAGTTTTTATTACTTTCACCAAACATAGTCTTAGTGCCTAGAGAGAGATCTGCAGTTTCAAAATGATGCAATAGAGGTGACAAATGAGTGCCTACAGAGGAATGAGTGAGACCTGGAAGAGTGTAGCAGAAAGGCATAAAATGAAAATAAGTAGCACTTGTCTAAGAGTTTGAAATAGCTCCAAAATAACACACATCACCATTGCCTCTTGAGGATATATGTAAGATTTGAAAGCAGTATTTCAGAAAAACAGTTGACTGACAAAGGCACAAGATTGGATTGAGTTTCCAGAATGTAGACTATTTTTTTTTTTTTTCCTCCTGAATTTACAGAACAATTCATACAATGAGCCTGGAGTCACGAATTTTACTTGTAAGTGTCAGTTGATGAAAGCTGGTTTATTTATTTATTTATTTATTTCCAGCCTAAAATGAAGGGATTAAGGTCTGTTATAGACACAAGGAGAAACCTGATAAAACTGGCTTTGTGTTGTGAACATACGCAGCGAATATAGATTTTTGACTGGCATAAAGCAATGGTAGCTTGGCAAAGTAAACCTCCGAACTTTAATATCATAAACTGTCTAACATACTTTCTCCGTGTCATTGAAATCAGAATGGCTGCCAATGAGGCCCTTGGTGTCTCTTCACACAGTGATTGAGCCTAAAGCAATTCAAGAGTCCATCTCCGTCAGTGACATGTGCCTGTCACCTTTTGCGGGTCTCCTCCACCCACCTGCCAACACAGTGTTCAGCAAATTTCTTCTTCTCTGCCTGAAATGTGAGGAGCTGTTTATCAAAGGTGTTAGCACTATATGCTTTGTTTTTATTGTAGATGTCTTTTTCACAAGATCCTGAGCTACTGAAGTAAATGGGAAGTTTTGATTTAAAACAACAGCAAAAAACATAATCCAAACAATCCTAAAATAAAACAACCCCC
Organism: Anas platyrhynchos; assembly: GCF_047663525.1. NCBI lineage: Eukaryota > Metazoa > Chordata > Aves > Anseriformes > Anatidae > Anas > Anas platyrhynchos. The sequence continues at coordinate 33,754,048 of NC_092621.1, read as the reverse complement.
AAACAAGGTAGCTGATTCTACTGATTTATGTTGTCCTCTTTCCTGCCCTTTCAGATCAAATCATCTTCAAGGACAAAGGTAGCGTTTGTCTATCACATTTTATCACTTATAAAGTACCATGAAATTGAAGGCACAAGAGGCCAGATCATTGTCTGGAGGAAACTGTCATAGCTCCAAGAAATTACTTTGTTCAGGATGTGTCCATTGATGTCCAAAAAGCTTCAGTGATTTATATTTAGTGAGAATCTAGTCCTCTGGACTTCAAGAAACTGAAAAATAATCTTATAATGTTAGGAGGTGAAAGACCTGCTGGATAACCCTGCTGGAAGACCTCTTATAACCATTTGGCATTTTGTTTCAGGCCTTGAGAATATAAAAGGTACTTGCAGAAGATTTTTTTTTTTTATTATAGATTTGTATTATTCCATTGATAGCCACCCACAGCTGATCATTAACAATCAATATATGCTTCACAGATTAAAATACTTTGTGGAGAATTATTGTAGTAAGCTAATGTGATATTACTTTGTAATTTGTCTTCAAAGAATAGTCATTGACATATGTACAAAGTAGAGAACAAGCTCGGTTCTTGGAAAGCTACTTATCTATTTGTAGAGGACATAGAGGAGTAGCTAATTAATAGCTACTGACTCCAGGGTCAATGCTTTTCACAGAACCCACTGAAATTTACGGCAGTCTTTTGTTTGACTTTGCTGACTGGGTCCACCATGACTGACAGAAATTCTTAATACACAGCTGCAAAAGATATGCTCTATGGTAAAGAATATTAAATCCCTCCCTGCAAGGCTTTACAAGTGTGCTTAGTAGCTCTAGAAAAAAAACACTTAACTTTTATGGCTTAAGTAGGTGCAGATCTTTCAGTGCACAGTGAACCAAATTTTTATCTCTCATGGGAGATAACAGTATTTGGAGAGTATTCATGCTATCTCATACTGCATATTATTAACTTTATGACATCACACCCTCCTCTTCCCCCATTTTTTTTCCCCAAGCAAAACAAAAAAACCAACCAACCAAACACACACACACACAAAGAAAAACAACACAACCCAAACAACCAAAAAAACATGATATCCACTATAACTTACTAGACTCTCTGTGCTTTGAAATCTAAGAGGCTAGGATTATTGCAGATTTAACTTCTCTATACACTTGCTCCATTTCTTAGTGTTGGGTAGATGATTTACCATTCTACTTTGGTTGAATTTTGAAAGAAAGTCTCCCTGAACAAAACAGAAAGAAATGCTGACTCATCTTCCATTTTGTGTAGAGTTAATAAAAGACAACATGATATAACATCTTTAATGGTTAAACTGACATCAGTTCTCTTCGAAAATCTTCAGAAAGCTGCAACAATGAAATCTGATTCCACTACTAATGGTCAAAACTGTGTATATGTGAATTTCAGTCAAGGATTACAAACTACTTCTAAATGCCATAAGCAATAATGGCTACAATATACAGAATGTATTATTGGTACACACTTTAAAACTTCATAATATTATCTGTTGACCAGAAGGTTACTTTGAAGAAAGTAACTAAGAAGAGAACTCAAGAGAATTAAAAAGGGCAAATATGTGTCTAATAAGGGCAGATATATGTGACTTTAAACAATCTTGAAATATTTGCTGAACCATATATTCCTCAGGGTAATTACTATGAATGCACTTTCAGATTTTCAAATTTGGTCTTTGTAGGTCATAAATTTGACTTTACACAGATTTGTGTCAGACACAAATGAGAGGATATTTAGCCATAGGTAGTTGCTTATATGTCACTGTATTTTTTAGATGAACCTTTTAATAAATTTTGGAAGAAAAAAAAATCCTTCTCTTAATATAATTATATTGATACTTCTATTAATTCTTTCTAAATTCTAAAACCTTCTTTTGACTAGAAAATTTAAGTTTTCCATATATATTTTTCTTGGATTTATATGAAGTTGACCAGCCTAGTCACTAGTCATTCTTTCTCTCTTTCTCTCTTTCTCTCTCTCTCTCTCTTTTTTTTTTTTTTTTCTAACAATTTTGTATATATTTATAATTAACACTTGTTATGTGAAGATATAATTCCCCCCAAAAAAAGAAAAATAAAAATTACAACACAACAACAACAACATCAACAACAAAATCACACACAACAAAACAAACAAAAAATCCACCTCTATCTTTTCAGAATAAGAATGACATGGTTTGCACCCAGACAATTCCAAAGAATCAAGTTGTATTGGACTTCTTTGGCTGTATGATGCTCTGAATACAATGAAATAATTTTGTCAGCAAGGGTCCTTACAGTAGACTGCTCACATTCGATAATATTGTCATGAATTTAGATTGTTAGCTAAAAGATAAAGCTAAATGTGATCATCTTCATATACCATCTGCTTGTATAAAGCAACATGGTCAGAAAACTAAATGTTATATATGTATATGTATTTTTTACTGTTACTCAAGAGAGAGAAAGAAGATTGATAACCATATTATGTATCATCTTTCAGAAAATACGATTTTTGGAAGAATAGGTCTTTAGAGAAGTTATCAGAAAGAATTCAATCAATGTGACAGAGAACAAGGCCTGTTACAAACCTGTTTGAAAATTGGCCATTGAAAACCTAGGGAGTAAGAAAAAAAATGTGAAACAAGTTTAGAAGTATGGATGCTTTTCTTCTGCACTTCATGAAATCCTCTTCAGTGAGATGTCATGGAAACAGGATTGCTGAAGTGATAAAGATTTCATTTAAGCACTGCTGCCTCATTGCCTTAAATCCTCTAAATTGCAATGCACTCTTATGGCTATATTTCAGTATCAGCTCAGCTGATACTAAAAGGCAACTATAGCTGTGTATCTGTGATCAACAATTTCTGCAAAGAGGACTCTAACAATTGAGAGCTACTAACTTGCTTGAATTTTGGAGTCTCTGTATTATGGGTTAGAAAGAAATAAAGGCAATTTTCCATTTGAAAGCATCCAAGACTTTTGATTTTGTGTGCTTCACTGAGAGTATCTATTTCTTCAGATTGTTTTTGCTTTTAAGGATTGAATGAAAATGAATGATTTACTGTACATAAGAGAACAAAAATACCTGCTAAGACTCAACATGATGACCAATATAGATCAGGCACCAGGGCTTAGATTTCTAATGTCTATCTGCAGATGTTGAACTAGTCACTGTAGGCTCACTTCACAATCAACAAAAAGAAAGATTCTTTCAAAAGCAACGTATTCTAAAATAAAGTTATAAAATGGGTCAGATGAATCTTGTTCTAACAAAACCTACTTCCTTCTATCTCCTACAAAGAGTCTCGCATGCAGGTAAATTGGATGTAGAAGACTAAGGTTAGCTGACATGAACTGAACAGTATCAAATCCTTTGCACAAATCCAGGTAAATGATGTCAGTTGTTTTTCCCCTGTACCCTAATGCTGCAACCCCATTGAAGAAGGCCACCCGATTTGTGGGCAACTATGGCATTGATCTGCCCTTCCTGAAACCATGTTGACTGTTATCAATGACTTCTTTTTTCTCCATGTGCCTTAACATGGTTTCCAGGAGCATATGCTCCATAATCTTGCGGGGCATAGAGGTGAGACTGACAGGCCTGTTGTTCCCCGTGTCTTCCTTTTTTCCCTTTTTTAAAATGGGGGTTATATTCCTCTCTTCCTGTCAGCTGGGACTCCACCAGACTTTCACAGCTTCTGAGAGATGATGGACTTAAAAACTTCATCCATGAGTTACCACAGGACCCACAGATGCATCTCATCAGGTCCCATGGGCCTGCATACTTTTAAGTTCCTTAGATGATCTTGAATCTGATCTTCTGCTACAGTCCCTGCCTTTTCCTTCTGTGACTTGGGCTATGTGGCTAGAGCCCTTGCTGGTAAAGACTGGGGTATATTGGTAGAAGGTATACTGTTGTATCAACTCATTAACTCCAAATTAGGTTAGTATATTTACAGATACTGTATATAAACTTCCTTGGCTCTCACAAGTGTTACTAAGTAGTAGACATTGGTAATAATTTGTAATGAAGCTACACTATGATTTGCAAGGCCCAGAAAAGCTCTCTGTCTGTATGTTAGAGGATGACAAGTAATCACTAATGGAGAAAATGGTACAAGAGCTTTCAAAGAGCAGTCGGGTGTCCAGGATTTGCCTTCAGTGTCACAGCATTTCAGCTCCTACGCTGAGGTCTATTGCCTTCCGTGTGTGTCTCTCTACAGGGAATGGACCTTTTTCTGGGACTGGTCCAATGCAGGAAGTTTCCCTGATGAAGAAGAGACACATTTTTCTAAGTGAAATTCATGTATTATGGCAGAAACTTTAATAAAGATAGAGCTGCTTTACTTAAAAAAGATAAAGTATACGTACTTCAAACTGTGAAGAAATTCCTTTGAACGTTTGTCAGTCTTGTACCAAGTCACATGAAACATATTAAATATTGGGAACATTTGAGTTAAAAGAAAAAAAAAGAAACTGCTCTGGTCTTTTTCCCACACTTTTGACACAAGCTTTTATCATCTTCTACTCATAATATAGAAGTAATGTCTAGGAAAAAATAGTGTCATTCATTGGATTTGTTTCATTAAACAATTTATCAAACTGTTCTTTTCTGCAAGTCTAGGTTCCTCTGGGCAGCAATGATATGGCAAGTTCGCACTTTCACGGCTGGGAAATTGTAAGAAAGTTATTTCTGTTTCATACATGATGAAGTAGATTAGATTCATATGTCCCTGACCAAAGCAGTCACATTGTAATGCATAGGACAAACATGGATTGCTTTTACTAACATAATTCATCATTGTGAACAATTTACTTAATTCTCAATAATTAAGCATCAGAGCATGCATCTTAAAAAGGGAAATATGTATCATTTAGTGACTTTCACCTAAAAACACTTTGTAATAGTTGAAAGATTAGAAAGAATAAGGAGATAGAATTTAACAATAGACTGAATATTTATATTCTTTAAAAATAAAGACAATGTTAGATATAAAATTTGAAAACAAAGAAAATGACTGCTGTTAGTGAAGCAAAATCTTATAATTTTAGGAAGTTTATAAAGTGTGGTGGGCTAATCTGTACTGTGTGAAAAAAACACAATGATAAAGTCGACACTGGGATGTTAATGCTGGCATGATCTGAGACACTTGAGGCAAATCTAATTTGAGAGATTCTCTGCTTGTCCTGGCATAAGAAAGAAGAGAAAAATAAGTATGCCTGTTTAATCACCCATGTAATGTCCTGATGTCCTGTGCTGTTTCATTCAGCAAATGTGTTGCACTAGGCCTGTGCAGTAGGAAAACAAACCTGAAAAATAATTAAATGTATGCAGACCTTGTTTTACAATTTTGGAGACAAACTAGGAGGAACCTTTCTCTATTATCTAAGTAAGCACACAATTAACTGAATCTATGTTCAAATCCAAGTGTAAGCAGAAAACCAGGCTGGCTTTGTGCTGGATGTTAAAAAGGTGTCAGCTTAGGTGCTGACAGCAGCACAGGCTTCTCTGCATTTAGCTTTCCCATCCACTATGCACATGATATTTTCTCTTAGCTACCTCCCAGCAGTGATGCCTGAAAAAGGTGAAGTTATATAGAAAAATCACTGGAATTAATATACATTGAAATACCTTGCTATTAAACTGCAAAGAGTAAGAATAAAGAACGTAGAAGAAGCTGGTGACGATTTCCACAAAGTGTGATCAGAACAAGCTTTGCAACTAGGTCAGAGTTTTCACTGATTTAAAGTAAGACAAGGTTTTTGTTGTTGTTGTTTTTTGTTGTTTGTTTGTTTGTTTATCTTTAATATGTATACATTTTGTATTCTGATTCAGAATAATGCTAGAAGAAACCAATACAAGATAAAATTGTTGGTGAAGACAATACATCTCGTTTAAAGCCTTTACAATATATTTGTTTTGGCAAAAGGCAATCAAAGCTTTGGACACTGGTGTTAAGCTCTGTCTCGTTTTCCGTTGTGAAAAGTTTAAAAGAGTTTTAAAATCACAACTTCTGATTACCCCATTACATTTTTATTTCCATTGTTTTGGGGTGTAAATATCACACTAGATTTTAAACTCCTGAATTCTGGCAAAAATGATATGTTTTCACTGTAGAAATTAAATGTTAGAGGGTTTTTAGGTCATGTGATTCTTGTAGTAGGAGATTGGAATTCTTACAGGTATTAAGAAAAATATGGGCAGGCATTGACACTAGTCATGAGTTTATCTCATGGAAGAGGTTTATTGCAGAACACCAAACAGGAAACATGTGAAATAGACTTTTGTATTTAAAAGTAAGTTAAAGATTACAATTAAAAAATTATGATTTTATTTTATTTTATTTTATTTTATTTTATTTTATTTTATTTTATTTTATTTTATTTTATTTTATTTTATTTTATTTTATTTTATTTTATTTTATTTTATTTTATGAAATGGTATTTGAAAAATAGATTTATGCCCTATGATAAGAACTTAAATCTTCATGAAAAAGGCATCTATGGTAATCATCATCAACACTAAGGTCATCTCATGGGTAGAACACAAGCACTGATTTCCAATTGATAAAATTGAATCTGGCTAAACTATAGTTACAGGTTGCTTTTTAACAGGAGCTATTTTATTTTAGTCCATGTTATACTACTCTGTTTCTTTGAATGAAAGAAAATGGGGGCCTGATTTTTAGAGACACTGAGCACTCAGAACTCAAGATTTTTTCAGTTAACAGTTTGGTTTCCTGTGTCTTTTTTAAGCAGCATTTAAATAAAACTGTAATGCATATTACAGTGTATTATTGACAAAAAAAAGGTGTACATTAAATAAGAATCTATATACTGGATGCAAATATTTCCAGTAGACATCTAGTTAAACTCTCAGATTGTATTTAAAATGATTCATTTGAAATAAAGCTGCTGGGGTCTACTTTATATTGTATTCAGTAATCAGACATCTTCAACCATTAGAAGATGTCAAAGGTATGAATGATATGATCGGCTTTCAAATATATTCATCCCTCAAAAAATAAGAAAAATGAAAACAATTCAATTTTTGTTTCTGATGTATTAATCGCACAGAAAAAAAATACATAGAAAACAATAAAATTACAAAAAATAACAATCATAGAAGTTTAATTTTCAGCCAGGGTTTGAATACTTTTTAACAAGAAAACTGGAAAACTGAGCACTTGATTACTATCAATATATTATTCTTTTAATCTTACCATGGAGGATTTGTCATTGTGCCCAAGAATACTTCAAGATCATGAGTTCAATAGGGAACAGAATGATGGACTGTGCTCATTCTACTGAAGGACATTATCTCTCATAGAAGCAAACGAACTTGTCAAGAATACCAAAAGTAAAAGTACATTTAATTTCTTATGGGACTGTGAAATACAAAGACAAAAGTCAATCTGACAGTGGTCAGAAAAAGATTTTAGAAGGGACCAAGCCCAATACATTTATGCAAAACAACAATTCTTGCACAGGCAAGTAACATTTCTTGTATGTTCATATATTTGTTCTATGAACAAAAATACTTGTGTGCCTATGAACCTTATAATTTTCAGCATCGTCAAAAGTTTCTGTTTGTTTGTTTGTTTGTTTGCTTTTTAAACAAATCAATATACCCAGGAAACATTTTCTAAATTAGGCTTAAAAATAGATTTTTAGAATTATAATATGATTGAAGTATACAGGTATGCTTATGGAGATTATGAATACTATGGATTTTTTTCCTACTTCCAGTAAAAATTGTCGTAAAAGGAGACAATATTTTTGTATTCCTGAACTTATTTAGTTGAACTGTAAAGCTAAGATCTTGCTAAAACAGTTTTAGTTGCATTATCAGTGAACATAACATAGTTTATATTACATCACTATTTATATTTACATCACATTCTTACTCTAACTCTTCCTACATCCTAGTGAAGAAAAACGTACTACCTTAATGAACATGGAGAATACCACTGAGTGGTATTATTCTGAATATATGTGGTATATATTCTGAATATATGTTTGGGTGTCAACATGTAAATACATGTAAAGTATTTAGCCTTTACAAGTGAAAATAATCTTCCTGGTCTTCAGATTTTTTAACGATTTTTGGACTTCACTGCAAGTAGTTTCATATGTCATATTGGGATACAGTGATACAAGCTGTATCACTGTACAGTGAAACGTTTCATAAATAAGTATAACCTTTGTAATTCATGAATCTGCTGTATGAATTTTAAGTATAACATTTCAAACAAGAGTGATTTTTTTATAGTTTCTTGAGATAAAGATTTAGAAATGTAATATTTTATTAAACATTTTTCTTGACGTACTTTCCCCTCCCTCTCCTTTTTTGAGCTATATATAAGTACAAATATAGCAATTTTCTGATTTTTTATTTTAACTGCATACTCTGAACACCAACCAAAATTACCACAGTAACATACAATGTATAAATACAGATAGCTTTCATTTAATAATTAGATCTAGATATTTAAAAAACTTAAATTGTCAAAGAGTTTCTGAAATGTTTATGTTTTTGGGATTACCTCCCATTTTCCACTTGTATGAGTACTTCTAAGCATATCAAAGAGTTTGAATAATAAATTTATTACTTCCAATTTGTCTTTATATTTCCTTATCTCCAGTTTTTGAGACAGACTTCACATTAATCAACAGTAATAAAACTTACTATTCTGCTCCTCAGATTTTCATATTTGCTTTAGACTTAAACCATTCTAAATAAGGTATTGTGTTAGCATTATTTTATATACCTGAGGGAAACACACTTAGTTAGAAAAAGAAGTAAATATTAATTAGTCAAAAAAAATATAATCATATTTTCAATTTTTTACTATTTTATGTCTCCTGAATTGTTATTTTAATAATTCTTATTTCTAAGCCACTGTAATTATGTAGCCATTCTTAAGTAGTTACAATACATAGTATATTATTCATGGGCAAGTACCCTGTTAACCTGTGTAAAGAATTATTAAGTAGCTTTTGATTTGATGTGGTTACTAAATAATTTGTTTAGCGCTCATGGATTAATATTAACTTCATACTTTAGTATGCTTTTATTTTCACCATTTTATCCCTTAAAATCCTCTACATGCATTTCCTTACTATCTGTTCAAAAATATTCTTCCCATGTCCTATTTCTGTTACAAACAAAAGAAGATAGATTGTTTTCATCTCATACTTAACAGTCATCACAATTCATTTCATTTAGATAAAACTTTAAATGCACTAAAAGAAAATGAAAATCCATATCATGTGCTTCTAATGTGATCTCAAGGGAGTAATCCTCACCATTAAGATAACAATTATTAAAAATGTAACACACACATGTACATATGCAGATCAAGAAAGGAGACCTGCTGTTTCAGTACCTTATAGATGCCAGACTTTTCATGTGACTGTTACAGGTAAATAAATGCTTCTTCCAAGATGAATCCATTTTGTTGCTTTAATCTTCTAAATACTATGTGGCTCCTAGGAGAAACCATGACCTTAGAGTATCATTTTATGTGATCATTTGGAAAATTTTTGGAGTAAAAAGTCATCTGCCTTCATAGACTAGCACATACCTTTGCGCTATATTTTTCTAACACGGCCATAGTTCCTTGGAAGATCAAATTGGCTTAGATCGTGTTTCATAAACATTCTGCTATATCATTCTCACTTCAGTCAAGCCATCCACAACCCATTTTCCCTTGCTTGTGAACAGCAGATCCGTGTGTCACCCCAGATCATGATGTGTGTTCTCCATTGTGCCTCTCCATTGTCACTGCTCTTATACTAGTTGTCTCATTTTTTCATACCAGCTGGGTGGCTGGAACACTACTCCCTCCTGCTTGTTTCCCAGGCTGCATAAACTTGTGAACAACTTGAGGTTGGGCCCCTTTCAACCTGTTTCTTCATTCCTGAGGTTTCTCATGTTACCATTGCCTCATATGCTTTCCTTTCCACCTGATACCACAGGTTATGTGTTCACTTGACTGTGGTTTGCAACCTCACTCTTCCACTGACCTGACACCGGATAAATGCTCTTGCCCCACTTTGCCTGGATGTTGCTAGTGTTGTTGATGTTTTACCAAGTAACATTATTATTATTATTATTATTATTATTATTATTATTATTATTATTATTATTATTATTATTATTATTATTATTATTATTATTATTAATAATAATAATAATAATTAAAGGGACATTATTTTTAATATGTTTCTCCTTTAAAAAGAAGCAGATTCTCACAATGGTTCATACTGTAATTGTAAATTAGAATAAGAGCTACCAATGCATACAGAGTATCTGTTTTGAAATTTTTGTTCTGGTTTCACTGAAGATGCTGACATTTTTGTCAACATTTTGTACTGTTTTATTTGAAGTTGTCTATCTTCTCCTCAAATATTGACTAAATTCAAAGGCATTTTAAATCACAGAATCATGGAATCATAGAATCTATGTGGGAATGATGTTTCCCTTTTTCCAGTCACCAGGGACTTCACCTGACTGCCAGAACTTTTCAAATACGATGGAGAGAGGTTTGGCAACTACATCAGCCAACTCCTTCTGGACCCTGGAATGTATGCCTTCAGGCCCCAGAGAATTGTGCTTGTTTAGTTTCATCAGGTAGTTTTGAATTTGCTCTTTGTTTAGAGTGGGAGGAACTTTGCTCCCCCAGCCTCACGTTATGGGTTCAGGGAAACAAAAGACTTGAGAAGGCTGACTGGCAGTGAAGACTGAGGCAAAGATATTGTTGAGTACCTCACACCTAACAGCTTTCTCCATATCTGTCATTACCAGTTCTCCCTTCTTATTTATCAGAAAGGGTAAACTCTTTTTTTTTTTCTTTTTTTTTTTTTTTTCTAAGCAATGTATCTATAGAACCCCTTCCTGTTCTTTGCATCCCTTGCCAAGCTCAGTTCCATCCATGCCTTGGCTTTCCTTATACTATCCATGCACATCTAAACAGCATCCTTCTACTCTTCCCAGGACACATGTCTCTGCTTCCACTGCCTGGGCATTTCCTTCTTGTGCCTCAGTTTGATCAACAGATCTTTGCTCAGCCATCCCAGTTGTCTGCCCTCCCTACCCACTTTTTATGCAGGGGGACGGAGAGTTCTCATGCTCTAAAGAAAACATGCTTAAAGAGTCTCCAGCTCTGCTCATCTCCTTTGTCCCTAAGGACGGTGTTCCTGGGGATCTCATTTACCAGGTCTTAAAATAGTTGAAGATTGCTCTTTGGAAGTTCAGGGTCCAGACTTTGCTCTTTGCCAGGCCATACTCCCTGAGATCACAAACTCAACCACGGCATGGTCACAATCTCATGGTCACTGCAGCCTAAGTTGATACCAACGTTTACATTTTAACCAGTACTTCTTTGTTTGTTAGTATAAGGGACAGCAGCACACATCACCACTACCAGCATCAAAAACCTGTTGTCAGTACTTTCCAGGAGCTTCCTGGACTGCTTGTGCCTAGTTGTGTTGTCTTTCCAGCAGATGTCAGGAAAGTTGAAATACATGAGAACCAGGGTCTGTGATTATGAGGCTGTAGAAGGTCTTGGTTACTTCCTTTTCCTAATCAGGTGGCCCATAGTAAACAGCCACAACACTGTCACCCTTTTATTCTTATCCATAATTCTCAACTCACTGCAAGACAGAGCTTGATGCATTTGAGCTGATTTCTCACACAAAGAACAACTTCACCACTTACTCTTCCTGGCCTGTCATCCCTAAAAAGCACATAGCCTTCCATGACAGCATTCCAGTCATGTGAGCTATCTCGCTGTGTTTCTGTAACTGCAATGAAATCAAAGCCCTGCAGCCATGCACAGATCTCTAATTCTTCCTGTTTATTCATCATGTTACATATACTGGTGTACAGTCACTTCAGAAAGATTCAGGTGTGCCAAATATGGGGTGTCTCCAACAGGAGAGTTGCAAGAAGACACCCCATAGTCATGTTTGGTGTGCAAGAGGACACCCCATACACATATTTTGTAGGCACGTCCTTGACTTGCTGGAGGTATCCCCAGTTAAGTCTTCCTTAGTGTCCTGGGTGATCTGTGTAACTCTCCCCTTCCACCACCTTTCCTATTTTAAAGCCCTGTTCACCAGCTTGTTTGCAGTAGATCAAGCAGTAGATTCTATAGGCACATTGAAAAGAAAGGCCAAGGAGAGTGAACCCTGTGGAGGAATCGTTAAGTGAGGCAGGACATGTGAATGTTGAGCAGTTGGGAGCCAATGGGCTGGTGAAGCACCGTACTCAACTCACATGAGCCTTGGCACCTATGCAGCTGGCTGAGAGCCAATCAGGCTCAAGGACACAATGCCCTTGGGCGATCGGGAAAGTCCCTAAGGTGGGACAGGTAGCCAAAAGAAGGAGGACCAGACTGAAAAGCCCGGGAAGTGTTAACCAATCCTGAGCTTAGTTTCTGCAATATGTATGAGTTGATTATGTTCAAACTAGATAAAAGACGACTGAGCTATCCATTAAAGTTGAAGTTCACTGTTCACTCATATTGATGTGCTGGGTCTTCCTTCCGTCGGCAACAAATTGGCGCCCGAACAGGGTCCGGTCTGAACGGGATTTGGACACTGCTGGCAGTGATCCAGGGCCACGGTTGGACGGAATAAAGGAGAAGCCAGTCCTGCAACGCAGCCCAGGAGGTGAAAAGGACAAGAATCCCTGCACCTGCGCCGGGAAGGTGAAAAGGACGTGGAGTCCCCCGCACCCGGGAGTGGATCCCGCCGGTCGCGCGTCGCCGAGATCTGCAGCTCGGAAGGTGAAAGGGAGTCCCCGCACCCGGGATGAGCCTATTTAGGGTCCCGCCGGAAAAGCGCCGCCGAGGTCTTTGCAAAGGCTGCAATCGACGTATATAAAGGTATGAAAAGATAAGCGGCGTATTATTTGCTCAAATGCTTTTTAGAAAAGTGGAGCATTTTAGATACAGATTGTAGAAAAAGATTTGCCAGGGTTATTAGTATATGGGTTAGCTAAAGGTTGTTTTACAAGTCCTGATACAGTTTTTGAACAAACAGAGTGACGTAAATTTGGAAATAAATTGTTTGATGATGTTAGGAACGATGTTAAGTTTACTGGGAGATTTGATGAGGCCATGGAGAATAGTGGCTAATGCATTAGCCACACATAAAGATGAACAAACAGTTGCCGCTGCTGCAACAGAGTGGTCAGGACCACCAAGAAGGGTTAATAATGTTAATCCACAGCAAATAAATATGGAAGGAACAGATTGCCCGTTGCCACCTTCCGTTAGAACTTTTACTATTACACAGGGGGTCTCGGGAATTTCGGGGATGCCTGTGACAATGTCCTCTGTAGCGGAGGAGGAGCTCTCACTACCAACAGCTCCAACTGCTCCAATAGAAAGTGAGAAAGTAGCAAGTGAAAGGACCAGTGCTAACTCATTTCCATCAAATATAAATCCCTTCACAACGGGGGTGCAGGGAAGAGCAGGTCTATGGAGGCAAATAGCAAATGAGGCACTGCATGAAGGGAATTATGAAACGGCAGCACAGTTAACACAATCTTTTCCGGTAGTATACTCACCACCAGATGCACAGGGGAATGTGACCGTTAATATGACAAATTTAGACTGGAAACTATTAACTCAATTGCGATCTACCGTAAATGATTCTGGTTTAAAGGGGGAACCTACTCGGCAAATGTTAGATTATATTTGGGGAACTAATATATTGCTCCCCGGGGACATACGTGGTATAATGAAGCTGATCCTAACACAACATCAACAGCTTCTTTTTAATGCGCATTGGCAAAGTGTTTGTCAAGAGGCAGTAGCTGTGATAAGGGCACCTGGAGATCCGTTGTATGGTGTCACGTTGGAGGAATTGATGGGACTCGGACCATATTATAGATTAGAGACACAAGCATTGCTGGGTCCAGACAAAGCTAAAGAATCAATGAGATTGGCTTGAAGAGCCTTGGACCAAATTAGAGAGCCAGGGGGGATACCATCCTATATGGGCATCAAGCAAGGAAGGGAGGAACCATTTGGGTTGTTTATTGATCGAGTAGCAAACGCAATACAAGCGGCTGGGGTACCTGATTATCTAAAGGGCACTATTCTAAAGCAGTGTGCAATTCAAAACTGCAACCCTTCAACTCGTAGTATATTAGCTACGTTACCGGGAACTTGGACAATTGAAGAGGGTTTAGAAAGGATGGCTCAGGTACCCGTGGGTCCGCAGGCTATGTTGGTAGATGTAATAAAACAACTAGGGAATAGCATGAAAGAACAGGCACAGGTATTCAGAGAGACTGCACAGAAATCGCAGAATCAAGTATTCGCTGCCCTTGCTCCTTTGCAAACGCCCAGAGGCCGTCCTACTGGCCGAGGGACTTCACTGCCACCGCGTTGTTTTCGCTGTGGGATCACCAGACATAGGAAACAAGAGTGCAAAACGAGATCAGTGTGGTGTCATCTGTCGGTATGGTGCGTCGGGAAACGGCCAGAGCAGCGGGAAGGACCGCCCCGCGACGACACAAAAAGCGGCATTTACCACAGCGGCCGGAACGACACCGTTTACCTCCGACCAGTCACCAGAGGGAGTCTCGGCTTGGATTTGGCAACAGCAGTAGATGTAACGTTATTGGACTCTAAACCCACCAGGGTAGGAACAGGAGTTATGGGACCAGTTACTGTCAATGGTGATCCTGTAGGAGCTTTATTGATCGGAAGATCGTCTGCTACCTTGAATGGATTACAAATATTGGTTGGACTTATAGATAAAGACTATTGTGGGGAAATACAGATTATAGTTTCTGCAATGTTTCCTCCAATGCATGTGCCACGGAATACAAAGATAGCTCAATTAATTCCGTTGCCACACTGTTATAAATGGCTCAGGATTCAAATTAGGATTAAATAAAATAATAGGATTTATTAAAAGATTATAAAGGAATAGAGGTAAGCAAACAGCGCTGGGTGCACCGGGAGTCTCCGCTCCACCAGGACGCACACCAGTTACATCAAGCAGCTGATTTTTATGCACCTAGACTAATACATATTCATTACTACTTCTAAAAAAGTAGATTATTATAATTAGCTTCCGGGGTCCAGTTCCTCCTACTGGAGCATGCGCATCAGTCTCCTCTAGGGGTCTCTAGGGGTCTTTCATGCTGAAGGCTCGTAGTCTTCCTCTCACCCTTTGTACTTACTTGGCACTATTCCAAGTTTATGGAACACTCTCTGTACACTCTCCACAGGTCTTGTCTCCCAACCGTCCTTCAGCTTCTTTTTTCTTCCTCTTAATCTCTTGGCCCCCCCGGCCAGATACCAAGGATCCTCATAGTATCCCATAACAGTCACTAGTTGTTATCAGTTGTTCTGAAACTCCCAGACATCAAACACAAACAGCTTTCTTATTTGACGCTTCACGAGTAATTAAAACATTCTTCCCCAGCCATTCACAGACACATCTATAGCAGTGTTAAGTTAATCTCGAAGAAGACAGGAAAAAAGGCTGTAACTGTTAGAACTAGAAGTCAGGAATAACAAAAGCAAACAGGTTCATAAATTTAAGGAGTGTTTTCTGAAGACGTGATAAATTGACTGGAATGAGGGGGAGACTGGGGCACACTGCATCTGTGGTTCAAGAATTAAACTGCCATTGCAGGGCCCAGAGGCAGACAGGATTCAAACAGAATTATTCTTTATGGACACGAATTTATGGACACGAATTGGAATTGTTAAAACATTCCTCACAATCCCTTATCTTCTTTTTAATATCCCCAATTCGTGTCTCTTCTGTTATTAATAATTGGATTTCATCAGTTTGTTCTTGGAGGGTCCAATCCTTAAGCATCATAATTGACATATTCCCTTCCTTTTTTAATGAAGTTATTACCAATGTACTATTTATCACCCAGTGTATTAATAATGTAAGACAAGGTATCATACAAGGTATAGACAATAACATCTTTACACCACATAACAATAAAAATAACACTCTTTTAACCCATGGTCCACCAGGCAGCCATGAAAATAAAAATAAATGAAAATAAATGAAAATAAATCCCATTCCATATCCTTCCAGGTTTGTGTTTGCTCGCTCACGTCCCCCCTCTCCTTCTGTGGGATGGGAGAGAGAAATGGGAAAGTGAAGCCTGTGAGTTGAGATAAAAACAAGTAGATAATAACAATAATAATAATAACAATAATGATTATAATAGTACTACTAGTAATAATGTGTACGAAACAAGTGATGCACAATGCAATTGCTCACCACCTGCTGTCCAATGCCCAACCTAACCCCGAGCAGTCCGGCCCTCCTCCCAGCCTGCCTGCTGGCAGGACAGTGAGAAGCTGAATTTGGCTTGGTCCTTGGCTTGATGTAAGCACTGCTCTGTAACAATTAAAAACAATTAAAACATCAGCATATTATTAACATTCTTCTCATCCTAAACCAGAACATAACATTCTATTAGCTACTAGGAAGAAACACCCTTTTTATCAATCTTTAAACAGCAATTACTAAAGCTAAATTTTCCACAGACTTCTTCTTCTTGTGCTAGTAAATAATCCAAAGCTAGGCGATTTTGATACAAAGCAGTTCTTATCATTTATAACTATTTCTATTACAGCTAATAACCTAATTATTCTATTAAGTATATATATACTGGGGTCTTATAGTCCCACGATCTGTCTTCTGCCCACGTAGCTGGATCATAATAGGCAAACACCTTCAGGGTCGATTCAGGCTTGTGTTACCGTTCGGCCTGTCAGGGTGATCCAGCTCCTGGAAAACGAATCACAATTTTATATAGGTTAAAAAAAAGGGTCTTATGTTATTTTCTCAGGACAACCTGATCTTAGTGTGGGAGAAGTCCAGTCGAGGCCCTCTCACTCGGCAGTCAATACCCATAGGGGTTGCCTCCCTCGGTAGACCATACACACCGCAGTGGAGGGTCCTGCCCTGGTCTTGCCTTCTCCCTTTCCTCCCTTCAGGCTTGTCCCCTTTATTTGGCATCCTTAATTCATGCAGAGCCTCGTTGCCAGAATATTAGTTCTTCCTTAGCTTGAGTTTCAGTTTCCCAGGAGCGGACTCAACCCTCCAAGTTTCAGTAGTTACTGGTCCTTTTATTCTGGATGCATGGGTCCTTTTCTGCGGTTCTCACAGCTGTTTCAGTAGTCAGTAAAACAAGGTACAGTCCCTCACACCCATGCCCTTGAGCCAAAAGCAAAAAGTCAATAGCAGCTTGATCCTGTAAGAGCGCATGTCGCAGACTATTTTGATCTGGTAACATCTCCTCAAGTATCTCTGTCATGGCATAGGCTTGCTTCTTGGCCCAGCATACCAATTTTTCTAAGTTGTTACGTGCGGCCGCAGATGCCACTCCAAGCACTAAAATTGCCAATGCTGCTCTAGCTGCAACCCCACACAATTCAACATTATCATTGCTATCCGGTGCAAGCAATGCCCATTTATGTCTGGTGATCTCACGCAACTGTAACAAGCTAGGAGCAAATACAATGAGTTTATCTAAGTAACATGGACATCTGATAGCATTTGCAGCGATACCTTGCCAGGCCCCATCCCCACAAATCAGAAAAACATCAGGAGGTAAGGCCAAAGCTGTACAATTGTAGTTGTTACCCCTTGTCTCCATGTTATGAACCCCTAAACCCTGCTTAGCAGTGTCATTATAATCACGGATGTTATTTGTATTTCTGTACCCGTATGGCCCTTTCCAGGTTCCTGTAGCAGGATTCATCTGATAGCCACGGCTACGTTCACATTTGTAGCCACCTTTCAGGTTGATACATATTTGACTACAGATACCAGGGTTTTGACATTCATCAATATCTCCACAGTTTCTCTTGTCTACAAACTCAAACCCAGCTGGACAGTCACATTCATTTTTGTTGCATTCCTTCAGGGGCTCATCACCCCAGTCCTTGCAGTCTCTCTGCTGGTTACACACTTTATTGATATCTATGCACACAAAGTCAGATTCAGTACACATCTTCTTCACACAAGCACTCTCATCACTGCCATCTGAGCAGTCTTCACATTTTGCTCTAGCACTGTCGGCAGCAGTGCACAGGCAGGTGAGGGCGAGCAGCAGGCAGAATGCCCCACAGCGCGGCAGTGCCTGCCGCCACCCTGCACCTATGTCACTTATACTACTCCTATTACCCGTGCCGTCAGTGTCAGTGGCATCCTCCTGGTACCGTTTCTGTCTTTGTCTCCCCCCTTTTCTTTTTGTCACTGGCCATTCACCACAAATGGATGAGACACATGATTACTAGTTAGGAAAGAGAGTGTAAGGTCTGCTATACGGCTGCAGGCAGTGCCAGCTGCAACCTTAGGTTTGCGAAAGAGCCTGCCGGTGGTCATTTGGCAGTGTAATCTGCGTCTCTGCACTCCTGCCCTGCAATAGAGCTAAGTCGTCATTAGTAATAGTTATAACACCGATCTGGGGACGAATAGTCTTTTTTGCATTGCAAGATAAACCTTTTATAAAAAGAATGCTAGAGTGAAGCAGCACAGCTCAGCACAGCTGCCGCTGCCTCCATGGTTACGTCAGACAGGCTGCAGGGTCCTGATGTCCGCCCCTCTGCTCTGTGCCGACTCGCCTCACGGTGAGGGTCAGCTACCGGTGTCCACTGATGCCTCTGGTCTCCCGTAGCAACTCGATCTCGGATGTTCTGCAATTACTTCAATTTCCCCGCGTTTTGCAGCTTCTGTCAGGTCTATTCTGTGTCTCTCAGAGCCGTCCGTGGCTCTGCAGCGTCTCTCAGGGCTCTCTCCGTCCAGCGGTAGTCCCTCCGTAGTGTCTCGGGCCTCCCAGCGCCGCTCCGGTCTCTCGGCGCCGCTCAGGTCTCAGCGAGTCCAGGTCTCGGCCTGTGCGGGCCTCATATGTTGCAGGAAGCATGTCATGTCATGCTCCTGCCTTTTTCTTGTCACAGTCAAAACATTTAAGAGCAAAAATAGGATACACAAGATACACAAGATACACCGGGCCCATATATTAGGCACCACCACTCAAAACTTGGATAAAACGGCACTTCTTTTCAGTCTGTCAAGCACTTCGTTCGTCTCTGCCCACTCCCTTGCGGAGAGTACGGAACAACGGATCGGAACTCTGCACTCGCTTTGCAGCAACGCTGCGTCTCACTCACACAGCACAGTCGCACACGGAGGCCTCCAGCACATCTCATTCATACCACAGGAATATAATTTAGAATGATAACCAACCAAACAAGTATTGTCTCTGACTGTGTTCTTCGTGAAGTGACTTGTAACACTTTGTTTTAAACCCTTACATTTACACAAATACTTTCAACACAAAATACATACATAAAAACACATACAATTATTAACACTCCAGTTAGTATCCCTCCAGCAGCTGAAAACATACCGTTTGTCTGCAGTTTCAGGAGATCTTTGCTCCTGCGGTGAGCAGCTGAGAGTGGAGTCCCCTCCGAGCAAAACGCTCAGGGTGCACCTAGGGGCGTCCACGCTGCAGCCGATCCCACAGCCGAGCAGAGTGTCTCCTGCCTGGCTCACCAAAATGACTCACAGAAAGCTGACTCCACAATCAGTAGGATTGTAAAGTAGGTATGTTTACGCAGTTCCGTGCAGCACGGGGCGGGTAGTCCCCCCAAAGTCGTGCAGGCCTAACGTGACAAATTGCTTTAGTAAAGAGTTACATATACATGAACATTCCTATACATATGCATAACCTGTCCCTTTGTGAACACTCCTCCTTATTTCAGACACCTTGGTTAAACTCTGAACCATGAGGTTTTTAATCTGGTTCTCGGGGCCCGAGAGGCTCCTGTTATCTGGTGGTATAAGTGCAGCACAGGCACAAATGTAGCACATATTCATTCTTAATCAATTGCTCTCTAATTTCTAATTCCAATGTTTCAGCTTGCTCTTTTCTGGATCCACAGGTATTCTACTATTAATGTTGAAAGCCTGACAGACCCTGTCCTCTGTGGATCAAAATACATGGGGTCTTAAGGGTTCTTCTGGTCATTCTGTCATAAAATACTGGATCATTTTTAATTTACTCTTTAATTTTCTGGGGCCCCTATTGTTCCAATTTCTAATCATTATTCATAATGGACTTTTTGGTCATATATCTGGTAATTTGCTCCCTTTCTGGTCCTTGGTCTTCGATTTTATCTGACCCATCCAGGAATTTTACTAGTGGCAATTCCCACAGCCCTTGGCTGCCCAGTGAGAGTGTCTTGCAGGGGGTTTAGGACCTATCACCCACCCACGTATCCCTCTTCTCACCAGTCCAGCCCCCCCGACAGGAGATTAGAACCAGTGAGAAAACAAAAAGACCTCCACGCTGACTTTAGAAGTCTCAGTTACACTCTCACACACAAAAACTGGCAACCGTACCCTTACCCAACCGGACGGTATCTTACGAATCAGTCGTCTTCGTCCAGAATCCAATCGGACGGTATCCACCAGCGTCTCTGCTGTCTTCGTCTGGGATCGAACCAGACGGTATCCAAACGACTGTCGTCTTCATCCGGTTTGATTCCGGACACCGGAATCCAACCGAACGGTATCCAAACGACCCTGTCGTCTTCGTCCGGATCTTCGCGCGCAGAATTACGGGCAAAAAACAGCCGGCAACACGGGAGCTCAAAAAAAATTAAATTCTTTGCTTACCTTTATTCAGGTTCAGGATGGCATTAGTCCCGATCTGACTCAAACAGGAGCCACCAAATGGTGGGGCGCCTCTCCTAGATTAAATCAGAATTCAGGAACTATAGCCATCCCGGACGAGCCCCCAAATTGTTATAAATGGCTCAGGATTCAAATTAGGATTAAATAAAAAAATAGGATTTATTAAAAGATTATAAAGGAATAGAGGTAAGCAAACAGCGCTGGGTGCACCGGGAGTCTCCGCTCCACCAGGACGCACACCAGTTACATCAAGCAGCTGATTTTTATGCACCTAGACTAATACATATTCATTACTACTTCTAAAAAAGTAGATTATTATAATTAGCTTCCGGGGTCCAGTTCCTCCTACTGGAGCATGCGCATCAGTCTCCTCTAGGGGTCTCTAGGGGTCTTTCATGCCGAAGGCTCGTAGTCTTCCTCTCACCCTTTGTACTTACTTGGCACTATTCCAAGTTTATGGAACACTCTCTGTACACTCTCCACAGGTCTTGTCTCCCAACCGTCCTTCAGCTTCTTTTTTCTTCCTCTTAATCTCTTGGCCCCCCCGGCCAGATACCAAGGATCCTCATAGTATCCCATAACAGTCACTAGTTGTTATCAGTTGTTCTGAAACTCCCAGACATCAAACACAAACAGCTTTCTTATTTGACGCTTCACGAGTAATTAAAACATTCTTCCCCAGCCATTCACAGACACATCTATAGCAGTGTTAAGTTAATCTCGAAGAAGACAGGAAAAAAGGCTGTAACTGTTAGAACTAGAAGTCAGGAATAACAAAAGCAAACAGGTTCATAAATTTAAGGAGTGTTTTCTGAAGACGTGATAAATTGACTGGAATGAGGGGGAGACTGGGGCACACTGCATCTGTGGTTCAAGAATTAAACTGCCATTGCAGGGCCCAGAGGCAGACAGGATTCAAACAGAATTATTCTTTATGGACACGAATTTATGGACACGAATTGGAATTGTTAAAACATTCCTCACACACACCTTGCAGCATCTCTACCACCGATGGTCAATAAGGACCAAGGACTAGGAGCATTTGGCTCCGCAGGAAAAATAGCGTTATTAACGCTTGGCATGCAGCAGAGACCACGACAAAAAATCACAGTATGTTTAAAGGATGAGAAACTGCAAATTGAGGCATTGTTGGACACTGGCGCAGATGTGACAATAATCATTGCGCAAAGTTGGCCACCGCATTGGCCTACATTCGAATCAAGTCTACAACAGAAAAATGACTTAACACTGACCTTAAAACAAATGGGACTCATACTTGCACCGGAAAAGGTTCAGGAGACAAGTCCCTGGAAGTTTTTGGGTTGGAAAATTACAGATTCCACCATTCAGCCTCAAAAACTTACAATCCAATCGGATATCAAAACTTCTAATGATGCTCAAAAACTGCTGGGAGATTTACAATGGATCAGGCCAGTAGTCGGGATTCCGAATGAACTGTTAAATCCCCTTCGGCCGTTATTAAAAGGAACTGATCCTGCTTCAAAAGTGACACTATTAGAAAAACAACAAGAAATACTACAACAAATCGCATCTTTGATCACAACGAGTGTCACGCATCGACGCATATCTGACAAGCCACTCGATCTTACCGTTCTATGTGGCTCAAAATGCCTGATGGGTGCCATAACACAGCAAAAAATAAAAACGGGGGAGAAGGGAGGAGAAACTGTGGTATTAGAATGGATAGCTCCTCCGTTACAACCTCGACGAACAATTCAAGAAAAAATTGCGACATTAGCAGAATTAGTAAAGAAGGGGAGGAATCGAATATTGCAAGTAGATGGGGTTCCTCCAAATATTATCTGGTTACCCATGAAGCCAGGCAATTTGGAATGGTATATACAAAACTCTGAAGAGTTACAAGCTGCACTACTACAGGATGGCGCTACTATAGTAGCAAAAACATTACAATCAACAGCTCTGACATGGATGGAAAACCAGGGATGGATAACTAAGCCAAAACGATCGTCTATCCCACTTAAGAATGCAGTGACAGTTTTCACTGACGCAGGAAAACGTTCTTGAACTGCTGCAGTGACTTGGAAGAATGAGTATGGTTGGAAACATCAAATTTTACAAGCCCAAGATAAAGACTCATTACAGACACTAGAACTTCTTGCAGTAGTATGGGCATTTATAAAATGGAGAGATGTTCCGTTAAATGTGGTATCCGATTCCTTATATGTAGTAGGCATAGCAAATCGTATAGAAGACTCAGCCTTGAGAGACTTAAAAAATGAACGGCTGTCAGAATTAATAATCAGTCTACAGATCGCCATAGCTCAAAGAAGTGAACTGTACGTAGTAATACACATAAGGAGTCATCAGTGGGAAGAAGGCCTGGGAGAAGGCAACGCTCGAGCGGACCGACTAGTCGCCGCAACAGCCACTGAAGCACCACTGTCACACTTTTGCAGAGCTCGGGAGGCTCATGCTATTTTTCACCAGAATGCTAAAGGACTTGCGCGGGCTTACAAACTGTCTAGAGCTGATGCGCAGGCGATAGTAAAAGCTTGCCCAATGTGTAGTCATTACAATTCGGGTGTGGGAATCGGAATTGGAACAAACCCGAGAGGGATTAAAACCAACGAAGTGTGGCAAATGGACGTCACTCATGTCACAGCATTTGGCAGATTGAGATATCTGCATGTAACAATAGACACTTATAGTCACATGATTTGGGCTACACTGCGGCCTGGGGAAAAAGTTTGGGTTGTATGATGTCATCTTGCCAGTTGTTTTGCAGTAATGGGAGTACCACAAACCATAAAGAAGCATATAACTGGTATTCCACATTCACCAACTGGTCAAGCTATAGTAGAAAGAGCTAATGGAACAGTTAAGCAGTATTTGGAAAAGTTTAAAGACATTACAGATATTAGAGAGAGGGTGGATAAAACCTTATTTGTTCTCAATCATTTGTGTGTATTTGGTGATGATGATGAACCACCCGCGACACGTCATTACATTAAGTCTGAAAATGATAATAAATGTATTATGAGAGTACTGTACCGAGATATGAAAACGGGACAATGGCTGGGGCCTGCTGATGTGATTTATATGGGGCGAGGTTATGTGTGTATCTCTTCCCCTACAGGGCCAACCTGGGTTCCTAGTCGATGTGTTAAACCAGCCATTGAAGAAAAGTCATCAAGTACGAATAACAGCAACCATGGCTGATCTAACGGCACAAGGGATTTTGGTTGCATTATCTTTGACAATGACGGTTGGACGTAATAGTGCCATCCTAAGCAAAATCGATCCTCAAACCAATATGTGGGTCACTTGGGCAAATCAAACCGGACAAAGTTCATTTTGCCTATTCCTCGCTTCTGCGTCTGATCCTTTTGTTGATGAGTTGATTATGTTTGAAATGGTTAAGGGATCATACGCAAAAAATTGTAGTACAAGATAGTTGGTTTGAAGGTTGGTTTAAATCTGTTTTTGGGAACATGGGTGGATGGTTTTTTCTTCGTCAAAGAGGAACTTCGTTTTCTACTTATAGTTATATTGATTATAGTTGCTGCAAAATAAAAACGGGGGAATTGTGGAGGAATCGTTAAGTGAGGCAGGACATGTGAATGTTGAGCAGTTGGGAGCCAATGGGCTGGTGAAGCACCGTACTCAACTCACATGAGCCTTGGCACCTATGCAGCTGGCTGAGAGCCAATCAGGCTCAAGGACACAATGCCCTTGGGCGATCGGGAAAGTCCCTAAGGTGGGACAGGTAGCCAAAAGAAGGAGGACCAGACTGAAAAGCCTGGGAAGTGTTAACCAATCCTGAGCTTAGTTTCTGCAATATGTATGAGTTGATTATGTTCAAACTAGATAAAAGACGACTGAGCTATCCATTAAAGTTGAAGTTCACTGTTCACTCATATTGATGTGCTGGGTCTTCCTTCCGTCGGCAACAGAACCCTGCTCTGATAAATGAGAAGTGTGAACTGGTAATGTCAGACATGGAGAAGACTGTTCTAAACAAATTCTTTACCTCAGTCTTCACTGCCAGTCAGGCTTCCACATCTTTTGAATCCCCGAATCTCTAGGTAAGGGTTGGGGGAGCAAAGTTCAGAACCTGAAGAGCAGGTTCAACACCACCTAATGAAAAACTCTGGCAGTCAAGTGAAGTCTCTGGTGACTGGAAAAAAGGGAAACATCACTCCCATATTTAAAAGGGGTAGAAAGGAGAACCCAGGGAACTACAGCCTGGCGACCCTCACCTCTGGGCTTGGCAAGATCATGGAACAGATCCTCCTGGAAGCAATGCCAAGACACATGCAAGACAAGAAGGTGATGTGAGAAGACAGCATGGCTTCACCAAGGGAAAATTGTTCCTGACCAATCTGGTGGCTTTCTATGATAGAATGACTGCATCAGCTGACAAGGGAAGAACAACTGACATCATCTATATTGACTTCTGTAAGGCTTTTGATACTGTCCTACATGACATCCTGATCTTCAGTTTGGAGAGATATAGATCTGAAGGTGGAGTTGTCTTGAGTTGTCTTGAAGTATAGAGTTGTATTGAAGGCTGCACCCAGAGAGTTGTGGTCAATGTCTCTAAATCCAGGTGGAGGCCGGTGACCAGTGGTATCCCTCAGGGGTCTGTCTTGGGACTGTTACTGTTCTATGTTATGTCTTTATCAATGACACAGACAATGGGATCAAGTGCACCCTTGGCAAGTTTGTAGATGAAACTGAGTGGTGCAGCTGATAAGGGAAAAGAAAGAAAGCAGAAATACTATCCAAAAGGACATGGAGGAGCTAGAAAAGTGGGGGGGATTGGACTCAATGATCCTTGTGTGTTCCTTCCAACTTGGGATATTAATTCTATGATTCTGTGATTCTATGATTCTATGATTCAGAGGGCTGGAGCACCTCTCCTATGATGAAAGGCTGAGAGAGCTGGGGATGTTCTGCCTGGAGAAGTGAAGGCTCCAGGGAGACCTTATCACAGCCTTTCAGTACTTAAAGGGGACTTATAAAAAGATGGAGAATGACTCTTTGCTCAGTCAGACAATGACAGAATAAGGGTGAAAGGTTTTAAACTAAAAGAGGAGAGGTTTGGATTAGAGATTAGAAGGAAATTCTTCACTCAGAGGGTGGTGAGGCAATTGTCCACAGAAACTGTGGGTTCCCCATCCCTGGAAATATTCAAGAAAAAAGTTGAACAGGGTTCTGGACAACCTGATCTAGTGGGTGGCATCCTTGTCTATGGCAGAAGGGTTGGGATTACATGATTTTTGATGTCCCTTCAATCCCAAGCCATTCTATTATTCATATTTATATTTGCACATGTATGACATAGTCCTCTGCAGTGTGCTCTAGGTGCTTGAGCAGGAGGGTTGGACTAGATGATCTCAAGAGGTGCATTCCAACATCAGGCATTCTGTGATTTTCTGATTCTGTAATTTTGTGGATGAAAATTAAGTTTGCCTTCTTTTCTGCTGTATCTTTTGGATCAACAGAGGCACCTTCAGCAGGAGATGCAGCAGGTGGAGAGTTTCAAAACCCATATGAATACTTCTAAAAACTGTATCTAGCTTATCTACTAAGAAATATAGCTCTACTTTATTTTAAAAATCATTCTTGTCAACTTAAAGAAACTGATTCAAATTTCAGATGTCCCAAAAAGAAAAAAAAAATAAGAAAAGAAATAAAACAACCTCTTTGAACTGATAAAAAATGATGAAAGGAGACAGATAAGATCTTTGGCAAAAAAAGGTGGAGATAGTGAACAGCAGTGAAAGGTCTTTGCTGATGACATTAGCAACCTAGTTTTGCTGAGTGACTGATCAAGTGATATAAAGTAATACAGAGTCACTTTGTGAAAATATATCATGAGTTGCTTTGTGAATAAAGGGCATACTGTGTTTGTCTCATATGATATGGAGATCATCAGCTAAAGATATTAAAGTTCCACTTTAATACAGTGTGCAAGTGAATAAATGATAATGGTCTGCACAGTACAAATACCCTGAAATGGAAAATAAGTGCCATTATATAGAAAGATAAAAGGAAAGCCAAAAAGTATATATTACTTGGTCTAATGTGCCATCACAGTACTTAAGAAGTTTATGACCTCTGCCTAGCTATAAAATATTTTTTATTATTTTTTAATTAAAAAATAGTTTTTACATGATGAAAAATTTTCATGTTACATTGTTAATAAATGCAAACCTGGGCATAAACATAACATTTACAATAACTTTATTATTAATAGGAAAGTATTTGGATTTTTGAGGGTTGAGGGTTGAATATTGACAGAAAATGAAAAAATAATAAAAACCTTAGATAATGCATTTACCCTTGTGTTGAATTAACCAGAGGTTAAATCATTAATGATGGGAGTGGGAAGTGATATTAATCCTTTTTTTTTTTTTTTTTTTTTTTTTTTTTGTCAGTCCTTGTTTTTAAATGCTTCTCTTTAATAATCACCTACATGGGATTTTCTAATCAAATGAATTTGCACACAGGATTTGTTGCCTGTGGGAACTGCTACACCACAGGAATGTAGGAAGGAAGGGGCAGAAAGCGTAGGAATGATGGAAAGAAGTAAAGAAATGGAGACAGAGAAGAAAGAAAGGAGGGGTAAGAGGAAGGAAGAAAGAAAATCAGGAAGGCAGAAAGGCAGACAGGAAGAAAGGAAAAAAACTTTTCATAGTTCTCATGCTCTTTTAAACTCTTCCCTGTAATATATTTTCCTAAGACCATATACTACATATGGTACTTCAGTGGCTGGATGGGTACTTAACATTCTGGCTCATTATATGCTGATTTTCTTGTTTATTTGCATGGATATTGTTTTGTTGTTGTTTGTTTTGTTTTCTTTCCCATAAACAATGTTCCTTTTTATGGTAGGGACATATATGCAGAGAAGTCCACAAGGGAGAATAATCTTCTTAGAGCTTTGTAAGTTTACAAGAGATTTGCAGTTTGAATTGATACTTTGTTTCCTGGCCTCTATAGAGTAAAGGAATAGAAAAGAAATAATTTGCAAATATGATCATTAAATATTCTTAGTTGATAGTTTCTTTTCATTTTAAGAAGTGAAGAGCAAAGACCTGCTTAGCTCTGATGAAGTGATATATCAAGACATAGCTGATTTGCAAATAAATGCTTAAGTATGAGAAGGGTTGATTTTTAACAGTCACTTCTCCAGAAAGGAACTTACTTTTATTTTTCAAATAGTTCTAATTTATTCTTTCACAGCTTCTAAAGCCTGTGCAGCCCAGTGTCTTTGAAGCCCTTCAGTGAGAAATGGTATTAGGAAATTATTGATTGTCCCTGGACACAGCAGCAGTGGCCACCATTTCTTGCTGAGCCTTCATGAAGGGCAGCAGGCACTAAAACTGGAAATGCTAGCAAGTTAGGAACAAGTTTCATCTGGCAGCAGTATCCTTCACTCCACAGTCTGGGATACTGGTCGGCGTTGTTCCTTCTTCTTTTTTCCCCTATATATATATTCTAAGTGTTTGTTTGTTATGCAAATATATTTGATTTCCTCCATCGCTAAAGCTGAGGGGATGGCAGATAGTCCTCACTAGCTGGAAGGACAAGGTGCTGGTGACAGTGTGTTGACAGGGGAAAGAAAGAGTTACTGGCAACCCTGTGATGCATGCATGGACATACAAAAGGCCTGAATGGTGTAAACAAAAAGGAACACATAATCAAGGAAACAGGGCTTTTGTAGAGTCACCTCAGACATCTGCATGTAAGCAAAGATATACCTGCAAAACACCACTGCAAGGTAAAACCCCTGACACATTCTGGGAAATTGGAATGCTAGGGTACGTCCCTAAAGTGAAAGCACATGAATGTGTACAGCATATGGAAAAAGTACAAGGAATTAGAGAACTAAGTGGAGTTGCAGGGCTATGATCTTTTTGGAATCATACATATGTGGATGATTGGCTTGCATGTGCTTCTTCTTGATGTCCAGCCTGAACCTCCCCTGCCACAGATTGACACCATTCCAACTGGTCTTAACACTGGTCACTAAAAAGAATAGATAGGTGCCTGCCCCTCCACTCACCCTTGTGAGGAAGCTGTAGACTGCAATGAGGCCTCCCCTCAGCCTCCTCTCTTCCAGGCTGAGCAGGCCAAGTGACCTCAGCCGCTCCTCATACATCTTCCCCTCTAGGCCCTTCACTATCTTTGTATCCCCCCTCTGGACACTCTCCAACAGTTTTACATCCTTTTTGTGCTGTGGTGCAAAGAACTGCACACAGTACTCGAGGTGATGCCACACAAGCACAGAGCAGAGTGGGACAATCACCTCCCTCAAACAACTAGCGATGCCGTGCTTGATGCACCCCAGGGTATGGTTGTCCCTCCTGACTTCCAGAGCACATTGCTGCCTCATATTCAACTTGCTATTAACCAAAACCCACAGATCCCTCTCTGTGGGGCTGCTGTCCAGAATCTTGTCAACAAGTTTGTACATATAGCCAGTGTTGCCCCTTCCCAGGTGCAGGACCTAGCCCTTGGAAAGAGAGGAAAAGGCAAGCCAAAAAATAAGATCATAACTCTAGAATCCAAGAGAACAGACTTTGGCTTTTTAAGGTACCTGCTTGAAAAGTCTCATTGGATAATACTCTGGAGGGACAAGTGGTCCAAGAAACCTGTATAATATTCAAAGATCAACTACTACAAGCTAAAGATTGGTCTATCCTATTGAATAGGAAATCAGGCAAAATTATCAGAAGTCCTGCATGGAAGAATAAGAAGCTCCTGACAAAACTCAGATATAAAACATTAGTATATGGAAGATGGAAAATGGGAGAAGGAACCTTACAGGAATGTCTGAGCCATTGGACCATGAAGCATCTGTCTGAACATGAAAAGATGCAGTTAGGAAAATGTGGCCCCATTGCTGAATGGTGCTTAAAAAATTCTTACCGAATGTCTAGCTCCCAGCTTGGGAGGGAAAAAGAAAACTGAGAGGGAAGGGAAGGGAAGGAAAGGGAAGGGAAGGGAAGGGAAGGGAAGGGAAGGGAAGGGAAGGGAAGGG
Organism: Anas platyrhynchos; assembly: GCF_047663525.1. NCBI lineage: Eukaryota > Metazoa > Chordata > Aves > Anseriformes > Anatidae > Anas > Anas platyrhynchos. The sequence continues at coordinate 33,724,290 of NC_092621.1, read as the reverse complement.
AAGGGAAGGGAAGGGAAGGGAAGGGAAGGGAAGGGAAGGGAAGGGAAGGGAAGGGAAGGGAAGGGAAGGGAAGGGAAGGGAAGGGAAGGGAAGGGAAGGGAAGGGAAGGGAAGGGAAGGGAAGGGAAGGGAAGGGAAGGGAAGGGAAGGGAAGGGAAGGGAAGGGAAGGGAAGGGAAGGGAAGGGAAGGGAAGGGAAGGGAAGGGAAGGGAAGGGAAGGGAATCATCACTAAGGTTGGAAAAGACTTCCAAGGTAATCTGGTCCAACCATCTACCTTCCACCAATATTACCCACTAAACCAAGTCCCTAAACACCACATCCAACCTTTCTTTTAACAGTCCTAAGGACAGTGACATCACAACCTCCCTGGGCAACCCCTTCCAAAGCCTGACTACTCTTTCTGAGATGGAATTTCTCTAATTTCCAACCTGAACTTTCCCTGGTACAACTTGAGGCCTTTCCTTTTGTACTATTGCTAGTCATCTGTGAGAAGAGGACTTTCAGGCAGTTGTAGAGAGCAATAAGGTCACCCTGAGCCTCCTCTTTTCCAGACTAAACAATCCCAGTTCACTCAGCTATTCATCATAGGACTTGTGTACCAGGCCTTTCACCAGCTTTGCAGCCCTTCTTTGGACACATTGCAGGGCCTTGATGACTTTTTTGTACTGAGATGCCCAAAACTGAACACAGTACTTGGGGTGCAACCTCACCAGAGCTGAGTATGGGGAGATGATCACCTCCTTGGTCCTGCTGGCTAAACTGTTCCTGATACAAGCCAGGATGCTGTTGGCCTTTTTGGCCACCTGGGCACACTGATGTCTCATGTTCAGGCAAGCATCAGTCAGCACCCCCAGCTCCTTTTCCTCTGCACAGCTTTCTAACCACTTTGCCCCCAGCCTGTATTGTTGCATGGGGTTGTAGTGGCCAAAGTGCAGGACCCAGTACTTAGTCATGTTGAACCTCATCCCATTGGTCTCTGCCCATTGACCCATCCTGTCCAGGTTCCTCTGCAGAGCCTTCCAATCCTCAAGCAGATTGACACTTCCCCCCAACTTGGTGTCATCTGAAGACTTACCGAGGGTGCATTCAATTACCTCATCCAAATCATCAATAAAGATAATACAGAGAATGGTCCCCAACACTGACTCCTGAACACCACTGGTGATTGGTCACCAGCTGGATTTCACTCCACTCTCTGGACCATGATGGATCTCTTGCATGGGGTTATGAAAGAGATGGAGGGTAGGAGGAAGTTGGGTCCATGGTATGGACCCATGTTGGAGCAGTTGTTGAAGAGCTGCTGCCTGTGGGAAGCCCGCACTGTATCAGTTTGGGAAGGATGACATCCTGCGGAAGGGACCTCACATAGAACAGGGAAAAGACAGTGACTGAGAAGGAGCAGTGAAGGTGAAGCATTCTAGGCTGACTGCAGTCCCTTTTCCCTCTGAGCCACTCTGAAAGGGAGGGGGGTGGGGAGGGGGAGGATGTGGAAGAGGGTGTTTTGGGGAAATTGTTTTTGGTTTCATTCCTTTGTTTCTCACTTCTCTAGCTTAGTTTTTGACAGTAGATTTTACTAATCTCCTTATACTGACTCTGTTTTGCTCATCATGATAACTTTTGAGTGATTTCACTGCCCTTATCTCAACCTTTGAGCCCTTTTCATGGTATTTTCTCTCTTTTCCCTTTGAGGAGGGGGAGTGAGAGAGTGGTTGTAGTGGAGCTCATCTGCCCAGCTGAGTAAAACCACAACAACTGTGTATCAGGAGTTTTAGATCCCTGTTAAGTGTTTGCATGCTGTTGTGGCAGATCAGAGAGTGTGACATGCTGTAAAATGTACATGCTTTGACAGATACTCTCCTAGGTGTTGTGAGTCCTTTGTGTCACTGTTATAGTCAGGATGAGGGATATACTGTTTAATGTAATTCACTTCTGTGTTTCTTGGAGTCACAGTGGCCTTCAGTTTGGGAAGTGTGACAGCCTTACAAGCATAGTGTCTCACAGTGTTTCAGTTGTTTAGTTTCCTTGCCATATGCTCAGAAGGAACAGGTCTCTGACCATACAGTTTCCTGACAGAGTGTCAGTTTGGTTGGTGAGTTAACTGTATGATCAGGTTGTCTGACACTAGGTTGCCCTCTGGTACCATGGGTGTTGCAGCCAGCCTCTAATGATGTGTCAGGTCTCTGTCTGTGTAGCTTCAGTATCTGGGAAGTGACCTTTAACTTAAATGGCTGAGATCGGTCTCCCTTGTGGATCCCGTAAATATCATGGATCATGTTGTACCATCTTTTAAGTTGAAGTGGGGATTTTTTTTTCCTTATGCAATGTTTTCTATGGTTCTACAAGGTACTGTGAAAAATGCCTAATTTCTTAAGGGCCTTGGCCTTTCTGTCAGTTTTGTGGAGTTTGTTAAGCATTGCCCTGGGGCTACTAGGTGTCTGGAGTCCCCTTCCTCTTCTCTTCCTTACTGCCTGTAATCCTGCAGTTGAAGTTTTAGCATACCTCCACCTCCCAAATTCCTTTCCCATTGCAAATGCATTATTTGCAATCGTGAACAGAAGCTCTTGCTAAACAGTTTCTTGAGCAAATTAGTTATGAATTGATTACAGAATTGTTGCCTAGGTTGCTCTTTCTGTGAGGTATATTATTTTATTTTTGGATGTTCTGTAACATTTCAATGCAGATGTTACTATATAGATTTTTGTATTATTCTGAGCAGTTTTTGAGAAAAGGGTGCAATCATGAAAATACATAGAGAATTATATTTTTAGAACTTATTTGTGGATTATTGTTTTACTTTTCAACAGTCTCTAAAAGACAAATTGTGAGTATATTGCACTTTGAAACTCAGGGAAATAAATTCTTGAACATTAAGAAAAAAATCCATAAAAATGGAAGAAATTTCAGTGAGGGCTAGAAAGGTATTGGATGGAATAAAGAAGTATAAAAATGCAATCATGTTAATTAAAATTGTAAATCAGTATTTTTAATACCCCGAAGGAAGTTTTGCATAGATTTCTTTTTCTTTTTTTTTTTTTTTATTTAATTCTCTATTAACTGTTCTTGGATTTCTTAGAAATAGTGTTGCATTGAAAACAATGCTCTTTTCCTTTTGAAACATATAGCATTCTTTGCACATGATAAAATGTGGTTGAAGTGTGTCATCTCTCTAATATTAACTCACATGTAATTCATTTAAACTCAGTGAAAGTGTACACTTGTGTGACACTTAAGAAAACCATAGTTAACTACTTCAATGAGAAATTAACCTTAATAGTTGGCTTTACAATTTTTCTCAGGATTTTTGAAACAAATTTAAATTATATGATGTTTTCAGAAATTTCAAGCTCTGATTCTCCTTTAATTATCACAAAAAATTTGCACTAATTTTGCATGTTGCATCCTTTGTGCTAAAGTTTTTTTGCTAATAATTCTACGCATTTTTGAATCTCTTGACCTTGTTCAAGTATAATGTATGTGGAAAATAGGTGTTCTACAATGATCAGAAGGTGGATTATATTCATACGGAGAGAAACTTGACTTGTATCTTTGTTTCAGTTGGAAGAGAATTAATTTTGGTGTTGTGTTTTGGATTTAGGATGAAAATGTTGATAACACACTGACATTTTAATTATTGCTGAGCATTGTTTACTTTTGAGTCAAGGATTTTTCTACTTCTCATGTTGGTCTGCCAGTGAAGAGGCTGTGCACAGATATCTGGGTGCACAGTCATGACAGCTGACCCAGACTGATCAATGTCCGTTTTATATGATGTCATGCTTAGCAATAAATTTGGTATGAGTTGGCTGCTGGTGGCTGCTGTTACTTGTGAACTGACTGGGCATTGACTGGTGGACCCTCACCTTGATAAAGCAAATCAAAATAATCATGTAGATAAATATACATAAATCTTGTGCTGTACCACACTCAGTTCAGGAAAAAGGTGAAGTAATAGGTGAACAAAATATTAGGAGTACTCATACCATCAAAATAAGGAAAACATTTAAATATCTTGTAGTTTTCATGAAATGTGGATTCCGTGTTTTGATTATCTCTGATCAAACCCAAAATCTGAAAACTAACCTTTTTCAGTCCCAACCTCATACCAGCCAGAGTTAGTAATGTGACTACTACTTCCATATTAGTCTGAGATATAATTGCTAACACTGCAGTTGGCAGCATGAGTAAATCCACTTATTTTTATTCTGAACAGTAAAAATCACAAAGTAAATAAAGACAAGGTCTATACTGGCTTTTGGTATGCATGAGAGCTCTTAGACCATGTTGAAAGTAACAGCTGGCTTATATAGTCTTCATGTCAGTCTATGTCCTCATGTAGTCCTGATACATCTACCTGAATATGGACAAACACCCATTCCATTATGTAGACTCATTCTGAACAGTAAGGCACATTGTTTAATATGAAGGACAGCAAATGCAGTTCTTGCAGAGCATCATTGTGTTTTTGTATAGACAGCAGGCAGAACAGAGGGATATGCTGGACTAGGCAGAGGCCTGGGGTATCAATTTTTTGCACCTGTTCAGGAAGAAAGATGTAGGATGTGTGAGGGACAAAAGCCATCTCAAAACTACTTTCATACTTCTCTAAGTGTGTGATGTACAGCAAAGCCACAATTTACCTTTTAATTGGAAAGAATTGGTTTACTATACAATACCATACTCAAAATGTAAAATACCACTGTATAGTCCTTCTTCAAATGAACACTATATTTCTATTTAGTACAATATACAGTAAAGCTTGGGAAATGATCCATCACGTTCTTACAGCTCTGGAGTTTTAAAAAGTGATTCAGTTTGCTGGAAAAGTCAATGTTGCATTTCCAAATTAAAAACCTGTGGAATTATAAAAAGTCTGTATATCATAATTCTAAGTGGTCAAATAAAAATTCCTTTTTTTTTTTTTTTCCTTTTTTTTTTTTTTTCTTTTTTCCTTCTAGAGCTGTCTACATTGAAAGTCAGAGAATCAAAGAAAATACTATAGTATGAAATCAAATGTAATTCAGCACAACACTGCATAAAGTATCTATTTATTTAGTTATTGCAATATGGATGGGCACATCTGTTGTAAAATATGTCCTGGCTTTACAGTAAAAAGAAATCATACAGATGATAAAAATTATTTGGAGTAAAACTCCATTGGCACACAGACTTCTAACTCATTTAAAAATAATATTTTCTATTTTTGTGACATGTTTTTGCTACTAGAGTTTAAGACAATTTACAGATGGGAACAAATAAAGCTTCGTAACATCCCCATGAAGAAAATAATGAAGCTTAGCAGACTACCTATTGACAGAGTGCTAAAATAATTCTAGGTAAATTATTCTATATTATACAACTTTCAAGATCGGTGATGCACAGTAGTTTCAAGAACTATTAAATACTATTTTTTTAACATTCATTACACATTTCTGTACAGAACAGATGTGTTTCATTCTAAACAGTGTTATTTTAGGCCCCTCTGGTTATCTATAAGGAATAGACAGATTTTCCTTGGACTGTTTTGCCTTTTAATGACATTCACTTTCATCCTTTATTGTGTTCTGAGGGTAGCAAGCCATGTTCACTCATAAGTCATATGAATGTTTGTGACATTTAGGTTCACAAGGAGAGTTTTATATGCAATTGTATCTTTGGCCTACTGCAATCATGTTTATATTAATTTCTCTTCATTCAATTTCTCTATCGATCTGCTCTGTTTTACTTGGCCCTTTGCATTGTAGGTCTGAAACATAAATTAAATTCCATATGTGAATTTAAAATATATCTTTCTGGTATGAACTGGTGGGGTAGCTACTTAAAAAACCCTGACAGCAAAGTGTTGGAATGCTCCTGTTTGCCATGACATTTTTTTTTTTTTTTAAGTAATTTTCTGGGAGAAGTAGAAACTACATTTTTTTAAGTGGATCATGCTAGATCATAAAGACTTAAGTAATGATTTTCTTTTTTTTTTTTTTTTTATGTTATTTTTCTTACAGTTTCAAAAGAATATTATGGTAAAAGCTTTGTTCTATTGCAAAGATTATGCCTGTCATATGTGATTCATCTTCTGGTTACATTGTATCACACTTATACCCAACTAAGTTTGCCTCACAACTTCAACATGTTCTGTATAGCAAGTGAAGAGTGAAGCCATCTGTTTTTAATTACAGTGATATAAATATGGAAAGGATGTGATATTGCAGTGAATATATGACTTATGCAAACTGTAAAATTAAAAAACATAAACAAAAACAACCCCGTGGCTTTATTTTGGCACTTAACAAGTCCCATCCTTAACCACTCTCAAGGCATGTTTGAAGAGAAAGGTGTGAGTCTGATGAAAGCGCAAGATGACCACTGGTGACTGAAATGGTGAACACTTTTAAATGAGTTGGCTCTTCATCACCTCCCCAAACAATACTGGACTTCATAAATTCACTCACTTTTTCTGTTTTCTTACATTCTATTTGCAATATGATTAACAAATAACTCCTTGAACACATCAATGGCAAGATACCTAATGGTCTGTGTATGAGTTACAGCTGCAGATGTAAATTCACACTCAATTTTAAAAGTCTGAAATAGTGCCATCTGAGGATATGCAGGTAGATAATAACGGCAATAAAATGAATTTATTATTTTTCCTAAAAATTGTTTTTTTGCCTCCTTCCTTTTCCTTTTCCTTTTCCTTTTCCTTTTCCTTTTCCTTTTCCTTTTCCTTTTCCTTTTCCTTTTCCTTTTCCTTTTCCTTTTCCTTTTCCTTTTCCTTTTCCTTTTCCTTTTCCTTCCTTTTTTATATATATATATATTTATTTATTTATTTTTGCCATTCTTTCTGTCTTTCATTCTGTATTTATTTAACTTTTGCACAGTTTAGAAAAAAAAAAGGATGATTTTATTTCATACAGAGTGAGTTATGTTTGGTTTTGCAGGCCTTAAAGTACTTTTTCCAACAGAGATTACATGACAAAAAAAAAATATTATTGTTTGTTATTATCATATAGTTTTTATACACACTATCGTATAGTGTGTATTTGATACACAGTACTGCAGTCAAGTTCACCTAAACTGGGTTTGAAGTAATTTAAAGTCTTTAAGTGTGAGTAATTTAAGTAGTTCTTGTTTTATGCAACTGAATGCTAGTATTGCATTATCTTGCTTTGATGACTTAGATAAGGTGAGAAAATATTACTGTGTGTTTCCATGATAATTTTCTCAGCAGTAGGATGTGCTTAAACATTTTTGAGCCTTCCTTCTTTTGTGAACACTGTTACTGCTCTCTTTTCATCTTTGCAGGCACAGTTATTTCTGGGGCTAAATTAACAACCCATGTTATGAAATTGACCTCAGTGAAAGAGGAGAAAATAAAAAAAGCAAATCTCTACAAGTGCCCTAACACTCTTATTTTTCATCCATCTCAGTTCCCTGGTACAATTCCAGAGCAGCCATGGGAAGAATCATGTTGGCAGAGCCAGGGGCGAAAACCATTGCGATATGAGAGTGGGTGGTGGAAATACCTTGAACTCACCCCGTGTCTGAATTTGAGAAAGTATTTACACTGTCAAATGTTGCACTTTCAGAGTGTAATTTTAACTTTAAAAAATGATCTCTTCTGTCATATAAGCATATACTTAATTTAGACTGAGTCAGCGCTAAGCATACAAATATACAAAAAAGTATATTTGTGTGTATGCAATCTTTTACAAAGGAACACTGCCAGCTGGTAAAGAGTACAGAATTACTTCAGTCAAAGTAAACTTTGATAAACTGGCTAGGCAAAAAGAAATTAGAATTCAAGATGAGAAATAATGGATATACAAAGTTTGCTTTCTATGTTGCAGGCATACAGATTAAGGTGTAAATAGAAATATTAGTTTAATTTTAGTTGGAGTTTTTGGGATAAATAATTTTTGGTACAAAATATAATAAACTCATATGATTCTCATACAATTTATTTCTTCCAGGACTCGATATTTAACTGCTTTTGTTGCTATAGCAACAATTTTTTGAATAGTAGCAATTACAGCTATTTTGTAGCTGTCAATTTAACAGTAGATAGTAAATAACACAAAATTTACAGGCCTACCAACTCATGCAACTTTTATTCCACCTAAAGCTTTTTGCTCAGTGTTTAGTATTGGCTAGCTGCCTGTCAAATCTTAGAAGCAATCAACTAGAAACATTCAACACAGGAATTCATGTAATCTAAATGTGGTTTGTTTCTTCAGGCTAGTCGTTTTCACCACACTGTCTTTGTAAGCTTTTTTTTTTTTTTTTTTTTTTTTTCTTTCTCTTATACTTCTCTCCTACTCTGTGGTACCACAGATATCTCAGAAAGTTTTGTCTAAGGCTTGGAAAAACATGGTTGTTTTATTGCTAAGGTTTTCAATATTTTCCATGTCTTCAGGTGAACCAAGTTACAACAGAAATGTCAGTGAGTCCTTTTCCTAGTCGGTACTGTTTTGTGCTTTGTACAAATATTGCAGAGCTTTAAGGTAGTAAAGAACTTTGGTTTACAACCCATTTTTGCCTGTGACCATTCCATTCCATCTGGTATTGGAGAGGTTCAGTTTTTCTGAACTCTCTTTTTCCTAGTCCCTGTAGACCCATGTTCTCTGTTCTCTCTCTCCCTCTTCCTGCTCCATCCTTTCCCCACACTCTCAGAAACTTCACTTTATTTCTCAAGGTCAGTCTTATTCTCCTTTTGGATGTTTGATATTTTGTAATGTAGTGTTTCTGCCATCCCTTTAGCCCTTACACAAGATAATTTTGGCTGAATTCATTTCTGCTTGTACTGAAAATAGAAAGGAGATGATGAATACAGACAAAGAATAAAGAAGGATGAAAAGTCTATTTAAAGCCTATTTACTGTTAGCATTGCAATAGTCTGTACTTTTTCTTCCAGCTGGACATAACAAGATAGCCTTCTCTGTGTTTCAGTCACAGTCCTACAAGGTGGATAAGGATTTCTGTAGTTCCTCAGAATTTTTGTGTTTTGCAGTTCAGAAACAGTCCAAAGCTGTTTTCTTCCTTTCTTTTTAACAGATGTTACCCTTACATTAACTTTTGAACTGATTCTAAAGGTTTCCTATATGCATTATATACTCATATACTCAAGCATTTCTGCAGTTTGATAATATTTGTTTTCATTTCACCATTCAAATCTGATAACCCATTGTGCAAAACTATGATGTACTACTTCTTCTGAATTTTGTTGTTCAATTAGTGCTGAGGATTTCCCATTATATGTAAAAAAGGGAAGAAAAGGTGTATAATAAACAAGACACTCAGAATGCATTTGGTACTTTAACACTTTTTTTTTTTTTTTTTTTTTTTTTTTTTTTAAGATTTATTTTTAACACCAAGTTTCATTAAAATATATCCATTATGAAATGGAAGAAATATAGTTTACCAGTTCAGTGTATCTTCTTTACAATAGGCTGTGCTTCCTTATCTATTAGGAAAAGTTTGAACTTTGGTAAACAGATGAGTTTTTGTCTCACTATCACACGACAAATATATTGACAAAATAGAATTTTAGGGGAAAATAGACTGAGGATTGTTGCACAGAGAAGATCAACTGTGTTCTGTTTCCCATTTATTAATAGAAGAAGATAGATTGGCAAGAAAGAGAATCATTGGCTATGAAGAGAAATCTTGCAAGAGAGGCTATCCTGCATTTTTGCAGTGTGGTGATTTGTTTGACATTTGTTGATATCTTGATGTTGATGAAGCATCTATCATAGAAAATATAAGTAAAAATATTTCAGAAACACAATAATAAGAAATCGTAGAAGTGTGACTAGGCCACATTGTTCTTCAAATACTCATAGAAATTCAACTCATACTACACACAAAAAAGCATAATTTGGAGGAAAGTCCAATAATTATTTTTTCTATAAATGTTATACATATATGATATATGGAGAATGATTATGGCATATGTGCTTCTTTGTTGTTTCTGTTGCATAGCCTTGAAAAGTTCAAGTCTTGATCCAGAGTTCATGCTAATGTGACAAGCAGAATGTTGAAGGTAAGTTGATCCAGTGGATCGGGCACATATGGCTGATATACACTGCAGCAAACAAGATACACATCATAGTTAGGACTGTCTGGAAACTCTGGAGCTCATCCAGACCCTCCACAGCTCAAGCATCATATTCATCAGAATACACAAGATCTAGCCCAGTTGGGGTTTGGATCCTCCAAGGGTGAGGATTAGGCTTCCAGTGCCAATGTTTGACCATCATTACAATAAAAGGATTTTTTCTCCATTATAAGTGTTTGAAAATGAATCTGTGACTTGGGACACAAGCCAGGCTGTGTCTCAATGATGAAAAATTATTAGAAGCTTAGTTCAGCAGTTGGTGTAATGTTTAAGGTGCAGCATTAAGCATTTTGTGGTGGTTTTACTCAGGTGGGTAGCCGAATTCCACTCTGGAGGCTCTCTCACTCATCCCTCCTCAAAGAGGAAGGGGGAGAAAATATGGCACAAAGAGCTTGAGGTTTGAGATCAGAATGATTTAATGAAAGGGAAAGGGAGAGGGGAAAAAAAAAAAAAAAGCCACATGAAAGCACAGAAAGACGCAGAAAAAATAAAAATATTCTTTACTTCCCATCAACTAGTGATGTTCGGCCATGGAAGCAGGGCTTCAAAACACGTAATGGTTATTCAGGAGAACAGCTCCCTCTTCCATGAGAGCCCCCCTTTTTATTGCTGAGTGTGACATCATGTGGTATGGAATATCCCTTTGGTTGGTTTAGGTCAGCTGCCCTGGTGATGTTCCTTCCTCACCTCTTGCCCACCCCCAGCCTGCTGGCTCTGGGGGGCCACAGAGTCCTGATATGGTGCTAGTATTTCTCAGCAGTAGACACAATACTGGTGCGATACCAGTGCTGTTCTAGCTCCAAGTGCAGAGCACAGCACTGTATGGGCTGCTGCAGGGAAAGTTAACTCCATCCCAGATAGACCCAACACAGTATTTCAATACCTACTGTTTTAGGAATCCATCACATTTATAATCTGTCAGCTCTGTGTTTTAGTCCTGGATTCCTTCAGGAGTTTAACATGTGAAGGTAGTCATATATATTTTCATTCCCCATACAAGTTAATTAAGGGAATTGTCATCCAAATAAATTACTGTCTGTGCATATCAATGAATGTATTTTTTCACAGTAAATTCAAGAAAAATTATGATAACTTAACACTCACTTAAAAATAGGTCAATTTACCTCAGACATAGTACAGAGTACGGTGGATATTAATACTCACATATCATGCAGTGGAGTAAGAAGTGGAAGAGAATTTATTAATTTCTGAAAAACCACTCATTGGTTAAGATTGGAAAATAAAAATATCAAAACAGTAATATTGTCTCTGTTAGTGTTACTTTAGACACTTTAAATCTTTAAAGTTACTGAGGTCTCCTTGCAGTTATTTCAGTGTCATTCAGGATGCTATGAAGATGTGTTTATAATAGGGTGATTTTTAATCCAACCCACTGGAAATCTTTACTCATGAGTTCTGGAAGATCTGTTCAGCTACTCAAGATTCAGAAAGAAGATCACTGACAAGGATGCATGCTTTTGAGAGCACTTTGTAGGGCTCATTATTTTCTTCATTGCAGAGGAAAGGAGAATAATTGCCTTCAATGATAAAAGGGTTGGATTAGAGGATAGCAGCAGATGCCATGTACTTTGCCTTTAGTAAGACTTTTGACATTGTTTTCTACAATATTCTTTTAACCACTTTTTAATTTTACAGTCTCCATATAAGAACAATCAGATGGTTGAATAAAAAAAAAAAAATAATATAAAAACAGGATGATTAGGTTCATGGTGCCTATATTGTGTCCTACCTGAATGTGGGTAATAACTGGGGTCCAACAAAGTCAGTCCTAAAACCTATAATCTCTACCAGTGACCCAAAGGAGGTGACAGAGGACAGACACATGGATTAACTTTGCAGGTGACACCAAATGGTGTCAGTCAACACATGTGAGGGCTGGGATGGCTGCCATTCAGGGGATGTGGACAGCGAGAAAGAAGGTTGCTGAGCACACTCTGTGCCTTGCTACACTCTGTTGTTTTTCCATCTCATCTGGGTACTGTATCTGGTTTTGGGCCTCCAACAGGGGAAGAATGTCAATAACATGGTCAAATTCAATGAACAGCCAGCAAAGAGAGGCTGAGGGATTGTGACTTATTCAACTGGGAGAAGGGATGGCTTTGGGGACACTGAGCAACAGCCTCAGAATTGGCTTGGGAAGGGACAGAGAAGATGTAGCCAGGCTCTGCTCAGCAGCATGTGGTGGGAGAGTGGGAGACACGGCATGGGCTGAGGAACAAGAGGCTTGGGCTGGAGATGGGGAAAAGCCTTTTCCCCACCAGGACATCTTGGCCTTCATTGTTTGGCTTTGTTAAAATGTTTTATTCTCATTTCAACTGTTTTTTTTGTTTTCATGTATTTTATAGAACATAAAAGGTGATACACAAATAATTTTCAGTCTTATACTGAAGACTTCATGTCTTGAGAAATTTGAACATTATGTTTCACTCTTACTGAAGTCTTCCATTTTGTTAAAATGCAAGTGAATTTATAAATAATTAATGATGGTTTTGCTGAATTTAAATAATATTCCTCTTTAAACTCTGTCTTTGCAAGGCAAAGCTTATTAACAGAATGTTAAGTTAGAGTTGTCCAGCAACTCTGCTCTATATTCTGCTCAAGCTCTTACTTACAGCCTTTGCATTAGCACCACCCTCCTACTTGTAGAAAATGGAAAAATGTTGGACTTTGATTTAAAAAAAAAGTTCAAATAATCCAACGCTGGCAAAATCCACTAGCCCTCAGTTTTCTAAATATTATTTTACATTAGTTACATAAAACATGAAAAGATACAGAGCTGGTATGGCAATCCAATCTGAGCTAGTTCTGATCTTTGCAACAGTATAATTATTCTGATCCTGATCTAAACTGATCCATTTAAATTTAGTAGCAAAAATAAACTAGCTGGTGCTAGAAAAATCAGCTGAATTAAGTTTTCCATTGAATATGATATCCTTTATTTCATTTTAATACCACTAGAATTTATGTTATTTATTCATCTGGCTTAACTATACTGACAAGCTCACTTTTTAATTCTTCTGTAACATTATTTTATTTGAAATGGGAAAGAAAGAAAAACATCTGAACTACTAATATACCATGCAGGGCATTAAATATTCTGTCGTCTGAATGTGCTGGTTGTTCACCAGAAACCCTGGTAACCCTATTAAGTGCACAATACATTTTTTTCTGCATCAGAAAATTAGTTGTATTTCACTTAAAAAATGTGAAAACTGGAAACTGACAAGACTCAACGACTTGAAATAAGATTGTATGCTTTTGTGTACTTGCTGTTCTGTTCCTTCATATTTTTATAGGAGATCTTTATACTTTGTACAGGATTTTTTTAGTAGTGTATTATTTACCATCTCTCTGTGAATGAAACATGACTTATATTTTCACAGTCAAAATATTCAGCTAGCAATATTAGCCTCCCAATGGGCTTTTGTGTATTATTGGCTATTCTGAAGGAAAACAGTAATTGTAAACAATTTTCTTCAGCAGTTTATAGTTTGTTTGTATGTGTGTTTACAGATGGCCAATGTTCAGCAGTAGGTTATTCAGACACTTGAGGGAAAATTCTTAGAGAACAAAATGTACTATTTTTGTACTTCAGCATTACAGAGTAGTTCTTCCATCTTTTGATATAATATTTCATAGAAGTTCAGACATATTCACAGAATTCACAGAATTTCTAGGTTGGAAGAGACCTCAAGATCATCGAGTCCAACCTCTAACCTAACACTAACAGTCCCCACTAAACCATATCCCTAAGCTCTACATCTAAACGTCTTTTGAAGACTTCCAGGGATGGTGACTCCACCACCTCCCTGGGCAGCCCGTTCCAGTGCCTAACAACCCTTTCAGTAAAGAAATTCTTCCTAACCTAATCTAACCTAAAACTCCCCTGGCGCAACTTTAGCCCATTCCCCCTCGTCCTGTCAGCAGGCACATGGGAGAACAGGCCAACCCCCACCTCTCTACAGCCTCCTTTAATGTACTTATACAGAGCAATAAGGTCACCCCTGAGCCTCCTCTTCTCTAGGCTGAACAAGCCCAGCTCCTTCAGCCGCTCCTCATAGGACTTGCTCTCCAGGCCCCTCACCAGCTTCGTTGCGCTTCTTTGGACCCGCTCAAGCACCTCGATGTCCTTCTTGTAGCGAGGGGCCCAAAACTGAACACAGTACTCGAGGTGCGGCCTCACCAGAGCCGAGTACAGGGGGACGATCACCTCCCTAGCCCTGCTGGTCACAGTGTTTCTGATACAAGCCAGGATGCCGTTGGCCTTCTTGGCCACCTGAGCACACTGCTGGCTCATATTCAGCCGACTGTCCACCGTCACTCCCAGGTCCTTCTCTGCCTGGCAGCTCTCCAACCATTCCTCTCCCAGCCTGTAGTTCTGCTTGGGGTTATTGCGCCCCAGGTGCAGGACCCGGCACTTGGCCTTGTTGAACTTCATACAGTTGACCTCAGCCCATCGGTGCAGCCTATCCAGATCCTCCTGCAGAGCCTTCCTACCCTCGAGGAGATCGACACACGCACCTAGTTTGGTGTCATCTGCAAACTTACTGAGGGTGCACTCAATGCCCTCATCCAGATCATTGATGAAGATGTTAAAGAGGAACGGCCCCAGCACCGAGCCCTGGCGGACGCCACTAGTGACTGGCCTCCAACTGGACTTGGCTCCATTTACCACAACTCTTTGGGCCCGGCTATCCAGCCAGTTTCTAACCCAACGAAGCGTGCGCCAGTCCAAGCCAAGAGCAGCCAGTTTCTTGAGGAGAATGCTGTGGGAGACGGTGTCAAAAGCCTTGCTGAAGTCAAGGTAGACCACATCCACAGCCTTTCCCTCGTCCACCCAGCGCGTCACTTTGTCGTAGAAGGAGATCAGGTTCGTCAAGCAGGACCTGCCTTCCATAAACCCATGCTGGCTGGGCCTGATCGCCTGCTTGCCCTTCAAGTGCCGCATGATGACTCCCAAGAGGATCTGCTCCATGAACTAACTCCATATCTAGCTCCATATCTAACAAAAAATAACAAAATAAAAGAAGCATTAGACATTTCCATTCTATAGATATATATGTGACATAGATATATATCACATTCTGTGAGTACTCCTGTTCTACCTCAAAACCCAACAGTTATGTAGAAATAGAAATGCATACAGTATGATGAACTCTTACATCAATAGAAAATCACATTTTTTTTTAAAAAAAAGTATTACTATTATTATGATTAATTTCAAATTAATCATACTGCTGTCAATGAAGAAACTAGTGACGTATGCAGGAGTCTTTGCTAAATGAAGAAGAGAGAAGCATACTTGAAATGAAAAGTAATATTTGTATTGTTTTCTTGCCCATAGTATGTATAGCTTTAAGAAAGTCTTGAACATCTCTGGAAAGAAAAAAAATCAGCTTCTGAAAAATATGATAAATGGTTGTTGTTGTTGTTATTATTATTATTATTATTATTATTAATTATTATTTTCTGTAGAATTTTGCCTACTCTATTGCAGATGAGTTCTATGGGTAATATACCATGTATACCATGTATTTTGCTTTTTTGTCCTTGATGTGAAACTTAATAAGGCTCTGTGAGATTCAGCAAAACATTGGTGTATTGTGGAAAATAGCTAGCTTCACATAGTTTACACCTTTTTGCTAAATACAATGGTACTATATATTTCTTAGCTTGAAATATTAGTGTCCTGATAACTACAAGCTGGTGTGGGAAAGTCAAAATGCAACAGCAGTAGTCTTTCCAAAAGAGAAAAAATACTGAGAGTGGTTAGACCTGGAGAAATCATCACACAGAATAAGACCTGACTAGCCCAAGGCTTTTCAGTATATAATTGTGAGTGAGAACTGGACTTCTGTTTCACACAGTGTTAACTCCATTAATGAGGTTGATACAGCACCATTTCTTACCTGAAACCCAAAGACAAAGATTTATTTATTTATTTTTTAAATTCTGATTTTTTTTATTATTCATTATTTTTAGTGTTGTCATCCCAATACCAAGCCAGAAAATTCCAGTACTGCTAGGGGTCAAGTTTATCTTTCCAGAAAAGAGCAAAAGAGCACCTGTCACAGATATCTAGTGAGATACACAGATAACTAGGACTGGAAGGAATGGCCTCAAGTTGCACCACGGGAGGTTAGGGCTGGAAATCAGGACAATTTTCTTCTCAGAAAGAGTAGTCAGGCATTGAAATGGGTTGCCCAGGGAAGTGGTTGTGTCACTGTCCGTGGGGGTGTTTAAGAAAAGGTTGTACTTGGTCCTTAGGGTGACAAGGGTTGTAGGGTGATGGTTGGACCAGATTATCTTGAAGGTATTTTATGGTTCAAAGACAAGGAATACCCCAACCCTCTGAGGCTGACAAAGAGTTCTGACAATTCTAAAAATATTGAAAGATTGTACTCTTCTTTTCTTTCTTCAGTTGCCTGCTCTGATATCGCTTTGGAAAGTACAATGCATTCTGTTATTTACTATCTGTGTATAACTAGAGACGAGGCTCTAGACACAAAGAATCCAGAATAACCCAGTAAAAGAAGAGAAAAAATATTGGTCTAAAATGATGGAAAGAACATCACACTGAAACAAATAGAAAGAATTGGGGGGCTAGTAATATACATAAAGAGAGAAAGAGTATGTACATTCAAAGAAAAACAGAATCAGTGTCTGTAATCCTAGAACAGGTCTTGTGAATCAAACAGGAAAGAGATTCTGAATTGTCATTGTTTTCTCACTCTAACACTAAAACCAGAAAGTAATACTTTATTCATATTTGTATTTCACTCTCTATACTAATTGCAGTGACAACAAACAGGTTTCAAAAACTACGGCCAAATAAAAATAGCTCTGCTTAGGATTGCTGTATAAAACAAAGAAAACAGCCAGAAGGTGGCAGTTTTAGACCATTTTGAAAAAGGACTGTTAATGGCTTTGATAGTAGCAAGGCTCATACTTCATGTTCTGAAATATTCAAGCCATGAACAATCTGAAAGATTAAGTGATTTATTCCCTAATATAATTATGAAAAAAGGGATATTTCAGCACAAACTGGTAAATACTGGTCGATTTAGCTTTAATCTAAATACGAAGGCTACCTGAAAGAACAGCATTTTCTTTTCAGCTACTCAACTTACTATATACATGTTTAGAGACAAAATATCTTAATATTCAGCTAAGATAAGCCAACGACTTTGGAATCCATCAGGGAAACAGCATTCATTGTTTAGCTACACACAGAAATCATAACTTTCAGTCTAGCTCTTGGCATGATTCCTAATTTGTTCAGATGATTTAATCCAGGTGTTTTTCTTTTCTAACATCTAATTTTTCAGGCATACGATGATGTCTGGTGAAGGATTCTTGAGACAGTAAAGCAAAAAGCATAGTAGAGCATGTGTTAATATACCAAAGAAGGACTATCAGCCAAAGAGGCAATAAACTTTCCTTCATAGAAGACCAGTTTGCCAAAAGAGATCAGAATTAGGTCCTAAGTGATCATCAGGAGATCAGGTATACAGACAATAGTAAATGTTTGCTTTAGTAAGATTAAGCAGCAAAAACATGTGTTTAAAACCTTATTATTAATAACAATAATTACTACTACTACTACTAATAACATTATTAATAATAATAATAGCAATAATAACAATTTTCAATTAAAACTGCAATGAAAACCTTAACTTTACCAAGGAGAAGCAGATGTTCTTGGGATTAGGGTATTAGTCATTTCCAAGCTTCTTTCACTGGTAAACACTTAATAACCTGTATGTTGTGTCTCCAAAGAGACTGGAACACAAACAAATATTTGAAAAGATGTGTGATCAGAAAAACAAACAAACAAGCAAAAAAAAAAAACCCACTACCAAACAAAAACAACAGCAACAAAACCCACCAAAAACTACCATCATAATACAACACAAAAATCTTCTGACTTTATTCATTAACTTTAGTCAAATGTTTTCTGTCTTTAACAAACAAAAACAAACAAACAAACAAACAAAAACACACACCCTAAAATAAAACTCTGTGCTCTCTGTGAAAACTTTTCCAAAGGACTACTGACCTCCTCTTGTTCTTGTTTTACACTACCGTTAGTCATGAAGAAAATAATACTCTAAGAAACTCAAGAACATAAAGCAAGAGTTGGTAAAAAGCAGCAGAAAGAGAAAAGAGAGCAGGGCATATTCAGGTCAAATTGGGTTACACAGGAAAAAAAGGAAGGAAATATAGCTCCTGATTTTAAAAGAGGACAACCTTTGATGAACTGAAAGAGTTGTTTGTAAAGTCAAGAGAACTGGAGAGATCAGAGATTTGCATATGAAAGAAGCCTGGATTTTTTTCATATAAATGATTAAATCTATTAAGAGTTGTGTATTCCAATAAAGGGAAAAGATTATAGGGAGGATGTAAATTTAAGAAATGACTAAACAGTTCAAGAAAGATATTGACAACAAGCAGAGGGCTTACAAAGATGAAAAAGAGATGATTTACAGTTCCCTAGAATGCAAGAGGATGAGACCCTAAGTGGAAATTAATGAAAGTCAATTGAGGTCCTACATCTTTCTATAGCAAAGTTTGAGATAGCAAATCAAATGGAATAGAGGCAATTCAGCCCTGAATGTGAAATAAAAAATGGAAAAAATAGGGCTTGTAAGAGAGTGGGGATGGAATAAAAGATATACAGAGCTTAAAGACAAACCAATGGTTTACTTCAAGTATTCAAAATGAAAGATACTGTTAATCTTGTATGCAAAGACAACATAGCTGCTCATGTTTTGCAGTGTTAGAGTTGGTGTAAGATTTTCTCTCTCCTAGCATTCTGTGTGGAGAGTAGTCCAAACTACCATCAAATTATACCTTGTCTACTGGAACAGTTTTGCTAAAAAAGAATAGAAGAAGAGCTGTCAAGATTCTTTGATCCTTCTCAGATTTGAGGAAGGCAAGCAACATGTTTGTTCTTCTATATTGCATTTTGGCCTTTACATTACTGTAGCAAAAAATTGTATCCTTGCTGCAAAGTTACAAGTTTGTTATATTTGCCATCTGTCTCCAGGTTTCTGCCTGACTAAATTGCATTGCATCTCTGATGCTACATCCTTCAGCGCCTCAATATCTGAATGCTAGCTATGCCATTGTAAAAGCCTCAGGATCAAGATAAAACAAACAAACAAACAAATAAACAATAAACTACCCCAAAACACATTTTCCTGAGCTGAAGATAATCATTTATAATAAAAACTAAACAAAGAAGATACCCAAACCAAGCAAGCAACTAATCAATCAGTGCTGCCCCTTCTCCTCCTTTTCCTGATTTATAGAAAGTTCAGTGTTTGAAAGAAAAGACAGTCAAGTAAGCCACAAGTAAATAAGTGAAGTTAAGTCTGTATTTTATAATAACACAAATAATTCACATCTTTCTTTCTGTATCAGTACTCTTGCATTTGATTCATACATTTCTACAAGCAGAATTCAAGTCTTGGTAGCAATACTAGCTAGCTCTTCCTATCAGTGCATCCTGAAGATTTTTTTTCGTAGATTTTTTTTTTTTTTTAATTGAAGAATTTTTTAGGTAGGGAAACTAAAACACAATTAGGTAAAGTGAATGAATTATCCAGAGTCATATTGGAAAGGGACTCTTTATCAGAGAGTGTAGAGATATAACAAAGGGTAACAACTTTAAACTAAAAGAAGATAGATTTGGATTAGATATGAGGAATAATCT
The DNA here is from genome assembly GCF_047663525.1 of Anas platyrhynchos. Taxonomy (NCBI): domain Eukaryota; kingdom Metazoa; phylum Chordata; class Aves; order Anseriformes; family Anatidae; genus Anas; species Anas platyrhynchos. The sequence goes on along the minus strand of NC_092621.1, from coordinate 33,704,443 downwards.
CTTTACTATAAATTGGTGAGGCACTGGAACAGATTGCTCAGGGAAGTTGTGGATGCCCCATCCCTGGAATTGTGCAAGACCAGATTGGATGGGGCTTTGGACAATCTGGTCTCATGAAACTGTCCCTGTCCTTGGAATGGGGCTGGAATTAGATGATCTTTAAAATCCCTTCGAACCCAAACCGCTCTATGATTCTATGATTCAGTGATTCTGTGATTTTACATTATATATCCAAATTAATAGGTTACATAAACAGATTTTTGAATGTGTTGCAGATTAAATTATATACTTCTCTTGTAAGAGAGAAGCAGCAATATATTTTTTGATATAATGTAGTGCTCTAGCAAAGCTTCATGTTGAATAAGGCAGTGATTCAACACAATTCAAGATCATAAGGTACACTTGATTATTCACTGCATAGATGACAGGGTAATTCAGATGTGCCTAGGAGATCTTCCTGTTGAGCCACAAGGTTCAGAGTGCATTCTAATCAACTAAAATGTTTATTTCTATGGGATTTAGTAGATGACTTTGTAGATTTAGCACTTTCCTAGCATCTTCCTTGTTAATCAATACAGCATATATGGCAATGATGTAGCTTACTCACAATACCTAGTGAAATCAATAATGAAACTAGTATTAGTTTGTACGTAATTTTTTTCTGTTGAAGTACCAAAATGGAACATTCATGTACTTCAGTTTTACATTTATAACTTCTGCTTATAGGTAAAAAGTCACCTGTCATTCAACACCTATGAGGATTAAGCTAGTATGAGGGTAATCAAAGCAGGAATTTATCCAAGAGCTTACTTTCTCACCTACCTGCTCTGACTGCAACTTCTTTCCTCTCCTTCGGTATTCCTGTCTTTGCTTCTTTCTCTTCTCCTTCAATCCTTGCTTCTTCTTCTACTCCATCAATCTTTCAAAACCTCTATAGTTTTCAGCTTTTATGATGATAACTTTTTGATACTGATTTACTGAGTACTTATTTTTTAAGTATTGGCACTTACAAAGTTCAGATTGTCTTAGATATGGGTTATCTTTATAATACCTCTCAGGGAATTTGAACTATGTCATCACAACAATGTTTCTATTGAAAATATGTTTATCACTTTCACTTGAGTAAAATCCTTTGACTTCAGTATGAACTTGATCCATCGAGTACATAATGTATTATGCAAACTTCAGAACAGAACTTGTTTTAAGTACAGAAAATGCATGCCACACTGAAAACTGTAAGTGAAGGATGCTGGCCCTCATTAAAAATGCACATATATTTTAAATGAATTCATAGTTCTTCAGATCTTCATCACTTTGAACCTGCTTGAGATTCTTTTGTCTAAAGAAAACAAATACCTTTAGGGTCTGTAGGTTGCAGAAACCTACATTGTTACTATGAAAGAACAGATTCATGCCATTGAGCAACTATGTCCCTGTCTTTATTCTGGTTCTCTGCACATGCTTGTTTAGATGAAAAATCAGACTTATATAAAGTGCCAACTCAAAGCTTGTCTTTGTACTTAATGGTGCAGAAATATACAAAGGGTAAATTTTATGTTCCATAAAACGGTGTTTCTAATGTCTGTCCTTGCCTTCCATACAAAATATATGTTCATTTTGTATGTTTATGTTCTCCTTTTCTTTTAGGCCTTTTCCACTAGAAAGACTGTCAGGACTTTTGTATAAGGTAATAGTTGAAGACTAAACTCTCAGTTTCAGCTCAGAAACAAACTGAGACTAAGTGTGTGTACAGCCCAAAACACACCTAAAGAGATGTCTTCCTTTATAGGAAATGCTTTTAGATATTTATGCCTTAGGTAGCAGACAGAACATTTCAGCTAAGAAAACAAACAAACAAACAAAAAACCCTTATATTTACGTGCTAATGAACTTTGGTAGGTAGCTGACTGCATTGTTGATGATTTCCTAATTAGAGAATGGCTTTGCCACTGCAAAAGTTGAATTTATGAGAAAAGAAATAAAGCTACTTTTTACATGTTGTCTGAATCAAGATTATTCTCTCTGAACAGAATACTTGCTCAAAGTGAAAACAAAATACAGCAATACAAAATCATGCAACTAGGAAAATCAGAGCTCAAAACTTTGCTGCTTTAACTGTCATTTGAATCAGTTCTTTCAAGGAATTAAGATTGCTATGCACATCTAAACTTCAATAGCATCATGACAATAATCTCGACAGCTTTCTTGATGGTTTAGCCACTGTTTTTCAGTCATTAGGTAACTTAGTTTTCCTTTTTCTATTTAGTCAAGAATGTCTAGAAATATAAGCCTGGGAATGCCTATTTATTTGTGCAGGCCTTTTTCCATGTGGTATACAAAAGGTCACTGTATTATTCCTTGTATATGTTTGACAGAAAAAAAAAAATGGAGATTCAAATTGCAAAGATATAAATATACCCCTGTGATTGATATTTGAAAGGTAGAGCATTAACTCTAGGATGGTTTGCGAGCTTTGCGAAATATTACTATTTATTATTCCCCTACATCCAAGACCCTGAAATCAATACAGTTTCCAAATCTAATGACTATAACTCTAGTTCCTAAAAGCTAGATTTGAATAGATTTCATGAATGATTACCACTAGAATTCTGGATGTTCATAGTTGAATATTTTTGTGACCTACCGGAAGTTAAAAATTTTAGTGAAGTTACTGGTTTAGATCTCCATTTGACCTCACAAAATATCACAGATCTATGATGATTTTAAGGTCCCATTTTCAAATGGAAATAAAGAAAGACAACCCAGTTTGGTTTGTATATTCAGTCAGAGTATTTATAGTTTTACCTCACTTCAACACCAGAATCACAGAATCATAGAATAATTCAGCCTGGAAGAGACCTTCAAGATCATCTGGTCCAATCATCAACCTACTACCAATATCACACCACTAAACCATGTCCCTAAGCACCAGGTCCAACCTTTTCTTGAACACCTACAGGTGTGGTGATGCCACCAGTTCCCTGGGCAACTTGTTCTAATGCCTGACCATTCTTTCTGAGAACTGTCTCCTAATTTCCAATCTAAACATTCTTTGCACAACTTGAGGCCATTTCCTCAAGTCCTACCACTAGTTACCTGTGAGAAGAAGTGGACCCCCAGCTCCCCTTTCTTTCACCTTTCTTTCAGGTAGTTGTAGAGGACATGAAGGTCACATCTGAGCCTCCTATTCTCCAGATTAAACAACTCAGTTCCCTCAGCTGCTCCTCATAGGATTCCAGGCCCTTCTCTGGACACATTCCAGGACCTTTGAAACAAAAATTTCATGGCGGACCATTGACTCTGATTCTTCTGCATGACCCTCACTGTCTATCCTCCGCTGTCAAGAACATGATTTGTGTGATAATCATAGATATTTCTGCCAACTCACTGACATCAGCACTTGAAGTACAGATTTTATAAATCCTGTCCCACTATTTATGCTTCCTTTCTGTTGTCCTTTCTGGAATTCTGATTTTTGTTTTCAGGTCTTAAAGGAGAAATATTAAAGAGGGAGAAGAGATAAATTTGGTGAATTTCCTTTAAAGAACAAGAAAACAAGCAAACAAAGGAACACCCCCCCCCCCCCCAACAACACATCACCAACCACCTTTAATCTTTTTTCAGACTGTATAAAAATTAAAATGTGTTTTTTTCCTACTTGCTGAAGTGTTCACTCTATTTCATGTGGAAATGGAGCAGAAAAATATCATGATTTATACTAGGAGTGCACAGTCACTGCCACAAAGCAGGAGTGAATAAGGAATACCCAAGGTTTTGTAAACTGTCAGAGATAGTATACCAGTGATTCCAGTGATGGTGAGATAATACAATCTAAAGAATTGCAGTTGTGTTTTCTCTCATATAATCCTATCCTTCCTGTCTGACATTGAAGGCAATAACATATGACACTTAAGTATTTATTTTTCCCCTTGAAGAGAATGGTATTGCTCTCTGTACTAAGTTTTTACATTACATTAATGACATCTCCACAAGAGAGTGTGATGAGTGAGATTGCAATTAAAAGTGTACTGTTTTATTTTATTTTATTTTATTTTATTTTATTTTATTTTATTTTATTTTATTTTATTTTATTTTATTTTAAGCTCAACAGACAAAAAAAATGAAATAATTATTGTAAATAGGAAATATCAATGGATATGATATACTTCTAATCACACAGAGAAGAAAACTTGGTAGATATGGTTGCTCTATAAACATTTTGCAGATAATACTGTAAGTGAATAATGGGAAATTTTTACCATTTCTGAAGACAGTAAGACAAATACAGTTTCCAGAAGCTACAGAAAGGCATTGATGGTTAGAATATATGAATACTATGGTAACAAATACATTTTAAAAGAGTATTAAAATTACACGAAAAGAAGACTACATGAGGAATGCATTTTCTTTATGTGCAAGAGTAAGCAAGTAAATACAGGAATGGGAGTGGTCTGAGATAAGATTTTGCAGAAATAGATAACAAATTAACTCTACCATCTGAGAAAATTAAATGTTCCAGTTCAGCCCCAGCTACATGATTATCTGTTTGGTACAAGAGATATTTTTATGTGTTTGTCTACAAATCCTATCTAGAAACCCAATCCTCAATCCAAGAATATTGTATATAATATGAAAAATATCAATCAAATCTGTATTACCTTGATCAAACAGAGGATTTGAAGAATTGCATATGAGAATCTCCTAAATTACAGGACTTGCCTTTACCTAATAGTTATTATCTCTGATGTAGATTACATTGACTCAAGTGTTATTTTAGTCATTTTTTTTTCCTTAGCAATTATATCTCCTATTAAACATTCTATAATCTGATGATGAAGTGACTAATTCTGAACCCCCTGAATCCTGTTTAAGACATTAGTCATTTTGTGGTAAATTAGTTTCAGGCTTATTTTTCTTCAAATTTATAAATTTCTGTTGTCTCTGCTTTCAATCTCATTGCTTCCTCTGCATGAAGAAAACAACACCTTAGGTGTAAAACTATTGCTGCAAAAATTCACAACATCTCAGTCCGAAATAGTTGTCTTCTCAGACTGTAAAACAAGAATTCTAATACCTAAATGGTTGGACTAGTTTTCATTTCTGTTCATCATTACCTTATCAAGTGAAAATTCAGATTTTCTATTAAAAATATTAACGTGCATATGTAATGTACTTGATATGCTGTTAATTAGGAAATTTGCATGCTTAAAACTAGAATTAGACTTCAGTATTTTTTTCCAACTTCCCCAAATATGTTTGATTTTCTGTTGATGTTCTGTTTGTTATCATCTATTTGTCATTTCAAACCATTAAAATTTAAAATTCTCATTCAAAATTTTCACTAATATTGTGGCTTAATATAACAAGAAATATTCAAGAGGAGCAAGACAAAATTCTCTTTAATCAATTGAGGTAAAACAGTGAAACTCGGCTGAAGGAAATCAGGCTAGCCTTATAAATACAGGCTGCAAATGCATTCATCAAAAAATTTCTCTAGCTTAAATCTGTGCTACATATTCACTTGAAGAACTAAATGATCCTTAGCATGTCTTTTCTTCCTTCTGTTCTCCTGGCCCTTTTTGCTCTCCTCACCTTTCTTTCTGCTTGCTTTCTTATATGGCGGCACTTAATACCAGTCAACATTTCTTTATGTAGAATACATTTAGATAAAACTTTTCATTACAGAGGAAACATTTTTCTTATTATTGAAAAAACAAACAAACAAACAAACAAAAAACACACACACACAATTTTAACAAGCAAAGATAACTAAAAGTAGAAAATATAAGCTATATTAACTTACCACAAGTTGTAAACAGATTATGCTATAATGCCTTAGTAAATATAACAAACCAATCCAAACCAATGTAATTTACTGACAAGCTTCCAAAACTAATTAATAAACAACACTAGTGAATAAGGGTTTTGTTAGCGACAACTTTTCTCAATACAGCAGTTTATCTTTCAATAAGATTTTGGGGAGGATGTAAAAAAGATCTCAAAGTATCAAGGGGAAAATGCTCTTTTAATGAAAAAATATTGACTCAGCGAATGAAGGTATTTTAAAGGTTCAGTATTTTAAAGTTATGAAAATAAGGAATGACAAAACCAACCAAACAGCACCAACAAAAGCACAACAAAACAAGAGATTCCAAGTTGGCCTTTAACAAAGATAGTTGTATTACAGGCTGAAATGTGTTGCAACAGGATCTGCATTTTGAGATTCCATCTGAGGATGCCTGAGCACTGGAACAGGAACACATGCAACCAATACAGGCATGGAATCTGACTCCTAGGAGGTCTTGAAATTCCAGTCCTCTGTGTTCACATGCTCTTCAGAATTCCTTACCACCCAAAGAACAAATACAGTGTGGGGATTACCAGAAGTAAATAAAGACCTAAATGATAAACATCTTTACACTTGCTTTAATCCTAATGCTCTCATGTGCTGAGTGCAATGTAAATCTACTTCCTCTTTTTTTTTTTTTTTTTTTTTTTTTTTTCTCATCGTATTTTGAGAAGAATGTAGAAAATGTGAATGTGGGAAAAAATGTGAAAAATATCTTCCACACGGGGAATGATTAAGCAAATTAATGAGTGGATTAGATTTTCCAGTCTGGAAAAGACAGAAAGGGAGGAGAAGGGGGGAGGAAAAGTTGTACATAGCATAGGAAAGGAAGAAATGTCCATAGTCTTCACTCAGAGGGTGGTGAGGGACTGGAACAGGTTGTCCAGACAAGCTGTGAAAGATGCATCCTTGGTGTTAAAGGTCGGGTTGGACGGGGCTTTGAGCAAACTGGAAGGAGTTCCTGTGCATGGCAGCAGGGTTGGAACAAGATGATCTTTAAGGTCAGTTTCAGCCTAAAGCATTCTATGATTCTATGGCTCTATAAATATGATAAAGAGTGGATGTAACTGGAACTAGAAAATAACAGGTGCAGACTAAAAAAGAAATGGTGCACCTCTACACCACTATTATAGTTAAGTGCTGGATTTTCTTGCCAACAGACTTTTCAGATGCTAAAAATTAGCATAGGTGTAGAAAATGTGTTGAGAGAAATTCACACACACTCACACAGAAAATAAAATTAAAAAAAAAAAATACAATTGTTTGTTATATTAAATGACAGGATTAGAATCAGTATCTGGATCAGAACCCCCCTGAAAGGAATCTTGCTGAAGTAGGAAGATTCTGGAGAAACAGCACTATATTTTTGCTCTGTTCTTATAATTTTCCAAGCTATTATAGTTAGAAAAGACACTGGGACAGAAAAATATTGTGGTTGACATTGTTGCCACTCTCTGTCTTCATGATCTGGTTCCTTACAGGACAAATGTCTTTGTTGAAATACAAGATATTTCATTTAAGCCAGTGGTAAAAAATATGAAATCTGTGTTTCACCTCCTACAGCAGCTCATACTCAAACACTGATCTTTTGGCCATAATCTCATTTATACATTGTATATTTGAGGCTGTATTTCCTTTAAGATCTTAAAAAAAAAGGCACCACCAAAACAACAACACCTCCTCATATCATTCTCCTGAATCATTCTGCAATTGAGGTACTTATATGAGCAGTTGTTCCTTTTATTTTATTTTTAGAGACTTTAAATCAAGTAGTATTTTTCTTGATGTTTCTTTAATATCACATAGTTTTGGAAGCAAATTTTGTCAGTAAGTCAGTAGCTAAAGTTAATAACTTCTGTTCCTTTTCCCCTAAAAAAAACCTTTATTATTATTATTATTATTATTATTATTATTATTATTATTATTATTATTATTATTATTATTATTATTATTATTTAGTAAAGTCTCCAGACTTCACTTATTCACTAATGTTGATCTGCCAGTGTGATGCAGAAACACTACTTTTGCCCAAAGGAATCAGAAGCAAAAGCAAAAGCAAAAGCAGAAAGAACATCTTAACTCACTTGGTACCAACAGGAAGTTTTCATTTAAAAATACTGAATCTGTCTGAGCTGAAAACCAGTAAGATAGTTTTCATGTGTCAGGAAGAAAAGATTGGTAAACTCAAATATTATATTTGAATAAATTGATATCGCTTATAAGAAATTTAACTGTAAAATATCAAACACAAATATTTCTGGTTTTGGATAGCATTTAAGCATTTTCTCTCAGAATTTCAATGGAAATATAACAAGGATTATGACATTATTTCTTATTGGAAACTCAAATTTTCATTTTTAAGTGATTCTGTTTGCCATCTTTTGTACTCTCATGATATCAAGATGCTTTGTAGACTAGGACAAATATACTAGTATAATATTTGATTTATGCTTGCAGATATGATATAAAGAAATTTTTCTATTAGACCTTTACATCAACTTTTATGAACTTTGGTCTACTCCTAAATTACTCAGGCAAACTCATTAATTACCTACCTGATAGTCTGGATGGATTACTGGTGGAAATTGGTAGACTATTGTAAATCTAGAAATGTTGAAGAATTTGAAGCAGAATTTTGCAGACTCTTTGTCATTAGCATTTATTTGATTGTTTCTTTTGCTGTATTAAATATGATGGATGAAGCATTCAGATCAACGGTATGCTATAATCACATCTAATAACACTTGAATGTGGTATGTTGGTTCATACTAAAATTTACAATTTTTAACATATATCTTGCTCAGTTTTGTTACTTGATGTATAGAGCAATATCAGAAATGAATTGAGAAAGTTTATAATAGAACATGTTCAGAAAACAGCCTCTCTACCATGGACCTCAGATCTAATGTACAGGGTATTTTGTATTGCAGGTTATTCAAATAAATTTCTAAGTGATTTATTTATTTATTTATTTATTTATTTATTTAAAATATTTTTATTCTTATTTTTAAAGATATCTAGCTTGAGTAAATATTTTCTCTTTGGATTACCTGGAAGACCACCTCTAAATCCCATATAGTGTTTTTATTTTATAAATCCCATATAGTGCTTCTATTTTCATAAACAGAAGCACTACTTAAGATAAATTGGAGAATACTGGACATCTTTGTGTTCTCCATCAAAACTGACACTCTCACATCGTTAAGATCAGCAGCTGAAGGAGAAGATAGTTTCTATAGGATGTCTGAAATGAAACTAGCTGTTCACACATATAATTGAACTAATTTCACAGTTTTCAAGGGTTGCTGTAAGTGCTGACACATGACACAGCAAGGTGTCTAAAAATTGGGCTTATGAGTAATCTTCTAGCTGTCAAACATTTATTCTTTGTGTGTGTGTGAAGGAAGGATATTCTGAAAATGTATATAAGATACATTTTTATCTTTTTATCTTTGTTTAGAGTTACAGTGTAGTGTCAGAAGTATGTCTTCAGTATTTCAAAAATCAATAAGGTAGTTTTTTGGGAGGTATGTAAATTTCTATTCTTATGTTTCTATGGGTCCTCATCTGAATTTTTAACTAGAACATTAGAAAAGGTATGACATAATAGGTTTTTGTTTGTTCGTTTGTTTGTTTGTTTTTCAACTCTAGACTCTTCTAGACCAAAGGAAGAGATTATTTGGAAGAGGTGTTTTCTGGAAGTCAGAAAAGTGTAAGCTACTGTTAAAAGTGCTGTTTTTATCTACTTGCATTCACAACATATAGAAAAATGAAGACAAATTATTTTCTAAAAGGATCTGTATGTACTTGTAGAAGTTGACCTAGTTTTTAGCCTACTTTCAGTGTTAGTGCAGATTCAGACCAAAATCAGTAAATCCAATTGAAGAAAAGGATTTACTAATATAAACCCCATTAAAGACTAAATTTCTGGGACAAAAACAGCTAGGTTTTCACTGTAAACTGAGGTGCAAGTGCAGTTAATTAAATTAACCAAAATTATTTTAATGAATGTAATTGTTGCAAAATGTCTGCACTGAAGGTAAAGATGTTCTGCTAGGACATGTCTCATTTTGTCTTCAGTGCAGCTAATGGAAATTATACCGATGATTTCAATGAATTCAAAACTAGAAAAAATGTATGAGTCTGTAGACATTATTTATAACCAGGAATAACTATAAATTTTAGGAAAAGGTAAAAAGTGTTTCCTCCAGTAAAAAGGTTCCAATAGATTTTTATATTATCATGGTATAGCAGTGCTTCTATCACAATTACCAACAATGGATGATTAAATTAAAAAGAGTCTTGTAGCCTTCTTGGAGCAGAAAGAGTTACACTAAATCACAGAATTGTCTAGGTTGGAAGAGACCTCAAGATCATCGAGTCCAACCTCTGACCTAACACTAACAAGTCCTCCACTAAACCATATCACTAAGTTCCACATCTAAACATCTTTTAAAGACCTCCAGGGATGGTGACTCCACCACTTCCCTGGGCAGCCCAGTCCAATGCCTCACAACCCTCTCAGTAAAGAAGTTCTTCCTAATATCCAACCTAAAAAACCCCTGGCGCAACTTTAGCCCATTCCCCCTCGTCCTGTCACCAGGCACATGGGAGAATAGGCCAAACCCCACTTCACTACAACCTCCTTTAAATAAAGAGTGATAAGGTTGCCCCTGAGGCTCCTTTTTTCCAGGCTGAACAAACCAAGCTCCCTCAGCTGCTCCTTGTAGGACTTGTTCTCCAGGCCCCTCACCAGCTTTGTCGTCCTTCTCTGGACTCACTCAAGCACCTCGATGTGCTTCTTGTAGCGAGGGGCCCAAAACTGAACAAAGTACTCGAGGTGCAGCCTCAGCAGAACCGAGTACAGGGGGACAATCACTTCCCTAGCCCTGCTGGCCACACTGCTTCTTATACAAGCCAGGATGCTGTTGGCCTTCTTGGCCACCTGAGCACACTGCTGTCTCATATTCAGCCGACTATCAACCAATACTCCCAGGTCCTTCTCTGCCAGGCAGCATTCCAGCCACTGATGATTAATTTAGGATTAGGATATTAACAAATGATTAATTTAGGATAAAGTTATACATTACTATTATTGTTATTATTATTATTTTTTAGATAGATTGAAACCCTGAGAATTGAAGTCCAACAAAAGCAGTAGAGAGAGAACTCAGCAGTTCTCAGAAGATAACACAGTCATTTTCAGCATTAACTTACCTTAATGTTTTGCAGTTTTCAAAATTGTTCTTTATTAGTTTATATTCTCAGCAAAATTGATACAAGTTTAACCATTTAGGTACTCAAAGTTGTACTTCCGCTGTAACTTTAAATTTTGAAACCTTGTTCAGGAGTGAGTTCAAATTAGATTTGATGTCTAAAAGTCTTCATAATATTTTTAGAAAAATAAAATATTTTTTGAATAATCTTCTATCCAGAAAACTGAAAGATATCCAAAGAGCAGAAAGAGGCAGAGCAGGAGATGGGTTAACTATTTTGTTTATTTATTTTTAAAATTAAATGGGAAGATGTAGGGGACTTTTATGATTTCAAAATGGCCAGGGAACCAGTAAAACCGCTGTATTGGACTTTCGGAGGGCTGACTTTGGGCTGCTCAGGACACTAGTTGGTGGAATCCCTTGGGAGGCGGTTCTGAAGGGCAGAGGGGTCCAGGAAGGCTGGGCGCTCTTCAAGAGGGAAATCCTAATGGCGCAGGGGCGGTCTGTTCCCATGTGCCCAAAGATGAGCCATCGGGGAAGAAGACCAGCCTGGCTCAACAGAGAACTGTGGCTTGAGCTTAGGAGAAAAAAGAGGGTTTATAATCTTTGGAAAAGTGGGCAGGCCACTAGGGAGGACTATAAGGATGTAGCGAGGCTGTGCAGGGACAAAATTAGGAAGGCCAAAGCTCATCTGGAGCTCAATCTGGCTACTGCCGTTAAAGATAATAAAAAAAGCTTTTATAAATACATCAACACAAAAGAGGACTAAGGAGAATCTCCAACCTTTACTGGATACAGGGTGAAACTTATTTACAAGAGATGAGGAAAAGGCGGAGGTGCTCAATGCCTTCTTTGCCTCAGTCTTTAGCGGCAATACCGGTTGTTCTCTGGATACCCAGTACCCTGAGCTGGTGGAAGGGGATGAGGAGCAGGATGTGGCACTCACCATCCACGAAGAACTGTTTGGTGACCTACTACGGCACTTGGATGTGCACAAGTCGATGGGGCCGGATGGGATCCACCCAAGGGTACTGAGAGAACTGGCAGAGGAGCTGGCCAAGCCACTATCCATCATTTATCAGCAGTCCTGGCTATAGAGGGAGGTCCCAGCTGACTGACGATTAGCAAATGTGATGCCCATCTACAAGAAGGGCCGGAAGGCAGACCCGGGGAACAACAGGCCTGTCAGTTTGACCTCAGTACCAGGGAAGCTCATGGAGCAGATCCTCTTGGGAGTCATCATGTGGCACTTACAGGACAAGCAGGCGATCAGGCCCAGTCAGCATGGGTTTATGGAAGGCAGATCCTGCTTGACGAACCTGATCTCCTTCTATGACAAAGTGACGCGCTGGGTGGACGAGGGAAAGGCTGTGGATGTGGTCTACCTTGACTTCAGCAAGGCTTTTGACACCGTCTCCCACAGCATTCTCCTCAAGAAACTGGCTGCTCTTGGCTTGGACTGGCGCACGCTTCGTTGGGTTAGAAACTGGCTGGATAGCCGGGCCCAAAGAGTCATGGTAAATGGAGTCAAGTCCAGTTGGAGGCCAGTCACTAGTGGCGTCCCCCAGGGCTCAGTGCTGGGGCCGGTCCTCTTTAACATCTTCATCAATGATCTGGACGAGGGCATTGAGTGCACCCTCAGTAAGTTTGCAGATGACACCAAGTTAGGTGCGTGTGTCAATCTGCTCGAGGGTAGGAAGGCTCTGCAGGAGGATCTGGATAGGCTGCACCGATGGGCTGAGATCAACTGCATGAAGTTTAACAAGGCCAAGTGCCGGGTCCTGCACCTGGGGTGCAATAACCCCAAGCAGAGCTACAGGCTGGGAGAGGAGTGGTTGGAGAGCTGCCAGGCAGAGAAGGACTTGGGAGTGATGGTGGACAGTCGGCTGAATATGAGCCAGCAGTGTGCTCAGGTGGCCAAGAAGGCCAACAGCATCCTGGCTTGTATCAGAAACAGTGTGACCAGCAGGGCTAGGGAGGTGATCGTCCCCCTGTACTCGGCTCTGGTGAGGCCGCACCTCGAGTACTGTGTTCAGTTTTGGGCCCCTTGCTACAAGAAGGACATCGAGGTGCTTGAGCGGGTCCAGAGAAGGGCGACGATGCTGGTGAGGGGCCTGGAGAACAAGTCCTACGAGGAGCGGTTGAAGGAGCTGGGCTTGTTCAGCCTGGAGAAGAGGAGGCTCAGGGGCGACCTTATCGCTCTCTACAGATACCTCAAAGGAGGCTGTAGTGAGGTGGGGGTTGGCTTGTTCTCCCATGTGCCTGCTGACAGGACGAGGGGGAATGGGCTAAAGTTGCGCCAGGGGAGTTTTAGGTTAGATGTTAGGAAGAACATTTTTACTGAAAGGGTTGTTAGGCACTGGAACAGGCTGCCCAGGGAAGTGGTGGAGTCACCATCCCTGGAAGTCTTCAAAAGACGTTTAGATGTAGAGCTTAGGTATATGGTTTAGTAGGGACTGTTAGTGTTAGGTTAGAGGTTGGACTCGATGATCTTGAGGTCTCTTCCAACCTAGAAATTCTGTGATTCTGTGATCTTAATATTTAGAATTCTTTTCAATTTTGCTAGACTTTTACTGTCTTGTTTTGAATTTAAGAGATTGGTAATGTTTATTAAAACTAAAATTTGGCAAAAAAAAAAAAAAAAAAAAGGTCAGAAAACATTTTCTTTGGTGAATTCTGAGAGTATTTATTGGGTTTAAATGAGAAGTACCTCTATACTTTGTTTTAGATCAAATCCAGGACAAGCTTTGCAGACCTAGATTAAAGCAAACAGAAAAGTTTTAAAGAAAAATGCATATTGTTTCTGACAAATTTCTTTCAGTGTGAGATTTTCCTCAGAATGTAAAACTAGTTTTCTATTAAAAAAAAAAAGTTGCAAAAAAAACAAAAAGTGTTAGAAAAACCCAGCACTAGAATGATAGAATCATAGAATGGTTTGGGTTCGAAGGGATCTTAAAGATCATCTAACTCCAACACCCCTGCCAGAGGCAGAGATGCCAACCACTAGATCAGGTTGCCTGGGGCCCCATTTAACCTTTTCCTTGAACACTTCCAGGGATGGGGCATCCACAGTTTCTCTGGAAAACTGCATCACCACCCTCCCTCTGAGTGAAGAATTTCTTTCTAATTTATAATCTAAACCTCTCCTCTTTTAGTTTAAAACCATTCCCCCTTTTCTTGTCATTGTCTGAAGAGTAATTCTCTGTCTTTTTATAAGTCCCTTTAAGTACTGAAGTACTCAAAGGCTGTGATAAGGTCTCCCTGGAACCTTCTCTTCTCCAGGTTGAACATATCCAGCTCTCCTATCCTTTCTTCATAGGAGAGGTGCTCCAGCCCTCTGATCATCTTTGTGGCCCTCCTCTGGGCTTGCTCTGACATCCTTCTTGTGCTGGGAGCTTTCTCTTCCATGGGGAATTATATCTTGAAAAAGTATGTTCTAGATTAAGAACTGAAACTAGAAAAACAAAGACAACAGTAGAAGTTTACTTTGTAATAAACAGTTAATTAAAAAAAAAAAAAAAAAAAAAAAAAAGATTATTGTATACTAATCAGTCTCTCACTTGGGGCCATGGGAGACAAAGTTCTGACTCAGTAAGCATAGAAAATGCTAGTTTTTTTTTTGTTTGTTTGTTTGTTTGTTTGTTTGTTTTTTTTTTTTTTGTTTTTTTAATAATCAGTGAAGAAAATCTATCTTGAACAGAGATTCTGAATTATGTTAAAAATCTGTACCCCGCTATGAGTAGTCTTTTCTATAGTCTTTTATGATATTAAGATATTAGTTCCATTAATTATGCACTATGACTTAATGAAAATTAATGTATGAATAATTAATGTGTTCTATTTTAGAAGGTGGTAAAGTGATGTTTTTTGTATACTGAACAGATCTGAGGTTAAGGCTCACTTGCTCTTCCTGAGGATCTTTTCTCAATTCACTTTCATTTTGAATTCCCCTGTTACTCTTTCATGATTACAAGGTATTACCATCTAAATATTCCACAGAGTTTACTGAGACTACACAAGCTTATGAATGGAACGAAAAACTAAATTACCTTCTTTATGTCTGCCATTTATCACTCTTCTTGTCACTTGCAATGAAGGCAGAGCAACTTAGTATCACTGTATCACTGTGCTCAGGCTTATTTTACTAAAAACAAAATATCAAGGAGAATTCTATAAATAGCTACCTTTTAATTTATTCCTTAGAACTACCATCTATGTTTAATTGCACGGCAAAACTATCTTCTAGTGCCTGCTGAGCTCCTCTTAATTTATTGTTTAAAGTTTCTTGCACACATTTGGTGTGAACCAGCCTAAATTTGCATGATTTTTTCTCCTGAGACCTAGAACAATGTCCCAGTATTCTACTGATGGTACAGATACATCAAACTCTGTTATACTAAGTGTACAATTAATTAAATTCTGCCTTCTGTGACATCTACTCATTAGAATGTTACTGGTTGGAATATCTATGGGCCCAGTATTTTATTTTATTTTTTTTTCCCATAGGAAAGTCAAGGTTTGAATGGCCATAAACAACTACATGTTAGATTATAATTTCTAGTTCCTTTTTAGGTTCACTTTGCCTGTATAGTTCAAATAGTAGCAGTCTGAACAACATTCTTGCAAGATGCTCTCCTACACTGATAGATTTTGCTGATGAGACATTTAATATGATAAACACAGGGCCTGCTTAGTGTAGACTAACTGTTGGCCCATCTAGTGTATCATTATTCAATTATTTATTGTCAATAGAAATCAATAGTTTAGTGTCATCAATAATGTTTATTAAAATATGTTAGTGTCCTAGAAGATATGAAGACATCCAAGATGAAAGATAATTAACCTTCAGTAGGAAGAGGCTGTGGAAAATAAATAAATATTTTTTTTAAAGCACAATTTTAATATCAAATTTCTTTTAGCACTGTGGAGTGATGATTTGTGTTAA
The DNA here is from genome assembly GCF_047663525.1 of Anas platyrhynchos. Taxonomy (NCBI): domain Eukaryota; kingdom Metazoa; phylum Chordata; class Aves; order Anseriformes; family Anatidae; genus Anas; species Anas platyrhynchos. Next base: position 33,688,434 of record NC_092621.1, on the reverse strand, counting down.
GATATTTTACACCCTAGCAATTCTAATGTGTCTGCTACTGGCTCAGAAGAAACATGAGTTGATCAATTCGATTTGTAATTACATTTGGGAAAAGGGATTATGGAGACAAATATACTCAGCTGTTTTGTTCCCATGAATCTAACATGAAATTAATCACTGAACCAATCTTCCTCATGTTCTTTCAATATTGATAGTGTACAATATTTTTCTAAGTCTGCAGAATCTCATGCTAACACTGGAGTCCTTAAGAACACAGGAGGCATCAGGAAGAGGTATGGAGTGGTGAGCAGGGATGCACAGCAACATGGTGACCACTTGGCAGAAAGTCATGCTACCACTTCCTCTATCTTCCAGTACCCAGTAGGATTAATGTAGCAACTCAGTTAGAGATTCATTTGGTTCATGTGACCACACAGGTTTTGGATGTTTTACTGGGTGTGTCTGGGGTGACTCTTGGAGGTGGAGGGCAGTAGTGAGCACACCTGTGGAAGATGTGTCCATAGAGAACTGCTCTGCCTGATGGCTGAGCTTCAGAAGGAAGTGGGTAAACTGAGGATCATATGGGAATCCAAGAAGGAGGTAGATGAATGGAGCTGTGCTCTGCAATTTCTGGTATACATATGCCAACTTAACACAACAAACACAGAGATTCATTCTGTATCTGTTCAGCACTGGGGTGAAACCAGAGACTGGTTTGCCATCCTAACTGTCTTTCCATAATATGTGTGAGACTATGGGTAAGACAGATGAGGGAGAAAATGAAATGGAGGAAGAGGAGTCAGTGAATGAAGTACTAGATCTACCTCCATCATCATGGTTAGATCAACCAACCTCTTGCATCAAGATCAGCATTAAGACCAGCACTGAGAAGAAAAAGAGGTGAGTTATGGTCATAGAGGACTCCCTCTCAGGGGAACAGAGGCAACCATCTTCTGACTGGACTCTCTTTTCAGAGTGGGCTTGGATCAGGAATGTTGCTAAAGTATTGAAGAATTTAGTTCTACCTTCAGAGTATTACCCAATACTGCTCTTTCATGTAGGTACTAATGATAGTAGATTAAGAAGCTTCAGGTCAATAAAAACAAATTTTAGGGCTGAAAGACTGCTAAAGGATTCAGGTGCTGAGGTAGTGTTTTCCTTTATTCTCCCAGTAATATATAAAGACACTGGAAGAAACCAGTGAACACAGACCATCAGCGTCTGACTCCAAACCCGGTGCCTCTCCACATTTTATTTTTTTTTCCATCCATGACAGAGTCTCTGAGACACAAATTCTGCTTGGGCCTGAAGGGATCCACCTGTCTGGATAGAGAAAATATTTATTTGTCCATATGCTAGCAGGATGGATTGACAGAGTTTTAAACTAGGATTGTTGGGGAAAGAGAATACCAGGAATACTCTACACAGGCCAAGGGATGGTGTAGTTATCAGGAATATTTACACTTGTCCAGGGAGCACCAAGTATTTGGGAACCCATGAAATGCATGTGTATCATTGGATATGGTATGAGAAACAAACAGGAGGAACTGGAAACTGTTCTCAGAACTACAATGTCATTGGCACTGGGAAGACTTGGTGGAATGAGTCCCATAACTGGAGTGCCTAGATAGAGGTCTACAGGCTGTTTAGGAGGTAGTGCAGGAGAGTTGTAGGGATTAAAATATATGTAGAGGAGGGATTTGATTGTACAGACCTCTCAGTTATGAATGACATGGTTGAGAGCTCTGGGTAAGGAATAGAGGGATGGAGAATGAAACATGGGTGTCTACTGCCATTCACTCAGCCAGGATGATGATATTGATAAATTATTTTGTAGGCTTTTAGGAGACATCTCTGGATCAGTAGTCCTTGTCCTTATAGAAGATTTCAAATTCCCTGACATTAACTGGTAATGTCATACTGCAGTGACAAGCAAGTCTAGGAAATTCCTGAGGTATGCTGAAGATAAATTCTTGTTACAAGAACTTAGTGGGCCAACCATGAAGGGTCCTTCTAGACTTGTTTGAGAAAAAAGAAGGCATTGTAGCAGATGGAAAAGTAGGAAGCAGTCTTGGCCAAAGTTATTATAAAATTGTTGAGTTTTAAAATTATTGGTAAAATGAGAAACGTCGTCACCAGAGCTGTTGACTTTGATTTTAAGTGAGTAAATTACTCAGGGAGATAGTCAGCATGGTCTAACTAACTGTGAGTCTGCTTTTGAGGTGTAGGAGTTCATGAGAGTTTGCTACTTTTTACAAACTACCTTGTAGAAGCACAGGAATAAGTGTTCATTGTGTTGTAAGTCAAGAAAGTGAAGCAGAAGGCCAGTTCAGCTGAACAGTGAGCTCTTGGAAGTCAAGCAGAAAAAGTGTATAATCTCTCTAAACAAGATTAGGCCATACAAAAAGATAACAGAACTGCAATTTACATTTGCAAGAAAACATGAAAAAAAAAGCTCAACTACAGTTAAAGCTTGCCCGTGAGGTTTCAGATAACAAAAATAAAAAGCTCAGAACTGGTTACCCAAGGCTCAGTCTTGGGGCCAATTCTGTTCAATGTTTTTTTATCAAAGATGTGGATTCAGGAGCTGAATGCATCCTTGGTAAATATGCTGATGATACTACACTGGGAGGTGCTACTGACTCGTTTCAGGGATGAGAGGCTTTGCAGAGAGATCTAGAGGGATTGGAGCATTGGGTCATGAACAATATTTAATGAGATTACAAAGCAATTTTATTTGTGTATGGTGCAATGCAGGATTTTTATTAACATTTTAATGTATCAGTGAGGTCATATATTTAAACAGATTTTTGAGCAAAACATATTTTTGAGTTGTAGTGGATTTACATGGCAAGATTTTGGTATTGATTTCCATAATCACATCTGCTCCAGGTTAGGTAAGGACTGCCCCCACTGAACCAATAAGCAATGTTGTTTGCACCTCTGTGAGAGCAGATTTAAGAAAGGGTGGGGGGAGGAACAACTACTGCTCAACAGCAGCTGGGACAGTGAAGATTGAGAAACAGCCTTACAGACACCAAGGTCAATGCAGAAGAAGTGGGAGAAGGTGCTCCAGGTGCTGGAGCAGAAGTTCCCCTGTGGCCTGTGGAGAGGACCATGGTGAAGCAGATTGTCCCTCTGCAGCCCATGGTGTACAATGGTGGAGCAAATTTCTGTGATGCAGCCCATGGAGGAGACTGCAGTGGAAGAGGTGGATATGTCCTGAAGGAGGCTGTGGCTCATGGAGAACTCTCACAGGAGGAGATTCCAGGCCAGAGCTGCAGCCTGTGGAGAGGAGCCCATGCAGGAGCAGGGGATCTTGGGGAAGCTGCTGCCCATCGGATACCAAGGCTGGAACAGCATGTTCCTGATGGCTGGATCCCGTATTATGGACCCATATTTGGATCATTTCTTGAAGACCTGCTGCCTCTGGGAAGCCCATGCAAGGTCAGGAAGGACTGCATTCATTGGTAGGGACCCCACACTGGAACAGGGGAAGAGAGTGACTGAGAAGGAGTAGCAGAAGCAAAGTACTGTAGACTGACCACTACTCCCATTCCATTCCCCTGCACCGCTCAGGGTGGGGAAGTGGAAGAGGGTGGATGGAGGGAAGGTATTTTTGGTTTCATTCTTTTGTTTCTCACTTCTCTTGCTTATTACTAGTAGGCAATAAACCTTACTATCTCCCTAATCTGAGTCTGTTTTGCCCATCCCAATAATTGTTCAGCCTTCCTGTCCGTATCTTAAACCTTGAGCCCTTTGCATCGTATTTTCTTCCCCTTTCCCTATGAGGACGGGGAGCGAGAGAGTGGCTGTGGTGGAGCTCAGCTGCCCACCTGAGTAAAGCCACCTCATGAGTAAACCAATATATTTTCAGCTTTTCATATAACTGGGCTGGACTATCAAATCACCAATACAGCTTAGAGAAATAACCTAAAACAGGAATTAATTTCAGTAGGAGCAAATACAGTGTTTTATATTTTTAAAATAGGAATAAATGGCTCCTTAAATACAGATTAGGCATAATTGATAAAACAGAAATTTTACAAGTCTGAGGTTATTGAGTCATAAGAATTAAAAATAATATCGTAACATAAAAAAAAAAAAAAAAGTTTTTTTTTTTTTTTTAAAGATGTAGAAATTCTAAGATAGATGGAACAGGCCTAAAATTTCCATATTACCCATTTTTTCTCAAAAACTAACAGTAACACAGGCAATAGTAGAAGCTCACTTTAGAAGAAATAAATACTGGAGTGATTATCATCTAGTAGTCTGACCAGTTCCTAAGAGTGTCTTGGGAGATAACAAGAGAAAAAAGAAATGAAGAAGACAGAGTGTTACTGAATAGAAGAAAAATATTTTTCTCCAAGATCTTAAGGAACTGAACAAAATGACTGAGCTTAATGTTCACCAAAAGAAATATATGTTGTTCATCTGAAAAAAATATAATGAAAAGGGTATCGAGCTCTGGAAACAACAAGAAATTAAGATGGTAGAGACTCCATTATTTTAAGTTTGTGTTAGAGAAACTTTTATGGGAAAATACAGCTACAGCTGGTTGTAGCTTAGGTAAGAAAATAGGCAAGATGACTCCATAAAGTCCCTTCAGGACTTGCCCCTTCATCTCTTCAGAAATCTCAAGAGAGATGTACCCCATTTGGCATAATTTCACCATGCAGCCTAGCAAAACTACAAGTATCACACATTAATAATATTAATATAAATCATGACCTTTTTCATGAATATATCATGAACAACTCATAAAACACTAGAACAATTCATGAAGTGAACACCTATGGGAAAAACTGCAAGCAAATTTTGGGCACCTCATACTTGTTTGATGTCCCTGTAGGCTTGCAATGTTCAGTTGTACACTAAATGTGTCATCAAATGGTAGGTTTTTAATGCCGATTGTAAATGCAAAATAATCTGCATGCTTTCTGCAAATTCTTGTACAATTCTTTGTGTATGTATCATTTTACGACTGTTACTTCATTGCTTAGTTAAAAAAAAAAAAAAAGGAAAATTTCAGAAAACAAGTTAAAGTCAAAGTTTCAATATCATTCTTACAAGAAAAAAATAAAATCAGATTTCACCCCCCCCCCCCTTTCTTTTTTTTAACCTCTTATTTCTTTCTTCAGAAACATAGATATTATTTTACTGATTGTTTCTAATTTTCTATATACAAGTGGTTTTTTTTTTTCGTTTTTTTTTTTTTTTTTTTTCTTTTTTTTCTAATGATTTTTGTCCGTGAAAAAGTTGACACAAGCCAAAATTACCTCTTCACTTTGGTTTGCTATTTTGTAAAATTTCTGAAGAGGAAGATTATCTGAAAGGTTCTAGAATAGGAAAACAAAACAAAGCAAAGTGAAAGAAGAATCCCTGCACAATGCTGAATTTCCTAGAGGAAGAAAACAAACAAATGAACAAACAACGACAAAACAGAAAACTATAAAATGAAGGATGGAGAAAAAAAAGTTTTTTGAAAACTAAATAAATTACAATAAATTACAAGATATAGAAATAAATTACAAGCAAATCTTCTGAAATTACAAGCTATAGAAATCTTCTGAATTCACTTTGCTACAGAATGTTTTGTTACAAGTTATTTTCTTATTTTAAAAATATTTAGCAGAAATCTTGATAAGTTCTGCTGATTTTTTTTTTATTTTTTTTTTATTTTGTAAGTTGTTCTTTGCATGCCTAAGAATGCAACTTCTGTCTCAAATGTGAAGAATATCAGAAGTGTCCCCTGGGGGTCAATTCTAGGTCTCACTCTTTATAATATCTTCATTTATGATCTGAGTGTACCCTTAGTTTGCTGACGACATGAAACTCTGAGGCGTGGTGGCTGATACAACAGAGACTCATGTTGCCATCAAGAGAGATGTAACAAAGTGGAGAAATGGGCAGGAACTTTATAAAGTTCGCAATACAGAAGTATAAAGTCCTGTCTCTGGTGAAGAATAACACTAATAACCAATCAGCCATTTGTGAAACAGATTCATGGAAAAGGCCCTGGGAGTCCTGACTGACACCAGGTTAAACATGAGCCAGCAATGTGCCCTTACCACACACAGAGAAGGCTACCAGCTGCCTGGACTACATTAGGAGTAGTGTTGCGCACATTAAGGGAGATGACCTTTCCCACACAGTGTTGGTGTGGACACACCTGGAGTACTGTGTCCAGGTCTGGACTCCCCAGTATGAGACATTGACATAGTGGAAAGAGTTCAGCAGAGGGTCACAGAGATGATCAAGGAGCTGGAGCAACTCTCCTATCATGAAAGGCTATGAGAGCAGGGACTGGTCAGCTTAAGATGATGCTCAGGGAGATTCTCATCAATAAATAGCTGGAGGGGAGGGTGTAAAGAGGATGGAGTCAGGCTCTTTTCATTGGTGCCCGGAGGCAAGGCAACGGGCATGAGGTAAAAAACATGAGGTTCCATGTAAACACCAGCAAGTACTTTACTGTGAGGGTGACAGAGCACCGGCAGATGTTGCCCAGAGAGGTAGTAGAGTATGCTTCCTTGGAGATCTTCAAAAGCTCTCTCAACATGGTCTTGGGCAACTGGCTCTAGGTGGTCATGCTTAGCATGGAAATCATACCAGATGACCTCCAGAGGCCCATTCCAGCCTTGACCATTCTGTGACTCTGTGAATTATCTGCTTTGTTTATCCTTTTAACAAAGTTGTTCTGAAAGGTACTATTTAGCTTTTGAGCACTTCTGTTCCTTTCACGTCCACAAAATATTTGTCCCTTTAAATGGATTTTGTCTTATTCTATATATTAAAACAATGTTTCTTTTAACCTTTGAAAAGGCAACAAAGATAGGCAAGATTACTACTTGGCTATCAAATAAGAACAATAATTGGACACACATCTGGAGATTCTGTTAGTGTTTGTAGGAAGAAAATTCGTGTGGCTAAAGCACACCTAGAGTTGAAGCTGGCTGTGTCTGTGAGAGAAAATAAAAAGGGTTTTTTTAGATATGTGAATGGAAAAAGGAGAACTAAAGAATACATAGGGCCGCTCCTTGATAGGGAAGGTCTCCTCACAGACAATGACATAGGCAAAGCAGAGACGCTTAACGCCTTCTTTGCCTCTGTCTTCAATGCCGATGATGGGCTTCGGGACCCAGGGTGCCCTGAGCTGGAGGACCGGGACGGTGGGGATGACAAACTCCCAACCGACCCTGAACGTGTGCGGGATTTGCTACTCCACCTGGATCCCTACAAGTCCATGGGTCCGGATGGGATTCATCCCCGGGTGCTGAAAGAGCTGGCGGACGTCATCGCGGAACCTCTCTCAATTATTTTTCAATGATCCTGGGAATCTGGAGAGGTCCCGGTAGACTGGAAGCTGGCAAATGTTGTGCCGATTTTCAAGAAAGGTCAGAAAGAAGACCCTAGCAACTACAGGCCTGTCAGTCTCACGTCAGTGCCTGGTAAAATCATGGAGAATATGGTTCTTGAACTTATTGAGGCGCACCTGGGGGACAAAGCAGTCATTGGTCCCAGCCAGCATGGGTTTGTGAAGGGTAGGTCCTGCCTAACTAACCTGATTTCCTTTTATGATAAGATCACCCATATGGTGGACCAAGGGAAACCAGCTGATGTGATTTTTTTGGACTTCAGCAAGGCTTTTGACACGGTTTCCCATAGGATCCTACTGGACAAAAAGTCCACCGTACAGCTAAATAAAAACATCATACGATGGGTGAGCAATTGGCTAACGGGCAGGGCCCAAAGGGTTATGGTGAATGGGGCTGCATCAGGCTGGCGGGCGGTCGCCAGTGGGGTCCCTCAAGGCTCCATTTTAGGGCCGGTACTTTTCAATACTTTTATAAACGATCTGGATGTAGGAATAGAAGGTATTTTGAGCAAGTTTGCTGATGACACCAAACTTGGAGGAGTTGTGGACTCTGTTGAGGGTGGAAAGGCCTTGCAGAGGGATCTGGATAGGTTGGAGAGCTGGGCGATCACCAACCGCATGAAGTTCAATAAGAGCAAGTGCCGGGTCCTGTACCTGGGACCGGGAAACCCTGGCTGCACATACAGACTGGGTGATGAGACGCTGGAGAGCAGCCTAGAAGAGAGGGATCTGGGGGTCGTGGTAGACAGCAAGTTGAATATGAGCCAGCAGTGTGCCCTGGCAGCCAGGAGGGCCAACCGTGTCCTGGGGTGCATCAAGCACGGCATCGCTAGTAGGTCAAGGGAGGTGATTGTCCCGCTCTACTCTGCGCTGGTGCAGCCTCACCTCGAGTACTGTGTGCAGTTCTGGGCACCGCAGTATAAAAATGACATGAAACTGTTGGAGAGTGTCCAGAGGAGGGCTACGAAGATGGTGAAAGGCCTGGAGGGGAAGACGTACGAGGAACAGCTGAGGGCACTGGGCCTGTTCAGCCTGGAGAAGAGGAGGCTGAGGGGAGACCTCATCGCAGTCTACAACTTCCTCGTAAGGGGGTGTCGAGAGGCAGGAGAACTTTTCTCCATTAACACCAGTGACAGGACCCGCGGGAACGGGGTTAAGCTGAGGCAGGGGAAATTTAGGCTTGACATCAGGAGGGGGTTCTTCACAGAAAGGGTGGTTGCACACTGGAACAGGCTCCCCAGGGAAGTGGTCACTGCACCGAGCCTGACTGAATTTAAGAAGAGATTGGACTGTGCACTTAGTCACATGGTCTGAACTTTTGGGTAGACCTGTGCGGTGTCAAGAGTTGGACTTGATGATCCTTAAGGGTCCCTTCCAACTCAGGATATTCTATGATTCTATGATCTCAAATGAGAAAAACACAAACAAGTTTAATTTCAGGGTAACCAAGATTAGAAACTGATTCTTTAAAAACTTGGTTCTAATTGTACTCTTTTTATTTATTTATTTATTTCTATTTTCAATTTCTGCATTTTGAAGAACTCCAATGTGAAATCAAAGTCAGCAGAAGGAATACATTGGAACATTGTGAGTGACAGACAAAAGGCATTCTTGAAAGCTACTAGTACTTGAGGGACAAATTTTGTCTAAATCCTTAAACAGGTAGAGAATGGAGTCCCACAAGATACCATTCATGGTCAAATAAGTGTTCTCTCTCTGAAGTAGAGACTGCAGAGACAAAGCTGATGTGGGCCCTGGCAGAGGTTTTTAGCATATATTTGCTGATACTTCAAAATCCGTTTTCAGTTTGGATGGTATTTTGATTGAATATGTAGAGAAATATTAATGTTTGGCATCCTTTCCTTCTGTCTATTTTCAAATGATGATGGCTACCATTTGGTGTCACACTTACTCAGAATTCACTCTAATTGAAAGAAACTTGAGAAAAATATGATCAAGACTGCGGCTTCTGAGAACTGCTTTCTGAAAACTTTGCTTTAAAAAGACATCAAGTCTAAATATTATTGGATGTGTTTTACTTACGTGCTTCTTGCTTAACATGTCATGCAGCAGTGTTTAGATTACTGCCATCACAAAGACATTTATTCCCTGAAATGTGCAGAAAATATATACAAAATCAATAATCACAAACTACTATGGAGTTAGTACGTGCTTTATCATCTACAGACACCCTTTCCCTAAACCTCGTTATAGTACTAATAGACACTGTAACAATATATATGCAAGCACTTTACCATATAAGATGTATTTTATAGTTCAAACCAAAACTTGCATTATTAGTTTATAACTTTACTTATATTAACAGACTCTAAAAAATCAAATCTATTGGTCATGTCAATTAGATTTTTTTTTTAAATAGTTTTATTCTATTCACTTTATAGACTATATATTGCTGTAGTGAGGTGGGGGTTGGCTTGTTCTCCCACGTGACTGGTGACAGAACGAGGGGGAATGGGCTAAAGTTGCACCAGGGGAGTTTTAGGTTAGATGTTAGGAAGAACTTCTTTACTGAAAGGGTTGTTAGACATTGGAACAGGCTGCCCAGGGAAGTGGTGGAGCCACCATCCCTGGAGGTCTTTAAAAGACGTTTAGATGTAGAGCTTAGGGATATGGTTTAGTGGGGACTGTTAGTGTTAGGTCAGAGGTTGGACTCAATGATCTTGAGGTCTCTTCCAACCTAGAAATTCTGTGATTCTGTGATAGACACAGTCTTCATCCATGTGATGAAATAATCATAATGGATGAAATTAATTTCAACATAGAGATGAAAGACATATTTACCTCCTTTTCAGGGAGTTGAAAAGGTCACTATTCTTATTAATTCCATTTTTATCTTCTGCACAGGAGTGCTTTCTAATTCTTCAGAGCAAAAAATGTATTTAGAAAAAGCTATATATGCAGTGCTTCTTTAGCAAAACAAAATATTTATTTTCTGAGGTGATTATAGTTTTGCCTACATATTGTTGAGCCAGATATCATATCACATCACATCACATCACATCACATCACATCACATCACATCACATCACATCACATCACATCATATCATATCATATCATATCATATCATATCACCATATCATATCATCATACCATATCATATCAATCATATCTTAATCATATCATATCAATTCCTTTCCTTGGTGAAGAAAGTTGATGTAGATCCTTTGTTTCACCTTACTCAGCCTTACTAAGTTCCTTCCTTATATTCCTTACAAGGAATAAAATAGCCTGTTCTATGAGTTGTAGTTGAGGAATATCATCTAACAAAAAAGACATTCACTTATTAGCATGGCTATTATCTTAGATTCTTACTGGATTATCCATGAAAATGTACACATATGTTGAAGGCATTTCTTCCTTATACATGTAAACATGCACAACTTACATGAAACCAGGATATGACAGGTAGATGAAGACAGATATAGAAAGAAAAGAATCTTTATACCATGTCTCTTATCTGGAGACAGAAGCAACTGGATGGACTGTGCTAGTATGTTCCTGGGGTTAATTAATTGGCAAAGAAGTGTTTGGATGGTAAAGGAGGGAATGGTATAATGTGTTATGAATTCGTGGCTGGAGTGACATTTTTAGGCATGAAGAGGAAAGATTTACATGTGATATATATTCAGAGAGGAACCTTTGCAATACCATCATTAAGACTGTGAAAGATGTAATTTTGATAGAAATAACGATATTTTATAGGTAATGTAAACATGAGAAAAAACAAACATCTATTATATCCACTAAACTTGACCTAGAATTACACATTTTCCTCCTGTTACACATGATTGGCAAAAACAAGACTTAAAACTGATCACACCTCCCCACTTTTTGATGGTTTCTGTGGGGAAACTATGTCTGAGTTTCTCTTCATGTGCTACTTATTCTAAGATATAATCAATTAGGTGTATTTTCCTCTTCTCCTTCTCATTTAAGAGAGGACATTCTCCCACCTCTATATATGCTAATGTGAAGATGATGTATTTATTAATGTTGACAATATTCACTCATCTAACAGTTAGGATGAATTATTGTGCGCTGAGTCCTTCCAACAATTTATCAAAATCACTGAGAGCCTTTAGAGCTGGATACACTCCAGCCCACGTGGAAGGTAGCTGATTGTAATCAAGTATAAGTAAAACCTAAAATTAAGATGTTATTCTCTCTGTGATCATTTCAGGAACATTGTTTTAAAATATACATGCACTTTTTGTTTTTGTTTGTTTGTTGCTATGCTGTGTTTGCTCATATGAAACAACCAAGAAAATCAGTTGGTAAACAATCACCTCAATGTCTTTCTAATTTGTCAATCTGCCTGAGTAAATGTTATAATAATATCAGTTGCATTTCTTTTTTCTTTCTTATACTTGCTGTCTGCAGAAAAAGAAGATATTTCTCTTTGCAATTATTAGCAATATTTTTATGTCAGTGTCTGAGATACTGACTGGAAAATCCCAGGTGTCATGAGCTACATTAGCTCAAAATACATGTAAGGAAGAAGCTATGTTTTCTGGGACTTCTAGTGTACTTTAGTCTATCTGGAGTCTAAAATCTGGTCAGCCAAATAACACTTCACCAAAAAAATAATTGAAGATCTTCCATTTACAGAAATGTATAAGATGATTTTGTGAGAGGACATTTTTAGCACAGTCTCCAGCCATTAATATATTCCCTTTCCACATAAATATCAGTTTAAAAATCAGCAATGTAGGGACATACATTTAAAATCAAGATTTCATCAGGCAACTGACACAGAGCCTGCTGCAGTCATGGAAACACTTCCCACTGACCCCAGTGGTGCTCAGATTAGGTCCCAGCTGCCTCTGGTTCTATTGTTCATAGCAAACCTGGCTCACTCATACAGCAAATTATTCATCTGGATAATGTTTTTCTTGTAGAAGAAGGCCTTACCATGAAAACTCAGTTTAAATAACAGAGCAGTAAATCAGTAAATCACGGCACCAGGAGTCAGATATTAGATGCTTATTGAACAGTGAGTGTTTTTTGTTTGTTTGTTTATTTGTTTGTTTGTTTGTTTTTACAGTGCCTGAACAGAAAGTATTTTCAATGGCTTTCAAGTTCAATTGCAAGACAACTTAGTCTGACACACCATCCTGCTCACAATTATCACTAAACATTCCACTACAAGAGTTAATCATAAATTCACTGTTGTATAGTGTGATGCATTTGTGTTAATCCATTAAGGTGTTTGAGGAAGTGCAAAGGCTCCTGACTAGTAAAAGCTTAGCTTCAGCTGCTTACTGGTGTTCATGTAATGACTGCTAGAGTGGTAGATGAGGATTTTTTTACTTGGAAACATAGTTGCAAAAAGGCCAAAAGATTCCCAAAAGTATGTATTACTAGTCTGCCATTTGTCAGACTATCCTTCTCAGGCATTGATAAACAAAAGGAAGTTTCCTATTCCTTTTCTAAGGTGGCTTGGAACAAAGAGACAAACAAATAAACAAACAAAAAAGTGGGGGAAAGATACCTTAATTTATCCCCAGCAGATTTTAAAGCCAAGTCATTCACCACATCCATACAGCGATTTGTGTTACCAAAGAATGACTGAAGACCTAGCTGAATGTTCAATGAAGAATGCTTCAGTCAGGAATTCTTCATTGCTAATCACCTGATTATGCAGTCAGGGAACAGAAACTCTGCCACAGGACTTCAGCAAAAGAAAACATGTTCTAAATTTCAAATAACAAATTACTGAAGTCAGGGTCTCATCAGCAATTCCTTAGCTCAGTGCTGTTACCATTGGTGTTTACTTTTTGTTTAACAGTTTGACAATATTGACAACTAATTAACAAATGTGTATACAGAACCCATGGGGAGAGATGGCTGTATTGCTGTGGTTAGCAGAGATAAACTTTTCAAGCAAGAATCAGAGAGTTTTTAGTAGCTGTATTCCAGCTGTGGTAGCACCAGAGTCCATCCATGACTACTTCAGAAATCCCTGATGCTATGAACTTAAGCTGAAGTAACATACTGAGAGGCTAATGGGTATATATGGAAACTATTTGCAGGTATGAACGAACCTTAAACTTTTAAACAAATTCTTATATCTGTTTCTATTTAAAGCAAGGAACTGAAGTTATAGTTGGAAATCTGCTGGATGATACAGTTGGAAAACAGAAAGTGTCCACAGAATTAACACTATTGAATGATTGGAATTACCAAAATACTGCTTTTTCCTCCTGGAGAAAACTCCATGTTCCTTTCTTCCTGCACACAAGTCAGATGAGCTACACAGAAAGAGGTAGAAGTCCAAAGATTTAAAGAAACCAGTATTTCTCACCAGAACATTTAATTTGTTTGTTACGATTTATTTATTTATTTATTTATTTTTGGATGTGAAAGGTGAAGACTGACTGAGATGACTGACTAAAACAGAAACTAGGTAACTATTATAGGATTAAGCTTCTTTGCATTGTGGAAGTTTAACACCAAAAAGTTTCAGATATTACCTCTGATGTGTAGAATCGAACTCTGAATATCAATGTTTCTCAAGCAGTCGAATTACATTAAACTAGGGCAGAAATGGTTTTGGCTGGCCTCAAATTGCATGCCAATATGAGTTACTTATTAGGTTAGCTTAAGGGAAAGATGAAACTGCCCATGAGATCAACTTTATATACTTTGGAAATTTCCAACCACTTTATTTCCTATTCCGCTATTTATGACTAAAAATACATGTAATATTTTTCTTCATCTTTATTTCAATACATAGTTCACATTTTTTTTTTCAGAATAAATAAGGCATTCTTTAAACTACCTGTTCCTATAAACAATTTTGATTTTAATAAAAAATTATAACTTAGAAGAATTTTAGGATATTCTCATCCAATAGCAGTACTTTATTTTTCTGACTTTTACCCTCAGCTATTACAGCATGAAACTTTAAGTTCTTACCAGAAAAAGCAGACAATACTTAGCTGGATACATTTTCTTTAAGAGGTAAATGTGACATAAACTACATTCAATGAGAAAAAAAGTATCTTCTAATTTTCTGAGGAGGGGTAGATAACAGACTGAAAAATTGCAAGCTATATTTCTTGGGATGTAAAACTAATTTTACATTCCTAGTTCTTCAGATGAGTACTTGAGATAGCAATAAAAGGACCAAATTCAAATTTGTTTAATGTGCCATTTTCAGATGACTGTGCTGAATAATTTTATTGCAGTACATCACTGTAATTACTGTACATTGAAAACAAAAATTAAACAGTGCATTATCATAAAGGTTGCTTTGAATGGAAATGACACAATGCTGTGCAACTAAGCAACCTCATAAGAGTATTAAACACAATGAAAATGATATCATACCATTAAGTCAATCTCAAAGTCCTCTTTGCAAAATTTTACTTTATTAAATTTTGTTCTACTTTAGCTTCCACATCTGAGACATTATAATCTTATCTTCATCAAGCCAGTTTGCTTTTTCTGACTTTAGCAATCAAGGATTCTGGATGGTTGGCTTTAGACGTGATCTCAGGGGAGTGCAGCGGGGCCTGCAAAAAACCTTATCTGGAAATGACAGAGCATTTAGTTTTCCTCTGTCCCATCTGATCTCAGAATTTTGCTTCTCATATCTGTCTGTTAACACTGAAGAGTTAGCTGGCACTGCACACTGTTTGCATCAAGAAAATTAATAATGAGAAAATATTTTACACAAATAAGGCTAGCAAATGTCAAACTATTTATTGTTTAATTGTGTTTAATTGATATCGTTATTTCACAGCTCTAGAATAATCTATTGTTAGTGTGTTTCCCAGGAGAATCACCCAGAGAATTTTGAAGCACTGAGGCTGGCAATGGACAGTGTTTATTCTGCCACAGGGGAATAAGTACACAATGACCTAATAATGTGATATGGTGTGGTTCTAAACAGATGAGATAAAACCATGAGCAGGGCAAACTCACACATGAGGCTAAGAGAAAGATTGTTACTGCCTTCTTCTATTTGTGCCACCTGAAGAGATAATGTTGATAGTGCAGAATTTAACAACAACAACAACAAAAATAATAGAACAACAAAAAATAACCTCCTTCCCATGAAAATATACTTACAGTATGGTAGTGAGCAAAAAGTTGAGAAAAAAAATCATAATTAAAAGAGTGAGGAAGCATATGGAAGAAAAGTCTGTAAATATATTTTGTAATTTTATTAATTTTGCTAGGAATTAATATTTTCTGAGAAAAGGAAAATGATTGAACAAAGATCTAGTGAAAGGCTTCTAAATCTCCTATGGAAGTACCTAGCATGAGTAACTTCTCTTGGCAAATGAAATATATATATGTATGTACGTATATATATATGTATATATATGTGTATATATATATGTGTGTACATATATATATATATATAATAGATATATATATATGTACACATATATATATATATATTATTTTCTTCCAGTTATATATATATATATATATATATATATATATATATATATATATATATATAACTGGAAGAAAATAAAAAATTGGAATAAAATATACCCATACAACTTAGGCATGAACCGTTAAAATTTTACCATCAGTAAACAGGTCTTCATGGATAAGAGGGACAAGTAGCATCTTATAGTCACTAGCCATCAGAAAGGAAGAAGCTACCATGTCATCTTCTTTTTTTTTTTTTTAAGAAAAGACTGCCCTCTTCTCCTTCTTTCTCCTTCTTTCTCCTTCTTTCTCCTTCTTTCTCCTTCTTTCTCCTTCTTTCTCCTTCTTTCTCCTTCTTTCTCCTTCTTTCTCCTTCTCCTTCTCCTTCTCCTTCTCCTTCTCCTTCTCCTTCTCCTTCTCCTTCTCCTTCTCCTTCTCCTTCTCCTTCTCCTTCTCCTTCTCCTTCTCCTTCTCCTTCTCCTTCTCCTTCTCCTCCTTCTCTACTCCTCCTCTAGAAACCTGAAGAGGTGTTTTTGTTGTTGTTTGTTTATTTTGTTTTGTTGTTGTAGTTTTTTTTCTTTTTTTTTTCCTTTTTTTTTTTTAACTTCAAAGACATGAGAAATACTTCACTATGGTTCAGCTTTAGGTGTTGAATTTCCAAATATATACAAAGAAGTACAAATGTACACTTTCTTGCTTTGCTTTCACTTATGCACAACATTAACCTCTAAACTGCATATTCCATTACTCTCTAAAGACCATAGGTGAATATTTTTAGCCTACTTTCTAAGGTTTTGTTGTTCTGACTAGGTAACTATTTTTGTGACTACAGTCCACAGAATAACTCATACAATAAAAAGGTTCATTAAGAAATGTCCAAAAGCATCTGCAAGCCGCATCATCTCTCCTCAGCATGTGATGTGCCAAAGCTGAGGCAGACATACCACACTTTTCTCCTGAATGCTTTCAAATGTCATCATTTGTTATATAGAAATTTTGTGCTGGAAAATCAGGATTTCACAGTCACTGAAAATAATATGTTTTCATATTTTTGTTTACTTATATATTATTTATATATATATATATTAGAAATTATAAAAACAACAAAGTTGATTTGATAACAATCTTAGATATTTAAGTATTGTTTTATTGTGATGATGTGAATGACAGTAGAAATTCTGTCAGCAGTGCCAAAACCAACAGGAAATGATCTGATATACATTTTAAAATAAATGTAATTTACTTCTCTCACTGAAATTATGGTTGTTAATGAAATATAGATTAATACTACTAAAAAAAGATTTTATCCTGTGCACTAGTTGGACTTTAATGGTAATTTATGATGCAGTTGCTGGAGCAATGAAAATAAATAGACCTCAATGTCATAAAATGTTGATGCAGATAATACACACATATGAAGGAATGGAATTAAATTAAATATAAGCAGTCAAGATGTTGACAAATTAAAAACATTATTGCACTCACTTTCGATCAAATTAAACTTTTTAACTGAGTCACATAGATCTTGTCAAAACAGAAATGCTGCAGAGGTTTTGAAAATTAAAAATCCAGCCAGCACACCAATGAAGGAAACTATTAATAATGCAGGATGTGCTGAGAATACTCTCTTTCTCTCTCACACATAATGCATTGCAATATTAGAAAAAAAAATGTGCTCAAATTGCAGCTGCATAATTATTATTATTATTATTTTTTTTTTTTCTCCACATCATGGTGAAATGACTATTTTTGAAACAATTTTTTTTTTTTTTTCAGATTTCTTCAAGCAAACGAACAAAATCTATTTCCTTCTCTGACCCACACAAAAGTCAATCACCAACCACTCATCCAGAAATGACAAAGAGATTAAAGAACACCAATGGCTTAGCACTGACAGAGTGTTTATTCTCTAAGGCACTATTTAAGTCAGATTTCTCTTTGTAAAATGGCTGGAATGAGATAATGCTCCCAGGCCACTTAATTTCACTTAAAAAGTTGATCACTTTGGCTATGTAGATAAAGCATGATGGAAATACACATTGCCAATGCCATCTTTGCTCAAACAAAATGGTCTGTTATTTGTTTAAACTAACAGTTCATAAAATAGAGACTTTTGCATTTGTTTTTCGTGTCCTTTTTGCTCTTTTATAATTTTTTTTTCAACCATTTCTTTTTCCATTCATCTATGTTTTCACTGGCTTCTTGAATGAACAGGTAAATTATTTAAAAGTAATTTGAAAACCTTTTTATATTAGTAAATATATGAAAATTGGATGATCAAAAAAAAAATAGATTTAGTGCTTGGATGACAAATAAAATTAGCAAACAACAACAACAACAACAAAATCTAGTAAAAAAAAAATAGTAAGAGGCTATCATTTATCTCTTACTTGGGTAGCTAGTAAGAAATTATAAATCCAGAATATGAAATACCTAAGTTCAGTCACACAGTTGCACATTGTCTCCAGAACTTTTGCTTTTTATGTTAGCTTCTCCTCTCTTTGCTGGTCCTTGCCCTCTTGTCAACGCCATGAAGAGCCCTGAATTTCTTCCTCCTTCCTAGATTTGTGTGCTGTCTTTATGTAGCTTGGCAGCTGAGCTCCACCACAACTACTCTCTCACTCCCTGTCCTCAAATGAAAAGGGGGAGAAAATACAATCAAAAGGGCTCAAGGGTCTCAGGGGTTGAGGTAAGGACAGGACACTCTACATTTATAATCATGGCCAAAACAGATTCAGAATAGGGAGATTAATGTCATTTATTTCCTATTACTAGCAAACTAGAGAAATGAGAAACTAAAAAAAAAAAAAAGATCCCCACCCACCCCACCCCATCCTCTTCTGCCTCCTCCTCTTGAACAGCATAGAGGAACAGATAATGGGGGCTGTAGTCAGTCCCTAATACTTCTCCTCTTCCACTCCTTCACAGTCATTCTCTGCCCCCTCTCCAGCATAGGGTCCCTCCCACGGGATGCCATCCTTCTCAAACTAATCCTATGGAGGCTTCCCACAGAAAGCAGCTTTTCAAGAACTGCTCCCACATGGCTCCATACCATGGGGTCCATCCCCCAGGAGCAAACTGCTCCAGCACAGGCCCCCCATGGGTGGCAGTTCCCCCCAGACCCACTGCTCCTGCATGGGCTCCTCGTCTTCATTGGCTGCAGCTCTGGCCTGGGCCCTGCTCCTGAAGTTGCTCTCCATGGGCCGCAGCCTCCTCCAGGCCACATCCACCTGCTCCACTGTGGTCTGCTCCATGGGCAGCAGCGTGGAGATCTGCTCAGCCATGGGACCCATGGGCTTCAGCAGGACAGCCTGCTCCACCAGGGGCTCCTCTACAGGCCACAGGGGAACTTCAGCTCCAGTGCATGGAGCACTTCTTCCTTCTCCTTTACTGATCTTGGTATCCGCAGAGTCGTTTCTAACTCCTCTCTCCCAGCTGCAGTTGCACGCCATCTTTTTTTTTTTTCTTAATTCTGCTCTCCCAGAGGCCCAACCAACATCTCGCACTGGCTCAGCTCTGGCCAGCAGCAGGTTCCTTTTGGAGCCAGATGGAGATGTCTCTTGTCTGACATAGGACAGCTTCTAGATTCTTCTCACAGAGACCACTCCTACAGCCTCCCTGCTACCAAAACCTTCCCATGTAAACCCAGTACAGTTTGTCATTCATTTTTGCATTGTCCTGTCACTTTTGCATGCTGACAAGTTGGAAGTAAAATTGAGTATAGACTGAATTAATTATTTTAACGTTCTCAGCTGCTACCACAGCAACATCTTATTGCTAGTCATAATCCAGTAGTGTGTTAGTTACACTCTAGCTACAGTGCATGTGGGAAGTATGTATGAAGGAATGAATCAGGCTCAGAAGAAGCAGCCTTGAGAGAGTTTGGTCTCTAAAAAGGAATCAGCTTCTATGAAGTCAATGTGACTCTCTGGTAGGTATATATTTAAGAGTTAAGTTTGTTTACTACCTTGAGGAAAAGCCTAGAAGCTTAACCATATCTCAGCGGAACTTCCTTCCCACCACACTAATTAGTGAATGAATCTTCTATTTGATTAAATCTTTTCAGTGCAAAGACAGCAGCTTTTCTCAATGAAATAAATGTCGGAATGTTTCAGTATGAGTGTAAACATGTTCTTTCTAAAATCTTTATCAGATGTGAAGATGGTGAAGGGCCTAGATGGGAAGACATATGATGAGATGCTGAGGTCACTTGGTCTGTTCAACCTGGAAGAGAGGAAGCTGAGCGGAGACCTAATTGCAGTCTCCAGCTTCCTCATGAGGGAAAATGAAGGGGCAGGCACTGATCTCTTCTCTTTAGTGACCAGTGATAGGACCTGCAGGAATGGTGTCAAGCTGTGACAGGGGAGGTTCAGACTAGACATCAGGAAGAGGTTCTACACTGAGAGGATTGTTGCATACTGGAACAGGCTTTCCAGGGAAGTAGTCATGGCACTAAACTTCTCAGAGTTTAAGAAGCGTTTAGGCTGTGCACTTAGTCATATGGTCTTAATTTTGGGGTAGACCCATGTGGTGCCAGGAGTTGGACTCGATGATCCTTGCGGGTCCATTCCAACTTGGAATATTCTGTGATTCTGTGAAGTGGGTGAAACATTATATCTTAAATACCATGAAAATCCAACAACAGCAAAAATAGCAGCTTTTTTTTTGTTTTTGTTTTTGTTTAACACAAAGAAACTAAACAAAGACATTAAAGTCACTTAAAGGAAAATGTTGGGCAATCCTGAATGATAACATACCTTGTGAGTATACACAGTCTGAAGACATGATGGTGTATTACACTCAAATGCATTCTGTATAAAACGTAGATCTCTTTTTCCCACTGTCATAAGCAACACTTTGTTTTATTTCAGAGTAAATAGAGCCTCCCTTTTGAGGCTCCCTGTGGTGTACAGAAAATGATATCCAAAAGGCTGGATAAAACAAGTATAGAGAACATTTCTTACAGTTTTATAAGATTCCTAGCTCTATAGGGCATTTTTTCAAATCACCACTAAAGAAATTCTTTCATATCCCCAGCTGCTTCTTTCCATCATTACAGAGATTATAATATTGTCAGCTTCTTTGTTGTAACAGGCTGAACTCTAGCATGAATATGTTTTGTCGTGATAAACTCCTAGGTCTTCTTCAGTTCTTTTCTGACCCAGAAAACCAGAAAGCCCTGAGTCTCTTCCGCTGTTGTTATAAAAGAAATATATACAGTAATACTACTACATAAATCATTTCAGATTAAATCTAAACAAGATTTTTTGACACACTGACCCATATCACAGATCCATACGTGCACACTTACTTGCACATTTATACACTTGCACACTTGCATGGAAAAATAGAAAATACTTGTAAGCCTTCAGCATTGAAAGGTTTGGCTTTACAGTCGAATCTTTTTGGCTAAATACATAATTTACTTCTCCTTCCTTCCCTCTCCTTTCCTTCCATCCAGTTCTAGTGCCAGTAATTTTAGCTATTTGTTTTCAGAAAGCTTCACAGAGCCCAACAATAAATAAATAAAATAAAGTAAAAGACCATGTTTTGCTTGTCAATAAAACAGGTCCCTCTTTATCTTCATTCTAGCCTGAATCTGGGTCAGGGACAGATCAACATGCTGAGCTGTAATATCTGAACTCAGACTATACTATACTGTAAGCTATATACTATAGCTTACATGACAGACAACACCCTTAAAATTATGAATGACAGCATGTAGAAGATATGGCTTGCCATGTGTGCATGGATTTGCCAAAATGAAAAGCAAAACACAGTAAGTTGAAGGGAAAGGAAGTTAAAGACACTTCTTAAATCTCACCTATAAGCTGTTATTTGCTTTCTCAGCATTCTCTAACATCCTATCTCCTACAAGGCATACACCAAAATTTAACTATATTGTCTATATTTTAATCTGCAGTATTCTGAACACCCTTTTGAATCACCTCTATCTTTTCCATTGACTAGAAAGATGACTTAAAGAAAGTCTTTCCATAGCTCATCATTTAGCTAGCTAAAATAGAAATACTATATAGCTAAGACTAGTGTTTTAAAGTTTTCAAAAACTGACTAGTGAATTTAAATTCTATTTCTACATATATACCTTGTAACAACAAATGGATTTTCATAGATGAAGCATCAGCTTTCTTTTTCTTTTTTTTTCTTTTTTTTTTTAATATCGTGCTATTAATGTGTCTGAAGTAAAACATTCAAGAACAGAGGTAATGAGAAATGACAAGTGGTTTAAAAAAATGTTATGTAACATCATGTTTGGGTCACTTTCACTTTTTTCATTTCACATTTTCTTATTAGGATCTGGATGAAAAAGCTTAATTCATCCTTAGCAAATATGCTGATACTACACTGGGAAGTGCTGTTGACTCCTCAAGGAAAAGAGGCTTTGCAGAGTGATCCAGAGAGACTGGAGCATTAGGCCATCAGCAACAGCATGAAATGTAATGAGAACAAGTGCCAGATCCTGTACTTGGGATGTAGTAATACTGGACACAAGTAAAGACTGAGAGATGAGTGGCTGGAGAGCAGCCCTGTAGAAAAGGATTTGGGTATGTTGATTGCCAGTAGGTTCAGCATGAGTCAGCAGTACACCCTGGCAATCAAAAGCTTTAGTCCTTCTAATTTTCTCCCTGAAGAGCCTCACAACATCTTTGTAGCCCCCCTTAGTGGCCTGCCCTTCTTGCAAAGGTGATAAACTCTTGTTAGGATTCATAGATTTCCCAAGAATGGCAACCATAATTCTTATTCCATATCTCAACTTTCACCAGAGAAAATGAGTGGCCATCCAATTTCCTTTGTACCATCTGTCTTTGCAGACTGGCTGGTTTTGATGGGACACTTTCCAGTTAGTTCACTTGTTGGTATTATTCTCTCTGATCCCCTTAAATATTGGAGAAATAAAATAATCTTTTCTCTCCAGGCTGAATTTGGACAAGTCAGATAGTACTTCCTTAGGCTTTGGCTTGAAGATATTCAGGGCTGTTTCAGTGCAGTCCAGAATTTAATCAGCCAAATAATGACTTCTGGGTATAAAGATCTTGGACCATAGATTTATCTATGATGCCAACCTATCAGCTACTCAGTTCTTTTTCTACCTGCAAGCTTGTGTAAATCAGCTGGCAGCACTTCAGTGTACTTTAGGTTTGAGAAGTCTGAAAGTTCTTTTAAAAGAACAATACAATCACAGAGACATGACCAAACTATTTAAGCACAGCTTTCATTCATTATAAGTCAGATAGTATGTCATGGAATAGCATTTAGCAATATTTAGATTTCCTTAATTTGGAATTTAATTCTCAAATCCACCTTCAGCTGTTTAGAACCAGACAAAGGACAGAACTAGACTTGCATAAATTGCATAAAATTTTCAGTTCATACATGCCAGATGTGTGCATGCATGTGGATCTATATTTATATTTTTCCAGTCATAACAGGGACTGTTCCCAGACCAAGGTGTCTTCTCATATGGTTTCAGAGTCTTTTGGTACATCTCAAATTTCTCTCTCTTCCTTTGCCTTTTGATTTCCCCGTAAAAACTCTCTACTTCCATCTTCTTGCACAAAAATCCTTGTGTTTAAATGATGATTTATCCTAACAGTAATGGCAAAGTTGATAGTTCTTTGCTTAAGGAAGAAATCAAGTGATAACATCTGATGACATCTCTGCTTCATGTAGGTATTTAAGAGAGACATTTCTTAATACCTGCATGATGTTAAGAAATCTGTGTAATGGGGGTGGGGTTACATACTCACTCTTGCACAGATAGATTCCACTATTCAAGTCTGTTAATGCAATGTGTGCTGAGGACTAAATGTGTCATTTTTATTTATTTAAGGTTTATTTGCTTACAAACAGTGCTGGTGTTTGGAATGGCTGGTTTTGTTCTTAAATTGTTCATATGGATACTATGTTATATTCATTTCCATAGGAGAATAGGTTTAATTTTTATGCCATTATTTCCATTAATTAGGAGAGTGCAGATGTTTAGTGGTACCTGTATTGTTTAACGGTTCTTTAGATTAAAATGAAAATTTGTTTCTGAAATGTGTATATCATACATCTCAATACCTATCAATAAAAGATTAATCACAAAAATCAAGATTCTGTTAAGATCTTTTTTAGAGACATATCTACTTAAAAAAATAATGTCTACAAGTGCCTGTGTACCAAAGTAATCAGTTTATTGTTATTGTTATTGTTATTGTTATTGTTATTGTTATTGTTATTCTTATTCTTATTCTTATTCTTATTCTTATTCTTATTCTTATTCTTATTCTTATTCTTATTCTTATTCTTATTCTTATTCTTTAGGACCAAAATGATAATACGGCTTTTCTGTCTTTACTTTCCATGTTCTCAAGGATATCAGTGAGGTCATGAGATTTCCTGATAACAAGTTCCAGTGGAAGGCTAATGACAGGCATGTTTTGATAAACTTTTAAAAAGTCAAATCACACATCACTGAAGAATACCTTGATCTGTATACAAAACTGAGCAGATTCCAGTAAGCAATAGTTCAGATTTTGTCACAATCTTCTCTACATCTAAGTACGTATTGAACAGACAACCTCACTATCTTCAATTGATTGTTGAAGAGAGAAGCTGATTAAAATATAAGGTACTCAAGAGCACAATTCTCATCATTAATTTCTGTCCTAATTACATTTTCCTCTCTCTCACACACAAAATCTTCAATCTGTATCATTTTTCAACTTCTTTTATTATTTATTTTTTTCCCCCATCCAGGTTATATATGTATATGTTTAATAGAATTATAAAATCACAGAAACACAGAATCACAGAATGGCTGAGGTTGGAAAGGATCACTGGAAGTCACCTGGTCCTACCTCTTCCTTCTCAAGCAGGGCTACCTAGAACATGGGACCCAGGACCACATTCAGATAGCTTTTGAATGCCTCTAAGGAAGGAGACTCCACAACCTTTCTGGGCTGCCTATTCCAGTGCTTTCTGATGATCAGTCCAGAACATCTTATGTTCCAGTTTGTGCCCATTGCCTCTTGCCCTGGCACAATGCACCACTGAAGAAAGCCTGGCTCCATTCTTTTTATATCTCCCCTTCAGATATTTATACAAATTGATGAGATTCCCCATGATCCTTCCGTTCTCAAGGCTAAACAGTCCCATCTCTTTCAGCCTTTTCTTTAGAAGACTTGCTTTAGTTCCTCAATCATCTTTATCATCTCATAGATTCTTTCCAGTACATCCATATCACTCATGTACAGGGAAACCTAGACACAGTACTCCAGGTGTGGCCTCACCTGTGCTATGAAGAGAGGATGGATCACTTCTCTCTGCCCACTTCCAACAGTTTGCCTAATGCAGCTGAGAATATGGTAAGCTTTCTTAGCTGCAAAAGCATATTGCTTGTTCATGTTTAACTAAATGTTGATCAGGATCCCCAGAGTATTTTCTTCAAAACTTCTTTCTATCTGGGTACATGTACTCATGCCTCAGGATGTTTCTTCCCAGTTGAATCACAGCAGCTTGTAAGGGTCCTCGGAAGATCATCTGGCCCAAACTTCCTGTCTAGCAGGGTCACCTAGCACACGTTGCACAGGATCATATCTAGGTGGGTTTTGAATATCTCCAAAGAAGACTCCACAACTTCTCCAAGTATCCTGTTTCAGTGCTTTGTCGCCCTTACAGTGAAGAATTGTTTTCTTGCATTCAGCGGGAACTTCCTGTGTTTCAGTTTGTGCCCATTGCCTCTTGCCCAATGCCTCTCCTGTCTCTGGGCACCACTGAAAAGAGTCTGGCCCCATCCTCCTGACACCTTCCCTTCAGATATTTATATACGTAGATAAGATTCCCTCTCAGTCTTATCTTCTCCAAGCCAAATAGGCCCAGCTCTCTCAGCTTGTCCTCATAAGACAGGTGTTTCAGTCCCATACTCATCTTCAAAGCCCTCCTGAAGAACTTTGTGTTTCTTCTTGAACCTCACAATATTTATGTCAACCTGTTCTCCAGCCTGTCCAGGTCCTTGTGGCTGGCAGCACAACCCTCTGGTGCATCAGTCACTTCTCTCAATTTACTGTTTGCATACGTGCTGAAGGTGCACACTGCCCTATCTTCTAGTACATTAATAAAGATGTTATAAACAAGACTCCATATTGTCCCTTGGGGTACAATACAAGTTACAGGACACATCACAAGCTACTGGAAAACAGTTAGAGACAATTGCATAGACATGTAGAAACTGCTGACTAGGTAGAACAGGTATAGGTAGAAATAGGTAGAAATAACTGGAGAATAAACAAGATATATCAGTATTTTGCTGTTAGACTGACAACTAGAAGTCAGGCTACTATTTAGTGCATGGAAGACATTAGAGATGATGCAGGCATATGTATTAACAATAAGCAAGGGGTATGTTAGCTCTTAATTTTATTTTGGAAAAAAAAATGTTTAAAACACTGTACAATGTGAATTATATATATAGAGAGAAAACAGCAAATGTTGTTCAATTGATGAATTTGGTATAAAAATGCATCATGCCATCAACACTTATAACAATTCAGAGATTTAGCTTAGACATATGTTGTGTTTTAACCTGGTAGACAGCTAAGCACCACAGAGCTGATCATTCAATCCTTCCAGCAATGGGATGGGAGAGAAAATTGGAAAAAAGGTAAAACCCTTCAGTAGGTAGAGATAGGGAAAGAGGGTAGAGATAGGGAAAGAAGGTAGAGATAAGGATAGTTGAATAGAACAGAAATGGAAGGGATAGGAACAAGAACAAGAACAAGAACAAGAACAAGAACAAGAACAAGAACAAGAACAAGAACAAGAACAAGAACAAGAACAAGAACAAGAACAAGAACAAGAACAAAAACAAGAACAAGAACAAGAACAAGAACAAGAACAAGAACAGTAATATATACACAAAACAAGTGATGCATGATGCAATTTCTCACCATCTGCTGACAGATATCCAGTCTCTCACCTCCACTCAGTCTGTATTGTTCCTTTGACATCAGATGGTATGGAACCTCCCTTTGATCAGTTTGGGTCAGGTGTCCTGTTTGTGTCACCTCCCAGCTTCTTGTGCACCCCCAGGTGTCATCTTTGCTGTCAGGGCACAGAATGAGAAGTCGAAAAATCCTTGACTCTGTGTAAGCACTGCACAATAACTCAAAAAACAGTTTGTTATCAGCACTATTTTTCTCTTAAGTCCCAGATCTGTGCCATCAAATTCACATGGTCCAATAAACCCATCTGCCCCTTTCCTCCACCTGGTTGAAGGCAGGACATTTCTAGTCCTGGTAATAATACTAATTTCTCATTTCTTGTAAATGGGAATCAGATGTCCCTTCCCTAAGGTCAGAAGTGAGATGAACCCTTTTACCCTGTCTGGAGAACTGCCTGCTGGAAACTGGAGCAGTCATTTTCCTGGAAGAACCCCCTTTTGTGATTGTTTTTCTTTGCAAATCATGTACTTGTGCTTCTAGGGCCGAGGTAGATTTCCCTTTCCACTTCCTCATATTCTCCCAGTAGTTATGCAGATAAAATCTGAGGGTGGCCTGTTGTGTGTTCCCACTATATATTCACAGATTACCCAGGGATAGGAGTTGGATGGTTACTGCCCCACTTAAGAGTTCTACCTCTAACCACAGACAAAATTGGAAACACATGTATCTGTAGGACCATGCCAGTTTGAACAACCCAAGTGTATACAAAATTTTCAAAAATACAAATTTGTATACAAAATACAAATATACAAATGTGTATAATTTGCATACAAAATACAATTTGTATACAAAATTTTTCAAAAACTATTCACCTGGACAGTAAAGAGTATACTTGATAATATTCTCCACGATAAGATTCCTGAATTTCAAGAATGATAGCAATACTGAGTACAAATATCAGATTAAGTTCACAGCTGGTGTAATATGAGCATACGTTATATACAAACTGGCAAAACCATAAGCAAACAGGCCAACCTTCAGAGACAGTAAACAATGAAGAAGGAATTAACAACTTTGAAAGCACATAAAATCAACATTGAGACCACAGAACTACAGAGTCATCTAGGTTGGAAGAGACCTCCAAGATCATCCAGTCCAACCTCTGACCTAACACTAGCAACTATTAAACTTATATAATGCTTATCACAAATCTCGTTTTAACATGTTCTAGTCAGATTGTCATTATCTCAACCCTTTAAGCCTCATATTGGATGCCAAAAGCAACTTGCTGTGGTTTAAACCTGAAAGCAGATAAACATCACACAGCTTTTTCCTGTGGTAGAAATCGGGAAAAAAAAAAAAAAGGTAAAACTCATGTGTTGACATAAAGACAATTTAATAAGACAGAAAAGGTGAGGATAATAATGATAGTAATGGTAATGGTAATGGTAATAGTAATTAATAGTAATAGTAATAGTAATAGTAGTAGTAGTAGTAATAGTAGTAGTAGTAGTAATAGTAATAGTAATAATAATATACACATAAAGGAAATGTACAATGCACATGCTCTCCACCTGCTGACCAATGCCCAGACAGTTCCTGGGCAGTGGACACCTTTCCTACCCCCACCCAGCTCCCTCAGTTGTTATAATTCCATATGATGTCATATGATATGGACCATCCCTTTGGTCAGTCTGGACTAGCTGTCTTGCTTTTGTTTCTCAACATCTTGTGTACCCCCAGCCTCCTCACTGGTAAGGAAGCACAAGAAGATAAAAAGTCCCTGACTCTGTGTAAGCATTGCACAGCAACATCACTATGTTATCATAATTATTTTTTATCTTAAATCCAAAGCACAGTACCATACCAACTAATAGGAAGAAAATTAACAATTAACTCTATCCCAGCCAAAACCAAGATGGCATATTGTAAATTATCTGAAGTTTTATTTTATTTTATTTTATTTTATTTTATTTTATTTTATTTTATTTTATTTTATTTTATTTTATTTTATTTTATTTTATTTTATTTTATTTTATTTTATTTATTTAATTATTTTATTTTGTCATGGTTTAACCTAAACACCACACAGCCATTCGCTCACCCTTCCCCCTCCCTCTCTGGGACGGGAGAGAGAAATGGAAAGTGAAGCCCATGAGTTGAGATAAAAACAGTTTAATAAGACAGGAAAATAATAATAACAATAATAATAATAATAATACAATGATGACAATAGTACTACTACTAATAATGAGTACAAACAAGTGATGCACAATGCAATTGCTCACCACCCGCTGACCGATGCCCAGTCTAACCCCAAGCAGTTCAGTCCCCCTCCCCCGGCTAGCCACCCCTAAATATTGTTTAGCATGACGTCAGATGGTATGGAATATCCCTTTGGCTAGTTTGGGTCACCTGTCCTGGGTCTGTCCCCTCCCAGCTCTTGCTGCACCCCTAGCCTGCCCGTTGGCAGGACAGAGCAAGAAGCTGAGATGTCCTTGGCTTAGTATATAAGCACTGCTCTGCAGCAATTAAAACATCGGGGTGTTATCAGCACTCTTCTCATCCTAAGCCCAAACATAGTATTCTACCAGCTACTAGGAAGAAAATTAACTCTGTTCTAACTGAAACCAGGGCATATATTTTATTTTATTTTATTTTATTTTATTTTATTTTATTTTATTTTATTTTATTTTATTTTATTTTATTATTTTATTTTATTTTATTTTATTTTATTTTATTTTATTTTATTTTATTTTATTTTATTTTATTTCTGCCTGATAGCTATCAGCTGTTGCTTTGGTACTATAATGGAGAAAATGGAGTTACCAAATTAAAACAAGATTAGAACTGGATAGCCATTAAAACAAGTCCACCTGGTGCTATGCTATACTTTTTTAGTTAAATCATTCCACATGATGTCATATTTACAATATATTTCAATTTTATCTCTTGCTGTAAAGGCTTATGTCATGTCTTGGCTTATAAAAGCTATAAACAGTATGAGACTTGACTCATAACTTCTGCTGCTTTATCTCCACATCAGATGTGTGCAAGTGATGACAGCAATTCAGACACAGATGACCTTTACCAGAAATTACTATGAAGTAAAATTGTCTTTAAAAAATTTAAGCTGTGGCCTTTATTGGATAAAAACTACCCTCCTGAGAAAGGCAGTTTGTGACTGCCCTCTGGTACAAACCTAAGGAAGTGAGAAACAAAGTTATACCCTAAGCATTACTTTTAATAAGTTTTCTTCCTCACCTGTTTTGCTCTGGGCTTCCTTTCATATTAGCTATCTAGCCTTTCTTATTAGAACAGAGGATACGGGGGTTTGTATCTTATTTTTTTTTATTTTATCTAGATGTCTGATAGATGCTAGTTTTTCACTGGGCTAATTGTAGACTCTCATTCTCTCCCTTGCAGAGAATCCATAACTTGAAAGCAGAGAAATTACAAGTCCATATGTATATAGATTCATATCTCTACATATATTGTAGACTAAGTACTAGGTTATTTTTTTGATCTTCAGTTAAGCCTCAGACTAAGTTTTAAATATTGAAAATTGTGTGGCAATTACATTGAACCATTCAATTTAATATGGAGACGGGAGAATTGTTATGGTCATTCTGCATGCAGATTCTTATCCAAATCTTTAAATCCCACTGACTTCCACACATTTTTGGTGGAGTGGTTGCTGCATAAGAACAAATGAATATGTAGTTTTGGTACACTGTATGATACAGTTCAGGTAGGTAAATGGTACATGTGCAGTCTGGATGCACAAGCAGAGACAAAATGCTATGTGAAGTACATGGACTGCTGTATTCCTCCCGAAAACATGATCTAACTCCTTCACCCTTGAAAGTATGTTACAGAGTACAAAGGAAAAGGGTGTGAAAGGCAAAGGATTAAATCCTTTTCATTTGTGCCTAGGGAAAGAGAAACATCTCTTTTTATCTTACCTTGCACTCTGTTTAAAAAATATTATCTGCTAAATTCTTTTTGGTTTGTGGAACTTTGTACATATGTACCGGATGTACATATCTATGTAATCTACATAATGCAAAGGCAGAGGGATATAAAGGTAGTCTAAAGGATGTTATAGCTTTATATACACACACACACATATATATATATATAATAAAAAAAAAAAAAAAGAGAAAAAATTTTTCCATGGCCAAAAATAAAATATTTTTTCTTCACCTGTTTCAAAGATTATTTGAGATGTTTTCAGTTTATTAGTAAGTCCCTCTTTACTAAAATGCCCTGTGATATTAAGAATGATGAAAAAACAATGTTTTGCAGTGACAAAACAGAAAATCATATATGCAAAATACCCTCAGACACCTGTGTTTCCATTCATTGTGATCTCAGGATGAACAGAAAAAAAAACAATTGCCCTACTTGGGCCAAAATTTTTTAATATTACTATTACTTAAGTTGATTACATGAAATCAATAAGTTTGTTTTATGTCTGTGCAGTGCTTTACTGTAAAATGATGGAAGAGGTATATTTCAATTAATCTATACCCAATTTACCTGGACTAACAGTGATTGCAAATAATTTCTTCAGCACCATAAGATCCATAGAAAAGTATTTTTTCTGAGTCAGGTAGAGGTTTCAACAGGAATTAAATACCAAAATACAATTTAACATGACTCTAAATTATTAAAATAACTTTCTGTAGAAATAGGACACTGGGAACTTAATAATACTTGTTTTGTTTAAAGTGTCATATTATTTCATTTATGGATACTGAATTAGAAAAGAAATGACTAAAATGATCACATTTTCAAAGTACTTTTAGGTGTTCTTTTCAAGTATGGAAGTGTTCAGTTCAGGAGAATTCTTTAATATATTTAAAGTAAGTAAATGAGAAAAAATGCAATAATAGTAATAAAAAATGTGAAATATTCTGCTTCAGAATGATGGTGATATTTGCTCATTTCTAAAGCAGTGATTTGAATTTGGATGCTTGAGTAGAAGAAATTTCTGCAGTGAGAAATTGTAAGATTTTTACCACCATACTACTTTCATTCAACTCAAGCATATATTAGCCATAAATTTTCCTATCTGAGAAACTAGTTTAACAATGTTTTGTAAAAACAACTGAGAAAAACATGATTTTCTTTAGTGTTCCTGTATTTGTTCATGTTATGACCCTTTATTCTCATAAAATAATACAGTAAAATAAAATTCCACACAAGGTCAGGTTGTTTGGTAGATTTTACATGTGATACCAGACAGTCACAACCATACAGACATGTTTCCACTGGAATTCTTCACTTTTGTCTTGGTCTTACATCTTTCAATATTTCTTGTTACAGTCATGTAAGAGACCATCATCCAAATCATCATCCATAGTTTTTAAAAATAACTCAAGAATTGTTAACAAGAAACAAATTGGGTCAATTTACAGACAAGTCAAGTACAGATAAATGTAAAATCAATATACAGGACTGAAGAGTATAAGCCATTCCTTATGCAGTAAAGGAGCAGTAACTGTTAAAGATTAAGAGGTAAGTAAGTTGACCACAAAAGACCAATGTGCCAAAAAAGACTATTGTAATCCTTACCCGTATAATCAGTCTTGTTAGAAGACTCTGTTATATGTCTATTAAAAAATACTGTGACCATTCTTGGTTATATCACTTCTTGAGGTGGTGACCATAATAAGCAGAGAATGTTCATAAACACCAGAAAAAATCGTGTTTTAAAGCTTGTATAAGTAGAATCACTGTATGATAGAAGAATATAAAGAAACAATATGTAGATAAGCAAATTCTGTAAGTACTGAACTTGAAGAGAAATATAAGATTTTTTAAACCTAGTAAGCTGAATTTAAGCTAAATTTATACAAATTTACACTAACAGTAGAACATATTTTAATGAGCATTGTTTGCTAACAGAAGAACTTTTATTTCTGATGAATTCTCCACATTAATAATTTTTAGTCCAAGACTAGATACTTTTCTAAAAGTGAAACTCCAGTTCAAATAAGAATTGATTTAAAGAGCTCCTACAGCACATGCTACACAAAAGGTCAAACTAGATGTTCTCACTGGTTTCAGTTCAGATTGAAAGCTATACAACCTACGAATTTCTTCAAAAAACTTCTTGCATCTGATAATTTATTTTCTGTTAGTACATCAAAGGAAGAAAAATATTCTGTAATGCATTAAGCTGACGGTGTAGGGAAACTTAGTTGCTGTTCACATCAATAAGATGACGTGTAAACAGAAAAGCAAATTTCTTTTAATAATTGTCATTAACCATATAATCTTAATAAAAAAATAGCATTTAGAACAACGACAACAACAATATAATAATAATAATAATAATAATAATAATAATAATAATAATAATAATAATAATAATAATAATAATAATAATAATAATAATAATAATAATAATAATAGTTAGATGACTACATAAGACTGCCTAAAACAATGGTTACTTTTATGATAAAAATTCCTCTGCTTGATCAGCTACCGGAGAAATTGTCTTCAGAGAGCTGGGGTGGACATTATAAAAGAAAGTCAAAAAGAACAAGTTGATATTATAGTTTCTATATCTTTATGTCTTGGTAATAAATTACTGGTAGAACTTTACTAAATGAAATAACAAATATATATGACACCTTAATTTGAAATTGATACTATTGACTTTGAGGTTTATGGAGAATTTAATCTTTGCAGTCCTCTTAAACTATGCCTTTTTTTTTTTTCAGCAGTACTATGTTTAAAGGCTTTAGAAATGTTTCCTGAGTTTCATAACATGAGTCATATACTGTTCAAAGCTGATAGTTGAAAGATAAAACATAAAACAAATTATAAAGATAGTGATAAGAGACTTCTGTTTAATACATTACTTGTGAAGGGGAAACAAACAAACAAACAAACAAACAAAAAAACAAAACTCAAACCAAACAAAATAAGGCAAAGCAAAAACAAACAAACAACAAAAAAACTATAGAATAATTGAGGACTATCACACTTCAATGACTTGGAGTTTTATGACAAGTCTACGGTTAAAACTGTAATAAAATTACAAGTATTATGTGGATAATAATAATTATCTGGATAAACAGCTAATGATACAGTCACTAGCGTCCTAAATCCATATATCATACTGGATGTGTTTGTGTATATTTTACTCACATATTATTTACAGGATTTTAAGAGATTTTTCATGTAATTGCTTACATTTTACATGTAATTAATTTGAAGATAATAATTATCTAGGATTATACTGCAATCAGTTGAAAATAAAAAGGACATGAAACTGTTGGAGAGTGTCCAGAGGAGGGCTACGAAGATGGTGAAAGGCCTGGAGGGGAAGACA
The DNA here is from genome assembly GCF_047663525.1 of Anas platyrhynchos. Classification (NCBI taxonomy): domain Eukaryota; kingdom Metazoa; phylum Chordata; class Aves; order Anseriformes; family Anatidae; genus Anas; species Anas platyrhynchos. Next base: position 33,654,372 of record NC_092621.1, on the reverse strand, counting down.
TACGAGGAACGGCTGAGGGCACTGGGCCTGTTCAGCCTGGAGAAGAGGAGGCTGAGGGGAGACCTCATCGCAGTCTACAACTTCCTCGTAAGGGGGTGTCGAGAGGCAGGAGACCTTTTCTCCATTAACACTAGCGACAGGACCCGCGGGAACGGGGTTAAGCTGAAGCAGGGGAAGTTTAGGCTTGACATCAGGAGGAAGTTCTTCACAGAGAGAGTGGTTGCACACTGGAACAGGCTCCCCAGGGAAGTGGTCACTGCACCGAGCCTGACTGAATTTAAGAAGAGATTGGACTGTGCGCTTAGTCACATGGTCTGAACTTTTGGGTAGACCTGTGCGGTGTCAAGAGTTGGACTTGATGATCCTTAAGGGTCCCTTCCAACTCAGGATATTCTATGATTCTATGATTCTATGATTCTATGAAAAACAAACATGGTATTTTATTTTCTAGTGATTAATCTCACTCACCTTAATTTTTCTGTCTGAAATTTTTGGAAGCATAGTATCCAGCAGGCTGGCTTTTTAAAACCATGGTAAGTTTTTAAATTCATTTTTAAATGTATGAATTTTGATGCATTGAGTTTTGAGTGAACAGACATCATGAGAAGAAAAGAAGCATTTGTTAGACTGTCTGAGGCAGGCTTTCCAAAACAAAGTCCATCCTAAAACACAACTTTTCACCCTACTATTTTGCATGGTGCTGTCAAGCCATGGTACAGCAAGAGACAGATCAGAGAATATGAGAATCACACAATGATTAAGGTAGGAAGAGACCTCTGGAGTTCACCTAGTCCACCTCCTCCTCTCCTCTCCCCCAGCAGGGCAGTGTTTGCATGAGATCTCATTGTGATTCTAAAGTCATAGATAATATTATTGTAGATACAAGTAATCACTCTAATATTTGTGGTTACATCTTTACCAAAATTCTAGATACTCAGCTTCTGTCACCTCTTACCAAGTTATTACATCCAATTATGGTCTACTTCATGATCTGCTGCCTACTCCTATTGGAGTGAACCTTACCCCGGTGAAGAAATTATTATTACATGAAGACTTGAAACAATTGATGAAACAAGTTTGAAAAAAACAGACAAAACACTTTGATTACTCTACACCATGATATAGAAGAAATAAATCAAGTGCTTTATACTATGAAATGTTGAATATCCCTACACGATATACATACACTCAATAATTGTCATCCTGTGAATGTATGCAATATACCTGACACATTCCAAATGTCGTGAAGTGTAAGTAACTATAGTCACAGGATGGATTATACAGAGTAATTCCCTAAAGTGACTAGGAAAATTAAACTAATATTCACATTTTAAAGAAAATGTACAGCATTTAAGAAGCCTTCAGGGTGGAGTGTAGCTGGATTACCTAAGCATTCCCTAGGCTTTCAACCTTAGATATTACCACACTGAGGGAACCTGGAGTGCTAACTCTAAGGAAAAGTATGGAGTGTAGAGAAGAGTGGAGACACCGCGGCTAAGCTCTGTGACCAGATGGGGAGTTGATTTTCTTGTGCACACAGAGAGCTAAACATTTACTACCCTGAGCCAACAACCTGTCATGTTTTTAACAATATATTGTACTCTTGAGAACTTTTGTTCATTATAATATCATACCAAAACTCACCTCCATCCCAAAAGCTACCCACCTCCAGGGAGTGACTACCACTCACTCAGAGCACATGCTCTGAATTTCTTGGAGCCTATATCTTTAAACAAAAGTGAGAAAACTTTTAGCAATCATAACCAAGATAAGCATGACTAGAGTCACTCAAGTTCCACCTAAAAGATAGATAATAATATAAATTAGCTTAAGTGAGAGGGGATGTTAGGGAAGACACCATTGTGACTTCTGGCATCAGGTGACAGGGTGAGCCTCTCTTCCCCCCTTCCCCCCCCCCCATATTGATGGCATGGGGTAAGATTTGAACACTTGGTTATACCAGGTCTCTCCACATAGAAATTTCTAGAGTCTTTGTACCTTTTAACAAATTAATATCCAGGCTGTATACCTGTGTATTTCATGCACGCGAGCTTGCTTTTGCAGACAGTGAAATTATTGCTAGCAATCCAAAGAACCTGTGTACCTGTTGCTGTAATATATTGTACTTAACTGCATTGTTCCTAGCCGTTCTCATTGAACGTAAACAGAGTGAGGGTGTGCTACTTTATTAGTGAATCCGTGACCATGATTGTTCAGTACCCTGAATACGACTGGATCCATATCAGTTAATACATTATTGGTGGATACATAAGCACGATAGTTCAGTGCCCTGAATCCGACCAGACCCATAACAGTTAATTGGCTACACCCATTAATGTGATAACATAGAAACCTGCTACACCATGGTACACCATGGACTGCAGAGGGACAACCTGCTTCACCATGGTGCTCTCCACAAGCCACAGGGGAACTTGTGTTCGGGCACCTGAAGTACCTCCTCCCACTCCTTCTGCACTGACCTTGGTGTTTGCAAGGCAGTTTCTCGCTCCTCTCTCTCTCCCAGCTGCCACTGAGCATAAGATTTTTCCTCTTTCTTAAATCTGCTCTCACAGAACTGAGAGCATCACAACATCATTTATTGGCCCGGCTCTGGCCAGGGGCAGAGCCCTTATCTAACCTGGGGCAGCTTCTGGATTCTTCTCGCTGAAGCCACCACTATGGCCTGCCACTACCAAAACCTTGCCATGTAAAGACACTGCAAGAGCTTGTGCCCCTTGCTTCTTTTTCTGGCACTGGTTGCCACTGAAAATAGCATGGCTCCAGCTTGAATGCATCCTCCATTCAAAGAGGATAAGGATCACCTTTTTTGGACTCTGGAAATACTTCACCTGATGCAGATGTTATAAATGACTGAGACCCAAATAGGGTTACAAGCACAGTTTACAATTTATTAAAGGAATAGAGGTAAGCAAACAGCACTGGGTGCGCCAGGAGTCTCTGCTCCACCAAGACACACACCAGTTACACCAGGCTGGTTTTTATGCTCCTAGGCTAATACATATTCATCACCACTTTTGGAAAAGGCAGGGTTATTATAATTAGTTTCCCGGGACCCAAACCATCCCACAGATGTGTGCGTGTCAGTCTCCGGTGGTCCCTCTGGGGGTCACTTGTACTGAAGGCTTGTAGTCTTCCTCCCAGGCTTTGTCCTTCAGTCGTTCTTCAGCTTTCCCCCCTCTTCTTATTTAGTAGTCTCTGGGCCAGATGTCAGAAAGTTGTGTCTCGTGCAATAGTCAGCAGTTATCTCAAAAAAACTCCCCCCTATTCTCTTATCTCCCAGACCTGAGTCTCAAGGTTTACCCTTCAAACCCTCTATTGACACGAACTGCTAGACCATTCTTTTGCAAGATACAAGAACTATATACACTAACCACTCTGTTTCTCTTGGACTTGTGGTTATTTATACAAGGGAATGTAAGACAGAAGGTCACATTTCATTATGAGGCCCTAGCATTGCTCCATATTGACACGAATCAGATGAACATATTTCACACAGGCAAGAATACTATTAGTCTTCTTAGCAGCAAGGGTACAATGTGATTCAATGACAGGATAGCAAGGAGTGTCTTCTGCCCTGCTTGGGCTTCTACTCCAGCACTAGGAAGACTCCTACTTTGCTATCTTTCTCTTGACATTTCTTCTTTTCTGCATCTCCTGATTGACTGTCCCTTCTACCCAGGTATCTTTCTATTTTTTCCTTGCCTTTTCTCCGGTTTCAACTTAGTCTCATCTCTTTTATGTCTAGTGGTTAGTGCATTTTTTTTTTTAACATATTTTTTGCAGGACTCTTCTGTCCACTTCAGAAACAGCTGTAACTGGTAGTCCCAGACATAACTTTTGCCCATCACCCACCACCAAATTCTGTTTAAATAGAATTTCTTTCATTCCAGTTTTGGTCCTTTGATTCTTACTTTCTTTGCCTTCACTTGGTAGGTCTGATTGCTTGGGGGTCTAGAAGGAGTTTAGAAGTCTATAAGGAGTTTAGAAACAAAAATACCCAGACTACTAGTGAAACAGATGAAAATACAAAAACAGTTTTTTAACTGCATAATTGATGATTTATCACATGGCTTTTGTGCAATGCATGCACCTATACATTACCAAGTATAGCTTATGAAGTTTCTCCCAAAATATGTAGAGCTTTGAGGGCCTGGCCAACCTTGTTAATCAAAACTGACTTGTCTGAGATGACCTGAGCCCAACACTTCATATTCAACTTTATCACAGTATTCTTCTGGAGAGGCTGGCAGCCCATGGCTTGGACGGGTACACTCTTTGTTGGGTTAAAAACTGGCTGGACAGCTGGACTCAGAGAGTAGTGGTGAATGTGGAGAAATCCACTGGTCATGAATCTTTCTTTTGCAGCCAATGTACCTGTAGAACCCTCTCTTGTTATCCTTTGCATCCCTCACCAATTTTAGTTTTGTCAGTGCCTTGGCTTTCCTGTTCATGTCCATGCACATCCGAACAGCATTTCTGTACTCTTCCCAGGGCACATGGCCTTTGAATCCTGGAAATTTGAGTCAGTGTTTTAGTCAGGGCCACACAGAATTATTATTGTTGTTGTTGATGTTGTTATTATTATTATTATTATTATTATTATTATTATTATTATTATTATTATTATTATTATTATTATTATTATTATTATTATGAAAAGAGATCTATTCAATTATTTGCAGACACTAAATATCTTACTTTAAAAAAAAAAAAAAAAGTTCTAGCATTTGTGGTTTCCATCATGTGATATCATAGCAGTAAAGCAGTTAGTCCTTTATAAATGCAAGTATGAATTCAGACCCACTGTTCTACAGATTTCTGTCTATTTTTTATTTGTCTATTGTTTTCAGACTTCTCCACCTGCCTCTCAGGAAAAAGCTTCAGTCTTGAAAACTTCTCCTTTCTCTTTGGATTTGTTGCCCTTTCTTTTTATTCTTCACAGTCACTGAGGACTGCCAATCATTATTACTATACACAGCAGGGGATTTGTTCTCCTTCTGAATGTAAGCACATTGTGCTTCCTCTCCAACTTCATCTTCTAGCAAAAGGTTAAGAACCCTGGAGAGGTGAGGGCAAAGGGCTTCACATGGCTTACAAGTGTCAGGCAGCTAATATCTAATGCCTTTGCAGCTCCCTTATCTTATTCCTTTTTCCTTTCTTCATATTCAGCCTTGGTACATGTAAGTTCTCTTATATACAATCTTTACAGGCTTGTGAGAAGCAAAAAGAAAATTCAACTCCAGCATCCAGTGTAAGTCAGGAAGATATTTTAAAAAGGACTAAAAAGAAAAGGGTACAAATGAACCTCTAGAGTGCTGATGAACAAGTTTTTTGGGCTGTGTAGAAGAGCTGAGAGACAGCATTCCTGGTCTGTGATGAAAGTGGACTATTAAAAATTTATGAAGAGCTAGAACACAACACAAGGAACCATTGATTTAGAAGGTATATATATATTTATATATATATTTATATATATATATAAATATTTTTTTTTATACAAAACAAACAAACAAACCAAAAACACACACACAACCTTAGAGCCTTACTATCAATCACCAGTTAACATATCATACATATCTTACACATCCTTTGTCTATAGAAATGGATTCCTTTTGTACTTCTAAAAGATCTTTATGTACAAAGAGCTGTTTGTTTCCCAAGAGATTTGAACGGGGCTTTAGTCTATCCGGGAGCAGAATAGCCATACATATGCCTAATGTAGATTGCATGTTCTTTTTAGCACATTGCAGTTGTAGATTATTGTCAGTGAGCTTGGACATTTCTTTCCACCATGAGCATATCACTGTACTTAACTAGCACTGAGTGCAGCCAGAGTAACATATGGAAGATAATTCTATGATTAATGTTCAAGCTTCCAAATTATATTTAAGCTACAAAGGAAACAGTGGTGTCAGAGAAAAAAAAAAAATCACAAGTTTGTTTTTTTTTCCTCTTGTAAGTGTAACACAAATGTATGCATTTGTCTTCACTGTTTCTTTAATTTTGAATTTCAGTGTGTACATATAGCCAAAGGATAAGGAGATGAAACATCGCCTAATTGACAAAGTCAGTAAAACTGTGCTTTTATGTCATACATCTTACCTTCTCACATTCCTGTAAATTCCACAAACTAGGCAGTTTTACCTTATTTCTGTGCACTTTACAATACCTTACAATATTGTTCATTTTGATTTCTAGAAGACAAATATAAATAAATAAAAAAGCAAAAAAAAAAAAATAAAAAGCACAGTTTTGGTGGAAAGTATTAGAAATTCTTTTCAGACAGGGTTGGACTTACTTAAAGAATAAAACTTCACTCCTTATTCCTAATGTAGACCTGACCATATTTACTATTTCTATTAAATTTAGGTCTAAAAAATATTTTACCATCAGTGAAGCCTCAACTGATAGATCACTGGCAGAAAGCAACAAGACCCTGAAGTGCTACTGAATGCTCTTACTTGCCTGTGCAAACCAAATAGCACAAGGTCATTCAATCAGTCTTCTTTCCCCATTTTTTCCTAGAAGTTCCTGTTCTTTACATTGTTATTTACTGTTTGAGCCAGAAATATGTTTTCATGATTTATTTATATGGCATATCAAGCTTTAAATAAAACATGTGGCTGAATTTAGAAGTTCTGTCTCTAATGTGCCAGTTATGTGACTAATTCATTAGGTTTGTCACTGATTTATGAATTATATAAATGACTCTTTAACCACGAAGCTGATTTGGATCCGTATTTCATAATTTGGAATGTAAACATCTATTTTATTAATAACACTCTGTTTGTAAAAATGAGCCTAAATGATAACGTATAGACTTACCATTAAAACTACGGATTGCCCCCAGCAAACTATTGAAATACAGTAACCTGAAGAGACTTGTATGTATGTCCCCATTTTAAACAGCAAGTGTTCTTTCAGGCATATGTAGTAGGATAGCAAGGGAAAGATACTAATGCCTTGGGTTTCTGCTGTAAGCAAGAGAGTCTGTGCTGTCCGTTTCTGTTACTTCTGAGCCTGTCTGCACTATAAGGAAGGTATATCAGTTAGTATACTGGATCTCTAGAGGTGGGATGTCATATCTCAATTATCTCCCCACTTTGACCATGTGGGAAAACTACATAGAGTCATAAATAAACCAGTCATGTAAAAATAATAGAAATTAAGTGCTTAATGCATACAGGAAGCAAAATGATCTTTAAATTCAAATTGTTCTGTGAATACTGGAAATAATCATCTGTTTTTCAATGAGTTTGAGTCTTTTGCCCTCTAATTACCTTAGACACAACAGACCAGATGACTTTTCATCCTCTGCCAAAGGGAAGGGACAGTACTTGTGGAGAGTGGATCAGAAAGTGTCTGCCGGCTGACCAGCTCACCGCTGGTCACATAGAATGTGACATAGAATGAGTAATCTGAACACACTTATTGAGGATACTCATGCTCTCTTTCAAAGTGGTACCACCCAGACTGTTCCCAAATTATTATCTATGCTAATTAATTTGAAGAGATCTGCCTTTCTTCCAGATTTAATTGAAATTGCTAAATAGGATTCAACCTTGTTAAGAAGAGACACAGACTCAAGTGCATAAATCACATTTCCATAACAAAACAGCCTGAAAATGAAGTGGTCAGTACAAAGAATTAATATCTCTCTTCAGGTTATTTGGTTTTCTCTTGTATATAAAAGAACATTCATATTGGAACAGCTTCACTAATTTGAAAAAGTTTTGACTGTGCAAACAGTGATCACCCATCTTTGAAAAGGTTACTTAAGATTAATACACATTTGAATGCATCACCTGCTATACATAGTATATTGTGCCAGGTGATGGTCAATACATGGATTTGTGTGCCCATTAAACACCCAAGTTTACTTTTAAGAGCTCAGCAATAGGATCCTATAAATCAGGTAGCACCTCACGTTGTAATAAGTTAATGGGAACTTACGTATTTGTCAAATCAGGGGATTGTCAAACCAAGTATAAATCCATGCAAAACCATGGTGAAGATACACGACTATAGTAGCACATAGTAGGATTTGTAGCTTATCTGATTGAGGAAGGTTACTGAAGCAAAATGGATCCTTAGAATTCCCTTCTTAAATCAAGGTAATGCATCTAACCTGGGAATTTGCACTGCAATATTTATACAGTACTTTAAATAGATATATTAACCATTACAGTATAGGTGAAATTGGTCACAGGTCATGAACAAAATAGACTACCTTGAAGGCCATCAATAAATGTTTAAAGAACGAACTAGGAAACATGAACAAGGAGTGTAGACCAGTGACCAGTGACAGGATCTGAGAGAATGGAGTCAAGTTGTGACAAGGAAGGTTCAGAATGGATATCAGGAAAAGTTTCTTCACTGAGAGGGTGTTTATACACTGGAACAGACTCCCTAGGGATGTAGTCATGGAACCAAGCCTGTCAGAGTTTAAGAAGCATTTGGACTGTGTTCTTAGTCATATTGTCTGAATTTTTATATAGTCCTGCGTGGAGCCAGGAGTTGGACTTGATGATTGTATCGCACTCTACAGATACCTTAAAGGAGGCTGTAGTGAGGTGGGGGTTGGCCTGTTCTCCCATGTGCCTGGTGACAGGACGAGGGGGAATGGGCTAAAGTTGCGCCAGGGGAGTTTTAGGTTAGATGTTAGGAAGAATTTCTTTACTGAAAGGGTTGTTAGGCACTGGAATGGGCTGCCCAGGGAGGTGGTGGAGTCACCATCCCTGGAAGTCTTCAAAAGACGTTTAGATGTAGAGCTTAGGGATATGGTTTAGTGGGGACTGTTAGTGTTAGGTTAGAGGTTGGACTTGATGATCTAGAGGTCTCCTCCAACCTAGAGATTCTGTGATTCTGTGATTCTGTGATTGTGGGTCCCTTCCAAATTGGAATATTCTATGATTCTATGATTTTTTAGAAAAGTATTATTTAAATATTTCTACAGCAAAATACAGGTATTTGGATGTCTCTTTTAGAGCTTTGCAACCACCTCTTAAAACAGTCATCTTTCTGTCAAAGATGCCAGGTATAGTGTTTGTAAGTTACTACTTTACCTTGCAAATTACCCAGAAGAATTACGGACTACCACATGAGGATAAAGGTTACAAAAATCAACCTCCAAGACATTTGATGTTAATACATACATATACATTACCCAGCTGAGCAATAGTACTGTATGTAATACAGCTCCTGCCAAGACAAGTTATCCCCTAGTGACTTTTCCATTATGGAATCCATATTTTAAATACCTCAAGCAGTTGGGGAAAAAGATACACCAGACAATGTGACAGTGATAAACGTAGTTTATTAAGCAGACCAAGTGAGGGCCAGGCTTTCCCAGAGAAAGCTTTACATAGACCCAGACACAGCAACCAGACGTGTACATGTATGCACACACATACACACATACACACACAGCCCTACGGCTACTAGCCAAACAAGTCCATGTTATCATGCTGAGCTTTTCCATCAGATTCTGTTGTCTTTCACCTGGCACTTGATTCATGTTTTGTATCAAGACTCATCACATTCCGTTCTTGTTTGCATGTTTTGTTGGCCGTATCTCATTATTTGTAATTGTTCACTTACAATAAGGGCAAGACCATGGAGCTCCTACAACACATTAAATGCCAGTGCCGGATTTATTTATTTATTTTTTTAAATCAAAGGAATAGGCCATAATCACACTGTTCTTTACTATTTTGAAAATATCATATTCTTAGTGAGCCAAATTCTATTCTTGGTTATGAATCTCTGAGTGTCATTTGGCATCTCACTCAACGACAGTTATTCCCAATTTAAAATACTGTGGAAGGCTCTATGAATTCAACTGGATATATATGGTAATACACGGTAATCACTTTTAACATTAATGGAAGAAAGAAAAAGGTATAAACCTTTTAACCTAGAATAACACTTGTCCTAGTGTCTGAGACCCACTGTCAACACCTAAGCAGCAGAGTAGTTCATACAGCATAAATTAAAAGATGTCTGAGTCATAGTTTATCAATGATTTACAGAGCTAAACAAAACATGCACTTCCTTCCTGCTACCGCTTCTCCCGAAAAGATACTATTTCTTTTATTAAACATACAAGAGATGCAATAAAATATATTTGTTTGAATTTTATATTCTACCCTCTTAAAACTTTTAAATCATTTAGCCAGAAGTGATTTCCTTCCGCATGAATGAATCTTTTTTTTCTTTAGAATTATTATTTTTTTATTATGGAGATGCAATATTCTATGACTAAGTTGACCTCAAATTTCTTATCCCAACAGCAAAATCCCCTCTAAATTAAATTTATTAAGTCAAAAGAAGGTAGAGAAATTCATGACCCTTAACCCTGTTCCTGACTTTCTTCATGCTATTTTTACTGACCTCAAATCCCCCAAAGAAAGGTGAACCTGAACTATTGTATGAATTGATTGGCACACACTACAGCTTTCAGCTCTGTGATCTCAAGTTCTGATCTTCAGATAAATACTGTTTGGTGTTATGGTGTTCTAATGAGAGAACACAAGGCAAAACTAAAGCTTTTGGGGAAATGGTACAAAACAGTTATTAGGAATTTATTATTGTGGATCAAAATACTGAATCGATGTCATAGTATGATGCCACTGAGTTTGAAAAACAGCATAAACACTGCAATTTTTTATGATCAGTCCCTTAATTATTTAAGCGTGCTGAAAGTCATTGTAGATGTTATTGATCTATCAGCGTATATACATTCACAGTGACTACTGCAATACAACTTCCTTTAAGAGCAGAATCACAGAATCACAGAATCACAGAATTTCTAGGTTGGAAGAGACCTCAAGATCATCAAGTCCAACCTCTGGCCTAACACTAACAGTCCTCACTAAACCATATCCCTAAGCTCTACATCTAAACGTCTTTTAAAGACTTCCAGGGATGGTGACTCCACCACTTCCCTGGGCAGCCCGTTCCAATGTCCAACAACCCTTTCGGTAAAGAAGTTCTTCATAAGATCCAACCTAAACCTCCCCTGGTGCAACTTAAGCCCATTCGCCCTCGTCCTGTCACCAGGCACATGGGAGAACAGACCAACCCCCACCTCACTACAGCCTCCTTTAAGGTATCTGTAGAGAGCAATAAGGTCACCCCCAAGCCTCCTCTTCTCCAGGCTGAACAAGCCCAGCTCCCTCAGCCGCTCCTCATAGGACTTGTTCCCAGGCCCCTCACCAGCTTCGTCGCTCTTCTCTAGACCCACTCTAGCACCTCAATGTCCTTCTTGTTGCAAGGGGCCCAAAACTGAACACAGTACTCGAGGTGCGGCCTCACCGGAGCCAAGTACAGGGGGAAAGAATTATTCAGTAAGAAGAATTAGTCAATAATGTATAGAAACAGTCTAGAACAAGTGGTGACAAAGTATAATTTAAACTATTTAGACTGCAAAATAAATTCATTTTAGTGAATTTCTCTACAGAATATCTCAAGATTACCAGCTTAAGTAGTTTCTGATTTCATAAAATAGTGTCAGATCTGTAGACAAATTAGTGGTATTTTCTTCATATCTCTCCCAAAATTAATTTTGAGCAGCCTTAAGTTAGGCAGCAGGAAAGGAACAGAAAGTTTATTCATGAGGTAAAAAAGGGACAACCAGAAGAGAAGATTTATTATTTTCATTTAAATATATTAACGTAATTGTACAAATATTTTTAATAAAAACAGAAATAACCTTGACAATTTTATCTTAAACTGCAAATTTCAACTTCAGCTATGCATGTGCTTTGTGACTGTGAAGAACACACACATACACAAAGAGATGGTGGAGCACAGGTGAATGAGTGTCAAAGAAAGGAAATGTGACAATAACAACTAAAATCTCTAAGGAATACTTGAAAAATCTCTGGCCACCTCTAAAGCTTTGTAGCAGACAAGTAGGACAGAATCATCTCTTTGAAGTTCATCTGCCTGAGATCAATAGCACTTTGCACATGGCTGATGTTCAGAGGGAAATACTGTTTTTCTACTTTAAGACAGTTGCTATAGAACTTGTGAAGTATCATGACTGCTTTTCGTTCTGTGTTTCAGTGAGAGTCTAAGGTAAAATAAAAAAATAATAATAAAAAAAAATTAAACTACTGTATGTGAAATTTCTGATTTCATTTTTACCCACAATTTACAGTCTCTTATATAGAGGTTAAATTTAAACATAAGACAAAGATACCTGTGAAGTGATATTTTAAGGTAGTGTTTGATATGTGGGACAATGTTTTTAAACTATTTCTCTATTTAATGAAACAAAATCTTTTAAACCATTTGTAGCAGCAAAGGTTGGTTCCATAACAGAGTTTACAGAGAAATTAAGCCCAGAGTGCCAAACTTAAAACTTTGTCTAAGCTTTTGCAAATAAAATGTCCAGATACTCAAAATCCAACTTCTTGAAAATCTACAGAACACCTTAGACTTTGACACCTATTGCAGGATAGGTCAGTAGCTATCAGCAACACGTAGTAGTGCCTGTCATTTCTTTCTGATAAACCATAAGTAATAACTTATGCTTTCTTGATGCTTTCTGTATGTTTTCTTTCATCACTCTTAAGAAAAATAAATAAATAAATCAATAAATAAAAACGAAGAGGCAGATTTCATTCAACTTTTTTTCTAATATATGTTTATACTATATATATATTTGATGAAACATCTTTGGATATCCCAGATGTGTTCAGATTATGTGCATAGGATTGATGTACATTTTGAGCAGAAAAAGATACCTTTTTGGAGCAAATATTGATGCACAAGTTAGCACAGTTTATGTGATAATGATCAAGAAGGAAATGGACAAGCCTCCAAAGCACTAATGTGTGAGGTGCACACAGTACAAAACTTGAAAAGTAGATAAATCCTAGTAGTAAATTCCCTGGACAGATATGAGACAGTTCACCCTTTATAGAAATTATGGACTCTGATGCAGAAAAATCTTTTTCAGGTGCTTAAAAGTTACTTGTTGGTGAGTAATCCCACAACAACAAATGAAATGTTTACTTTCCTCAGAGGCCTACAAGTACAAAGGCAAATTTTTTTTAGCTCTGCCATTGCTCTGAATCTCTATCTGATTGGTATTATTGGTATAAATTTGTTATTATTATTAACAACATCAGCAGCAGCAGCAGCAGCACCACTGATGATGATGATGAATGTCTTGTAAACATGTTAATTATTAAAACATTTGATTATTTTTTTTTCTCTCTGCATGTGAAAGATTTTTTATTTTTATTTTTTAAACTACTATGGCTACAGTAACAGAAGTCTTATCAACTTGAACAGGAAAATAATCTGACTTCTTATTTAATGGTATATGTTATACTCTTTTATTACTTAAGTCTCTCACATCTTGTCTCCCACGACATACTGGTAGCAAAGCTGAGAAAGTGTGGGACAGTAAGGTGGGATGAGAAATGGCTGACTGACTGAGCTCAGAGGGTGGTAATTGGCAGCACAGAGACGGCTAGAGACCTGTGACTAGTGATGCACCACAGGGGTTGGTGCTGGTTCCAGTCTTGTTCAACATCTTCATTGTTGACCTTGATGTCCACCCTCAGCAAGTACACTGATGATACAAAGCTGGGAGGAGTGGCCGACATGCCAGCAGGCTGTGCAGTCATTCAGCGAGACCTGGGTAGTCTGGAGAGCTGGGCAGGAAGAAAACAAATGAGGTTTAACAAGTGCAAGTGTAGAGTCCTGCACCTGGGAAGGAACAACCCGAAATATCAGTACAGGCTGGGGGACGACCTGCTGGAGAGGAGCTCTGATGATAAGGACATGGAGGTCCTGGTGGACGACAGGTTGACCATGAGCCAGCAGTGTGCCCTCATGGCCAAGAAGGCTAATGGGATCCTGGCGTGTATTAAAAGGTGCGTGGCCATCCAGTCAGGGGAGGTGATCCTCCCTCTCTACTCTGCCCTGGCCAGGTCTCACCTGGAGTACTGTGTCCGGTTCTGGGCTTGCCGATACAAAAAAGACAGGGATCTCCTGGAAAGAGTCCAGAGGAGGGCAACAAAGATGATACAGGGCCTGAAGCATCTTTCCTATGAGGAAAGGCTGAGAGACCTGGGTCTCTTCAGCCTTGAGAAGAGAAGACTGAGATGGGATCTTATCAATGTTTGTAAATACTTGAAGTGTGGGAGACAGAGGGATTTGGCCTACCTCTTTTCAGTGGTTTATGGGGACAGGACAAGGGCAATGGCCACAAAACGGATCACGGGAAGTTCTGCACCAACATGCGAGAGAACTTCTTCATGGTGAGGGTGACAGAGCACTGGAACAGGCTGCCCAGGGATGTTGTGGAGTCTCCTTCTCTGGAGATATATAAGGCTTGTCTGGATGCCTACTTGGTCAACCTGCTCTAGGGGACCTGCTTTGGCAGGGGAGTTGGACCTGATGGTCTATTGAGGTCCCTTCCAACCTCTAAAATTCTATGATTCTGTGAAGAAAACAAAAACAAAACTAACCAAACAACAACAAACAAACAACAACAACAAAATTTTTGAATCATATCACATTTTCCTACTTCATTTACTTTACATATATTTTAGAGCAGGACACAGTAAAATATTTCATTAGAATCTAAAGAAATTCTGATGTGAATTGATTAGTCTTCTTTCTATTTGTGTGTTATTTATTATCATTAAATTGACTGAGAAGGAAAAGTTTATTTTCACTATACAACTACACACTATTTCACTATACAACACATATACCAACCTATCATTATGTGGGAAATAATAAGGTAAGCCTTGGCTGTGGTGACAATGAAATTGCATTTTAAGATCCTGACGTCAGTGAAGAGGTATAAAAGGTTCTGTGGGTTTGTTCCACAGGTTTGTTTCCCAGCCATATAAAGTACATTGGATGCCACAGTTATTCTTATAGGAAGTAATATGAAAGAAACATTTACTACTTCGAGCCAAATCCAACTTTTTCTAAAATCATCTGAAAATTCCCAATTGGTCACGAAACCATAGCAGGTAATAGACAGAAAAATAGTGATATAGATTTTCATTTGGCCAGATATAAAATATGCAAAGAAGATTTTTTTTTTTTCACAAGGAGTAACAGATGTTCAGCGTGTCTGCAATAAACCTGGCTTCATGAAAAGAAAACTGTGCAGCATGAACTCTCAAGTGGAGTTTTAATGCTTTTTTTAATTTTCTTTATTTTTTTTTTCTTTTCTCTAAGAAGCATATTTTTTCCCCTTTCTCTCTAAGAAGCATCTTGAAAAAGCACAAACTGTCTTAAGCGTACTGGCTTCCACTTGAACCTGTAGAAGAATGTAGACAAACACTATTATCATAACTAAAACTACTACTAATATTGTTTCAGTTGTACTGTTGGTTTTTCAGGTTTATGGGGTCTCATAATCTGATATATACACATCTTTTTTAATTTAACTTTGATACAGAACATTACTGATGAAATGGATACGTAAAACTAATGACCCAGAGCACATAGTAAGAAAAATATGTTAAGAATAATTAAGAAAAGAAATAAGTATGGCATGAGGCTTGTACAAATTGAAGGTACACCAAGATTCTATTAGTAAAAACTCTAACATACAAAACCAACTTGATCATTTAAGTCTGCACCTGTACCATCTAAAGTCAGACAGTTGAACTGGTTGGAAACTAAGTATAGACAGTGGTTGACATTCAGTCTTAGTCACTGGGGCAGATTTAGAGAGGAAGTTTGGCGTTGTCAACCATTTGAATATTTGGTATTTTCAATAAAACAGAAAAAGACTGTTACTTAAGCATTGAGATTACTTAAAAATCTTGCTTCCATTTAAAATGAAATAAAATGTATCAGCTGTTAATTATACAGAGAATATCTGTCTTCCAACTTCAAAAGTGAGAGTATATGCACATGTATGTGTATATGTATATTTATATGCATATGTATATGAAAAATACAAGGGGATAGCTAAAATGCAATCAGTATTACATTGTCTTGTGAGTGTTGCAGGAGAATAAATTCAACAATACGAATAAGGCTATAGTGTAAAGTTCTGAGTTAATTAGTAATACCCAGGTTCTGGGAAGCTTTATATTCAGTTAACTGTTAGAATGAAAAACAAAATAATAAACTGGGAAAACAAACAAACAATCAAACAACAACAACAACAACAACAAAAACACTAAAACAAAACACAACAAAACAAAATAAACAGCCCAAACCACAAACAAAAACAAACAAACAAACAAAACCCCACCCCTGTTCCCTAGTAGGAAAATGTGTAGTAATTCTTTAGAGATGTTTGAGGAAGCTATGGGAAGAAGAAACTATTCCCATAATTTAGCATTAGAGTTGCATTGCTAAGACAATGCAATGCTGTGAAGTTCAGAAGGAACAAGAAACTAAAGGATGGATTGTACAGCAGTACATGGGAAAAAGTAGGAGGAAATGCTGTAGTGAACTGGGTACTTCTAAGAGAGGTATGTTCTATTAAGTTATTTATCTGCTTGCCTTGTGTTTGTTTTTTTCAAATACTGCTTACTTTGGTATATCCTACCCTGTTTTACTTGTTTAGTTTCTTATTCCATGTATCTGAGAATTTGAGGTGAGTAGAAGGAAGAGCAAAGGGTGCCATATAAGAGACTACTAAATTGTGAGCTAGGAGACATTGGGTAACTCAATATTATGTTTTGCTGACAACTTCCAAGAGCAAATTCATTACTTATGTCTGCAATCAAAGCCAGTATTTCCTTCTGGAAACTTTCTGACCTTGTGTTCTCAATACACTTATTAGCTTTGTGTTGTTGCTTTGTCTGCAAGTCAGTCTAAGGGCTAAAGACAGGTGCCCCACAGAGTATCTTGTGCTCTGAACGTCAGCTTCAGTATAGACATGGTTTGTTTCCTAAAAAAAGCTAAAGAAATATCCCCTCTACAGCAACAATGGCAGCAGATTTAACAAAACACATGCATAGTTAGAAGTTGATACAGAACACAAGACAATTTTCACGGGTTTGTGGAATCAACTTTTTATGTGTTAGGCCAGTATGAGATGTGCATGTCCACCCTTTTGGGGGACATCTCAAACTGTAGGTATACATATCTAAAACTATAGCTAAACTATAGCTGTTTGGAAAAAGAGAGATTCATTGAGAGAGTGGTCAAACTACTGAACATGTTCCCCAGGGTATTGGTCCATCCAAGCCCATCAGTGTTCAAGGAACATTTGAACAACGCTCTAAGATACATGGTTTAACTCTACAAGGTTAACTCTTGTCTGGAGTCTGAAGTTGGACTTGATGACCATCACGGGTCATGATCAGGATACTCTGTGATTCTATGATCCTCAATAAATAGTATCCTATGATCCTATTTATTTATTTGTCTGTGAGTAAAAGAAAGAAAAACAAAAAGTCCCAGGAAAGCCTTGACATGTATAAACAACCAGTATGGTCTTCCAGCATATTTTAACTACACCAATGCATAATGTGAGTTCTCATATTTAATATTTAACACCTAAAGGTCGATTTTTATCAGGCCTGAGAAGCACTTAAACTTTAGTGAAGTAATTCCAGACAAACACAGCAATTAGTTTAAAATCACCCTGAAACAATGAATGCCTTGTAATTAAAATAAAGGTTTGAAATGTAATGACATGGAAAAGAAAAAAATACAACACCACTTGTTCCCTCTTTTATTACAGTTGTTCCCTCTTACATTGAGGTTAAATAACATTTATTGTAATAAATCATCTTCAAGAGTGGCATGGCAGGAAGAAAATCTCAGAAGGAAAATGAAAAGAAAAGACAATCAATGGGAAGTTTTTGTTGTTGTTTTGTTTTGTTTTGTTTTGTTTAATTAAATAGGTTTCAGCCTAAACTCTCAAAACTTAGAATGGTTATAAACAGTACTGTAAGCTAGTAGTTAGTGGAGTCTCCAGACTGAAGTTCTCATTTCAGACCAATCTTGCAGAGTGGAACTGTGGGATTCAGCTTTCTCTGGCCAGAAAATAATGAGATTTCATGGGGATTTCTCCGATAATGCTTTTGACAAGCTTGAATGGTTACCGCATTGAAAATAACAACCAAGGTTTTCTATCTGAAGGAACATGCTCTTCAGGCTTGACTCTAATAGAATGATAACAGATCTAAAGACTCCAGAGAACTGATGCAAAATTAGAAGACAACAAACAATAAAGAAAGGTGAATGGGTATAGATTCCTTAAACAAACAAACAAACAAACAAACAAACAAAAAAGTTGTTGATCACACAGTTTTAATTAATGTTGGCACTTTTTTGTTTGTTTGTCTTCCTTAAAGTTGATGTGATCAGAGCAGCACTGTGAATAGTAAGAGCAAAATATTGGTTCCACAACTTTGCTGACTGTTGTCATGATTCCACAAAAAAATCTGAGCTTGTGACTGCAGTATTTTTAAGTAGGTCTTGCTGACTATATTACAGGGAGTCAAAAGCATAGATTCTTTGTTTAACTGCAGCAGCTTAATGTGAATCCTGGGAACAGATGTTCATTATTTTTCTCGGTGTGTATTAAGCCACCTGGAAACAGGAGCAATAACTATTCTGGCCTTAAAAATCCATAAATCTATACCACAAATAGGGCACAGGATTTAGTAGGTCAGCACAAATAGTTATCCTAATTCTACATTTCATTTGAAAACACAGAATACTTTGGAAAAACCAGACAAACAAACAAACATGCATCACTTTAAAAGAATGCAGTAAGGTACATAAACCAGGGAAAAATAATACTAATTTAAAATGACTTTATGGATTATACTAGTTTTATTTTATTTCTTTTACTAGCAAATAGGTGTGTGTCACATTAAAAATAATATTTATTGATGTTAAAAAACCTGACTATTAAAAGTTTGAGATTTAAGATCTAGATCTACCCAGATCCACATTCTAACTGAAAATGTTCCTGGATTTTCTCTCTCTTTTTTATTTTATTTTATTTTATTTTATTTTATTTTATTTTATTTTATTTTATTTTATTTTATTTTATTTTATTTTATTTTATTTTATTTATTTTATTTTATTTTATTTTATTTTATTTTATTTTATTTTATTTTATTTTATTTTATTTTATTTTATTTTATTTTATTATTTTATTTTATTTTATTTTATTTTATTTTATTTTATTTTCCATAGAATCAATGTTCAGCAGTAGGCTATTAATAGTTCAAGGTATTATTTCATCTATAAAGTATTTTTCTTAAAGAAATTATTTAACTTTATGTAAGGGATTTTATTTATTTATTTATTTTATTTTATTTTTCCTTCTGGATTTTAATTGGGAAAGCAAAAAGATTTCTTTAGCTTCCCTTCTTCAATGGATTTCATTTATAAAGAGCTAGCAGTACCAGCTACTTTTCATTATGTTGGATATATGAAAGCATAACAAAAGTGGGGCAAGAAAAATGAGTAGATATTTCAGGACTAGCTGGGCAAGGAGGTGAGAACCTATGATGAAGTCACACTACAGGGGATGGTTATGCCTTGTGGCTGTGCCTAAGGCTATAGTGCTTGGAACAAGAGTTTAAAGGGTCAGTGTGCAAATTAATCTGGGAAAAAAAAAAAAAAAAGTAGGCCATTCAAATCCAGATTTACCTTGTCTCAGTTTTATTTTTAAACTCTGTCAAAACCCACTGTGCAGGATTTTTACTGAGCTAAGGCTTTCTTTCTTTCTCTCTCTTCTTTTGTCCTGCATTTTTAGAAATCAGCCAGTCTGCAGCTAAATTGCTGGAATGTTAAAAGATATTAGCTTATCACAGACAATTGTCCTTATAAGTAGCATTTCTCTCTTTCCCTCTCTTTCTCTAATTTTTATAAATTTGGGATTTTATTGGTGGAAGTAAACCTTATTCAAAACCAGTGCAAAACAATTGTTTTTAAAATCACATACACAAACTAAATGGAAACACATCAATATGATAAGAAAATATTGAACACCAAAGACTTGAAGTTAGTATTTTAATTGCTCTTAGTTCTCACAGTAGGATTTTGCTATTTTGCTTAGGATGAATGTGAAACTGCAAAGCACTGGGAAAATGTAAGAGAGAAAGCTTACATGTTAAGGATCTGTGCTTAATGGCAGTCTGTAATGGTAAAGATATGTTCCTGTTTTCAACCCATTTTACAGTGTGGTGTGGACATGGCTTAAAACTACATCAGTGTTTCTTCTACTTGCACACATCCTGAAGGAGATTTGGGTACTTGAAAGAAGCTTGCATGTGCCAAAGGGTAGGTGTATTTCAACTTCTCTCTTTTCTGAATTATTTACTCAGTGCAAAGAGCCTACCACACTGTAATTTGTATTGGATACAGCATTTTTTACGTTCAAGAAGGAATACTCTTCAGTAAAGACCCACATGTTCACTTGTAAGCACAAACTGGGAATTATCATCTTCCTTTACTCCTAACAAGCTAAAAGCTAGAGAAGAGAAGAAAGAAATCTAAAATGTAAGAAATCTGACTAATAAAATGAAAGATGGTACCGATACCTTTCCAGCATATAAAAGATATAAAAGTGAGCATAAAAGGAATACTGCAAAACTGGTGAAACCCTTGCCATGACTAGATAACAAACAGTGACATAAGTGAAATTTAAGTGTTAATTCTATTGAGGGAAGATGCATCAAATTATATAGAGGTACTGCCATGATATCATTATTATCATCATTAATATTATACAACAATATAATAATATAATAATAATTTTATTATTATTGTCAGTGTTATTATTATTATTATTATTGTGTGTGTGTGACAAAGAAGTAGTATTATTTCTTTACATAATCACACAGTACATTAAGCACTGTGTGATTATGGCAGAACCATGTTTCTCAGAGACTGGCAGAAAAATGAATGCTGATAGAAATTTTCTAGGGTCCTGCTTTCCTATTTTGTTTCCTATTTTTGCTTCCTATTGCTGTCCAGTTTCTCTACTAACTAGTCACAAGAGACGTAGTCCAGCAGACATTTGCTCTGCAGTGTTAAAGGCATTAAAATTTTAACAGCATGTTGTGGTCTCAGTAGGAAGGTGTAGATGTGGACTCTCCTGTATATCTGTTTCCTGGTTATCAGAGGTTGTCAAAGTCTCAAGACCTGAGTCTTTTCATTCTTATCTAAAAATTATACCTACATAGAAATTTCCCTTTCTTTCAGATCTACGAGGAATTTATATACCCGGGAAGATAGACATAATCTGGAGAGACAAGAATATCTAGATTATTTTTGTAGAAAATGATACAAATTTGTCATGCAAGCTACACTTTCTTGAGCAAGCTAAGGACGTACAGAAGTTTGTTGAGCAGTTTAACTTTGCAATGCTTTTCCTTCAAGTTCCAGATACCATCAGAGGTAGTCCTGTGATTTTTGCAAGTTTAAGATTGACAGTAAAATCTGAGAAATATGTTACTTCCAGAAAACAAACGAACAAACAAACAAACCTATTTTCTAAGTAAGCTCAATTTTGAAAAACTGTAAAGTAGTTTTAAAACTTGAGTTGCTACTGGGTTAAATATAGTAAGGAAATGTTAAGAATTCTGTAATGATATCCATCTTCTCTTTTTCTCTCCTCACCAGTCTCCATAGTAGTCCTATTCATACATTTACTGCCAATCTGAGCAATATGAAGAGAAAACAACCTGTTTGCTTCAAAAATAACAAGACATGTTATTAGCTAATCCGTATGGGAGAAAGCTACAGTGCTGCTTACTGTACTAAATCTGTTTACAGTGTTCTATTATACTTAGTAGGCTTTAGTTTTTTTTCTTTTTAAATCAGAACAAAACAAAACAAAAAATCCATTGTGCTTCTGTATTTTTTGCTTAGGATCATTTTGTGGTTCATGCTAGATTCTGCTTGTCTAAGGAACTTGCAGAAGAGTGGACTGGGAAAAAAAAAAAAAAAAAGTTAATTTCTTAATATATACTGCTGTCAATTACCCTGTGAAGTAGACTAAAGTTGACACTGATATCAGAAAAAGCACCACTGCACTACTTCATAGTGTTCAATTGCTACTTTGAATATCAAGCATACTCCCATGGTTGTACTGAAATGCTATTAATCATTGAACTAACAGTTAAAATTATCTAGGCAATATAAGCTGCATGTAAAAACAATAATAATATAGGTAAAAAACTTTTATTTTGTATTTGAGAAGATTTCACTGAGCTTGGATTGATTCCTTACCTGCTGTTGTAAATGTACGACAGACCTTTCCTGACTACTGACCATTAAGAGGCTACATCATGGGCAAACTTAGTGTACTCTGGACATATTTCAGAAACAATCTGGGGAAATTCAGTAGTCATTACTGTGAGAAATTACACCATGATTTTTAGGGTAGAAATGCAGCTATAAGGACAGGACTGATTCAATCACTCAAGCAATAATAAAAAAAATATATTTCAATTATTTATTACTATTTAATAGTTTTAGCTAATTTTTTGTACCTTACTTGAAAACAAAATTTATTATATTAACTTACTACATTAATACAGTGCATTTTTTTGCAGAAATAACTGATTTATTAATCATCATGAAGAGGAATCTATCAGAGTATCTGCATGAGCAAGTAGCTTGGCTTGTGATCAGGAAAGACGTGATTTTGCATCATTGTAGTGCTGTTTTGCATGACCATTACAAATTTTTAAACTGGCAAGGAAAACAGTAAGAATCTGAAAGCAACTGTGATGACAAGTCTTGAGGGAAGAATCCCTGTGCAAGACTTGCAATGAGAAACTGCAAAGCAGACCTACACAAAACTGGGGTTGGACCCGATGATCTTTCGAGGTCTCTTCTAACCTCTTAAATTCTGTGATTCTGTGAAAACACAGAGAAATTCAATAAAAAAATTGAAAAGCAGCCTGTAAAAGACAAGCGATCATAACAAAACCTAAATCAGATTCAGAACAGCACCCTTTACTTTTCCTGTATGGGTTATTTATATTATGTCTCATTATTTTCAAAGCAAATTCTGTTTTTTCTGTTCATGTTGTCTGGATTAACAGAGCATGTATAAATACTACCACCATGGAGCATGGCATTAAGGAGAAGAAAAGATGGACACACAAAGCTTGGAAATTGGATGGAGAGTACCTCTCCCTATATATATTTATATAAAGAGCATCTAATTCAAAAGTTCACTGGAAAATTTTTTAATAGTTGTGCTTAGTCAGAATGTGCAGGTTCCACCTGTCTGTTCTGCTATAACTTGCTACTGCTACAGCATGAGATAAATAGTCCAGATGGAAAGCTAGGCTCAAACAGGGAAAAGAGAAGAAATGTGATGATTAAATTAAAACTGCCAGGATGTGCCACAAGAAGAAATTATTTGGAATGAAAATCTTTTTTTTTTTTTTTTTTTTTCTCCCAATTTGATTAAATCCAATGCCATGTTATCAATTACCCTGTGTAATGTGGTAAGGTTTTGGTAGCAGGGGTCTGCAGGGGTGGCTTCTGTGAGAAGAATCCAGAAGCTGCCCCCATGTTAGATAAGGGCTACTTTCAGCCAGCTCCAAAGGGATCCACTGCTAGCCAGGGCAGAACCAATAAGTGAGATTATTTGCTTCTCTGTGACAGAGTGTTTAGGAAATGGAAAATAAAACAAACAAACTGTGTCAACAGCAGCTGGGAGAGTGAGGAGTGAGAAACAGCCTTGCAGACACAGAGGTCGGTGAAGAAAGAGGGTGAGGAGGTGCTCCAGGCACGCAGCAGCAGTTCCCCTGTGGCCTGTGGAGAAGGCCTTGGTGGAGTAGGCTGACCTCCTGCAGCCCATGGGTCCCATGGTGGAGCAGATCTCCACGCTGCAGCCTGTGGAGGAGCCCCTGGTGGAGCAGGTAGAGGTGGCCTGGAGGAGGCTGTGGCCCATGGAGAGCCCCCGCACGAGCAGGTCCCGGGACAAAGCTGCACTGTGGAGAGGAGGCCATGCAGAAGCAAATTACCTGGCAGGAGCTGCTGCCCATGGGGGATCCAGTTTGCTCCTGGTGGATGGACCCCATGAATATGGACCATTCATATGAATGAACCCATATTTGGAGCAGTTCTTGAAGAGCTGAAGAGCACGCAGGATCAGTTTGGGAAAGACTGCATTCCATAGGAGGGACCCCACGTGGAACAGGGGAGAGGAGTGACTGAGAAGGAGTGGTGTAGGTAAAGCTTTAGGGACTGACCACAGCCTCCATTCCCCAGTTCCCCCGTGCTTCTTGGGGGGGAGGAGGTGGAAGAGTTTGGATTGGGGGAAGATGTTTTTAGTTTCTTTCCATTGTTTCTCACTTCTCTTGTTTGCTAGTAAGAGGCAAAAAATTTTACTAATCTCCTTGCACTGAGTCTGTTTTGCCCAGTCGCAGTAATTGTTGAGTGATCTCCCTGTCCTTATCTCAACCCTTGAGTCCTCTTCATTGTATTTTCTCCCCCTTTCCCTGTGCACAAGATGAGTGAGAGAGCAGTTGTGGTGGAGCTCAGCTGCCTAGCTGGCTAAAACCACAACACCCTGATAAAGACCTGAAGGATTTTGACATTTTTCCAAATTCACCTCAAGCCTACGTAGTTTCATGTGACACTGAATCCACATGAAACATTTCAATTTTCACCTCTAAATTTTCCAGAAGATTCAATCCATGAAAAAAACAAACAAACAAACAAAAAAACTTACTTGTATACTTAAATATTTATTTGGTCTTGCTGCAGGATAAAATTGAATTTCAAGTTACTCAACATGCACTGATAAGATCAAGTAATTAGGAATCACTAAATCGTGTATGTAGGAACCATGTCTTGGGACATTTATCTGATGTGAGCAAGGGTGCAGTTTATTTCTGGAAGCTGAACACATCACCAAAAAAATAAAAATAAAAATAAAAATTATCTTCTGCCATAGCTTCTTTGTCACTGATTTATTTCTTAAGTATTTAGTTACTGAATAGAGGTCATAGTTGGATGGGCAAAGAGAGGTATCATGTAGCATTAAAGCATAACAGATACTAAATGTCCACTACATGATTAAATTTATAAAGAACTGACCTAGATGCAGTATAGAAAATGCTTGAGACATAAATTGACTTTTTCTCCCTACAATTTAGATTTCAGAATGGAAAGGTTTAGAAGTAGGTAATGAATTAAGCATCAGAAAACATTAGCAATGAAGAGTTAAGAAAATGTATCATCAGAAATACACATATCAACATATCAGCTGCAACATCATTAGTTATAAGAAAAGAGAATAAGGTGTTCCCTTAATTCTTGTACATTAATAATTGCTTGCACTGAATCTTAAAAAGGGAATATTTAGTGCTTTGTTTACATACACAGAAGTATGTATACCTCATAAAAAATAGTCTTGTAAAAGGTCTGCACGGCTGTGCTATACCAGTCATCTCCCTTGCACAGTTCATGCTTTGCCCATCAAGGTTCCTGCCCAGCTGCAGTGCAGGGAAGATGATTGTGGAAACTTTGTTAAAGACATTCAACCACTGAACCAAATTTAATTCAGCCAGCAGTACCTTTGTATTGGGAAACTAAAAAACAGTGCTGGAGCACAGACCTTTTCTTAATGTCTTTCTTGACATTCTTGATAGCAGGTCACTTCATATGTATAAATAAATAAATAAATATAAACCTGCCTTTTTTTTTTTTTTTTTGTTTAAACATTGAAAAGGACAAAGGAACCTCTCAAACTGTGGTTTGTTCTGTTTCAGTATGTTATTCCAACAGCATATATTCAGAATATGGTAAAAGAAACTAATTGTATTTTTCAGGCAGAAATCTCTCTCCCATTTTTACATATTTCAGCGTCAAAATGCACTGGTTGTATAAAAGTACAATGCAGAAAACAGAAATGAGGAATGTTAATTAGCAGGGTGATTCTTTAAATGCTATTCCCAGGCAACTTCCACGTGAAAAAAAAAAAAAAAGGATGATGTAATGAATCTGGGAAACAGAAACCAAAAGTAAATTAAAATAAATAAATAAATAAATCCCGTTCTCCCGTTCTCTTTTTGCCTGACGGAAGGCAGACGACGGCCCTCCGTTTCTGAACGGCCGACCGCAATGGCCTTAACGGCCATCGCCCTACTGCAACCACGGCAGTGGGCGGGCGGTCGCGGCGGCCCCGCCTGCGCTCCGCCTGCCGGCCGCCAGGTGGCGCTCTGGCACCTGCAATTGCCGTCGGGCGGTGCTTACGGCCTTCCTCTGACTCCCGGCCCTGAGCCCGTCACGCCGCGGCCACTGCAGCGATTTCTGCAGGGAGCTCGCTTTGTGTAGGCCCTCCCGGCAGGGCGACAGCCCTCCCCTGGAGACCGCCAGCCGTGGGACGTAGCACGTTTTATGCGGCAGAGCCTGGTGTCCCCCGTAGTGCCAGTCCAGTCTTCTGCCCCTTCTGAAGTCAGCTATTCAACTACCATTTAAATGAACTGGTGCTCATATAAAGTCAGAATTTGTATGAGTCTGGCTGTATAATCACTGTATGATCCCAGAGAGACATACCATTACCCAATTCTCTGGGGTACTTTCTGCTGGCAGATAGATAAATATATATACCTGTATATATACCTGTATATATATCTGCATATATATGTATATGTATATGTATATGTATATATATTAATTGTATATGTATATATATTAATTGTATATGTATATATATTAATTGTATAGGCAAACAGAAACTTACACTGACCAGTAACTTGAAGCTAAAGAGAGACAAAACCATCAAAGTTTCCAAAACGGTTACAAGGCCATCAAATGATTTTATGTTACCTACTTTAGCTTTTATCTAGGAGACTACACTGCTATTGTTCCTCCATTTGGAACAAACCTGACAAGTAGAATTCACTTTCTCACACAGTGAATCTAGTTGTGTGTACCACTTTCCATAAATTCTATCTGCTGACTAGAAGAAGCTATTAAAAGTAGTTGTTATAATTGCTAGTACAAAATCAGTTCTGTTCTTCATAACGTTTCTAGCTGTGCCTGACTCCAGAAAATTCTATAACAGCAGGTTGCAGTTTACTGTTGTTGTGGCATTATGCAAGACTTCAATTATGTGAGATCTTTCCAATAGTCGGTCTCCACCGAAAAGGAATACTTAGTCTATGACTACTGTATTTAAGCACATATATTTATATGCACAGGTGAGCTAGCCAAGTTCAACCAACAGAATCACTGACAAACAAGCCATAAACTTTTCTTACCATCTAATGCCAACATAATAGGGTAGAGAAAAAAGAGAAACAGAACTATGTAGAAAACATAATGGAAATAAAAAAAGTTCTGGGCTAATCTGCTTGTTATAAACATGGTGTTGTGGCATGTTTCAGTCTCCTAAAAATGTGGGTTGTTGATGGTATTTTCAGTTTAGAAAGATGAAGGACCTATTTTCATTCTCTTTCAGTAAAATTGAAGCATCCTATTTGTGTCAATACCTAGACTATTCTATCTGCATCATAAAGAATTTTCCGTTTTTAACACCTATTGAGTATTTAATGTTTTGTTGTGTTAAATATAATTGCATAAGAATTAAGCATAAATATACCCAGAAGGAAACCTCTAAATCAGGTAAATAAATACATAAATAAATAAATACTGGCCCTTGATTTAATAGATAAATAAATAAATTAAAGTAAAAACTAACTAAAACAAAAGTATCGATTTTAACAGCCTAATTTATATAAAATAAAAGTGAAAATAAACATTAATAATGTATAACAGGTACACCTGTTGGATGTGAAAAATGTATATAATATTGTGTAGAACTTTAGTGAGAGTTAGTGATACCGAGGTGGGTTTCAAAATATGAAAAAGTATTCCAAATTTACAAGCTCTCTGGATGTTAATGGAATATACTTCTGGTACTGTATGTTTAACTGCCCACTGGTGGAGGGAATAGGAAAAATAAAACCTGTACAGCTTCAGTGAAGTTCTTGTCTGGTATCGGGGTTGTGATAATAATTCGTATCAAGAAGATGATTGATATTGATAAAGAAGGGGAAGATTTGGGAGTGTGGCCATGGAGGTCAGCAAGCCATGATGTTATCATGGTTGATGATAACATCAGACTCTTAACGATGAGGCCATTCAGGAATGTAAAAGTGTTTACAGGGAACAAAGAAGGGTGATTCAGGAGACTCCATGCAGTCCCAGGGTTGCTTGTTCTCCAGACATTAGGGCATGGAAGTTGCTGGGTGTTTGCTGTTATATGCAAAGTTGTTTGACCAATGAAAATGAGTTTTTGAAAAGGAGTGCTGTGGGGTGAAGGGTATGAGAGGGGAGCCTGTCCGCCTGTCCTCAAGATGAAAAAAGGCAACAAGATGTAATGAAGTTATGTCATCAATAAAGAAGTAGAAAGAAGGAATGAAAAGGAACAGATTAGCAGAATGGAGACCAGGACATGAACAGGCACATTGATCGCCTCGTGAAGATAGGTTCAGCCAAACTCAGCAAACCGCTCAGAGAAATACGTACAGAATGTTGCTGGAAATAGGCACACTGGAGCTGAAAAGAAGCTTGAGCTGAGAGAAGAGGACCTGCGCACACAGCTGCCCCTTGCTGGTAAGCAGTTGTCCATTATGGGGAATCATACATCCTTTGAAACAAAGACTGTCCTGGTAAACTTAGAGCTTATTCTCATTATTACCAATCAGACAGTTCATGATCCTGTAATATGGGACCAAACTGAGGTCAAGGTGTGGGACTCTGCAACTAACAACAACAAGGTTGCAGTGGGATTGCTTGGCACCTGGAAAGCAGTCTCTGAGGCCTTAAAGAGCCAATGTGGGGCCACAGTCAGAAACGTGTGGTTTGCCAGATATTGAGGGAACTGCAGGCTCATTTACTGATCTGACTGCTATGTCATCGGCCCCTTTGCTGCTACAGCCATGGAAGGCATTTGCTGTTACACCCCCTGCTGACCTGGATGTGCCTTTTGACCCAGGCCTATTGGCCTTGAAACGGAGATGGATATACTTTCCTTTGATCCGGGAAGAATGGGATACATAAGGCCCGAAGGCTGAGTTGCTTGACAATTTAAAGCAAGACATATTGTTCAAAAGGAATGGAAAACGGAGACTGTTAAGTCATGGAACTTAAAGGATTGTTTGTTACCTTTTCTGATTGTACATATATATAGGCATAGTCTGGTTTAATATGTAAAAGAAGTGTTTTCTATTTAGAAAGTTTGAGAAGGTTCTCTCCTCTCAAGAGGAGAGCTTGAACTTCTTTCCAGCTCCGGTGAGCCTATTTCCAGCAACTTTCTGTATGAGCTTCTCTGAGCAGTTTGCTCAGTTTGGCCGAACCTATCTTCATGAGGTGATCCGTGTCCCTGTTCTTGTCCTGGCCTCCGTCCTGCTAGCCTCTTCCTTTTCATTCCTTCTTACATAACTTCATTATATCGTGTTCCTTTATTTATTTATTTATTTATTTATTTTCCATCTTGAGGACAGGCTCCCCTCTTATACCCTTCTCTTCACAGCAGTTCTTTTCAAAACAACTTTTCATTGGTCAAACAACTTTCAATGTAACAACAACAGCAAACACCCAGAAACTTCCATGCCTTAATGGCTGGAGAACAAGCAACCCTGGGACTTCATGGAATCTCCTGAATCACCCTTCTTTGTTCCCTGTAAACTCTTTTACATTCCTGATGGCCTCATCTTTAAGAGTCTGATGTTATCATCAACCATGGGGCTCGCTGACTCCCATGGCCACACTCCCACATCTCCACCTTCTTTATTAATCAACCATTTTATTAACACGAATTATTATGCCATATATCAGTAATAAACTTATAAGATTGTTTGTTGCCTTTTCTGATTGTACATATGTATAGGCATACTCGGGTTTAGTATGTAAAGCTATGTTCTGTATATTTAGAATGCTTGCTGTTTGTTGTGCATGTTGGTAGAGCATATACTCCAAGTGCAACCAGTGCTGTTTACTTGGCTTTTATAAATTCCTTTTATAAATATTGCTAAATTCAAATTGAGTTAAGACTTCATTTATAACAGGATAGACATTTCTTCAGACCTGAGGCTTCTGTTACTGTCCTTCTGTCATTTAGTTAAGTGCATTCAGGTTCTATTTAGCATGAAGAATTCTGGTTGGTTTAACAATTCCTTAAGGAGCAATTGTGACACAAGGAACTTAATAACCCGAATGATCAGTTTCCATTCATACTTAATGTGGGTTCCTAAACTATACCCCTGCTTCAAAACCTCTTTCCTGTATGTTGTTTTAAGAATATTCTTTGCAACATTGATTCATATATTTAATCTTCAGCTCTTCCTTGTATTTTTTTATTCATTTTTTTTTTTTAATTATTATTATTTTCATTTTTTCTGGCTTCTTCCTTTTCCTCTTTTATGCTTTTTCACATTCACCCACATCATCTTCAGCTCTGTGACATTTCAGTCTGTTGATGCACACAAATATTCTGCCAAAACAGGTTAGCTAGAAATAGTGCCATCTTCAGTGACTGCTCTGTTTTCAGCACAACATTGCACCAACTGTGATTGACAGGGGTCAAGCTGTCAAGCGTAATAGTACCTAAACTGTGATTAGCTATGCTAGGGATATCTGGATGGCGCTTAATGGACACCTAACTTTTCACTGTACTAATTCCTCCTATATGTGAACCCTTTACTCTTTCAGAAATGTCACATTGGATGACTTACTAATTATTGTGGTTCTTTGGCTGATGTTTGCTTTACCACTACTTGCCTTACTTGTGAACTCTGCAGAGTCTCACCCTGAGGAAATATAAAATACAAAAGCTGATTGCAGGTAAGTGGAATTGAAGAATAAATAAATAAATACGTAAACATTTGAGTTGCATCTCCCACGAATCTGATGCTTAACAATATAAAATTGCAATTTAAGTTCTGCAGGTCAGAAAATAAGTGCTGCACCTATGTTCCAAAAGCACAAGAGGATTTCTAAGAACTGTGAAAGTCCCTGACAGTATCTTTACAGCTATCTTTCATCTCTCCTCTTCTATCCTTTTGCTGCTTCCCTATACTGCACTCTAATTATCCAGGCCATAATAACCCAAATTCTACTTACATCCTTCCTTTCTTTGTCTACTCCTGTCTGCACATTCCAAAAATTAAAATAATATTTTTGAACATCTAATTAGCCTTTAATCTGTATTCATGAGACATTTTAAAACTTCCTTTATGTTTGGGTTTATTGAATTTATTTTGTCTGGGCATGCATTTGGTTCTACAAAGATATCAGTGCTCTGAACAGAATTCGTTATTCCAGGATGACAAGTAACATATAAAGCTGTTTTGTAGCACCAGAATGCTGGAACATGCTGCATGTACAGCTTATGGAAGAGAGGAGTATCCAGAGCTGACATATGTTCTCACACAGTAAAAAATTGAATATCAGCTTAGAAAAAAATGTAGAAAATTCAGGAATGAAACTCAGAAGATGTAATGAAAATTAATTTCCTGGCACAACATTTTTTTTTTGTCACACAAACGCTTTGGGCACGTGTGAGGTACAGTTTTGACTAAGATCAGGAGTGTACTTTTGAAGCAGAAATTGATATTCTATGATTTGCATTGTGGAGCAGGTTGTTCTTAAAAGTTCACAAAATTGATTATTCTTGGATGGGCTTGAAGTTTTTAGGTGAAATGGAGTTGGACAGGAACTTCAAGACTGAACAAGAATGCAATTCAACATATAATTGGCTTCAGTCTGTGGTTCTCTGAGAGGTCTACACAACACTGGATTTCTTTGGTGGTCTGCTTTTCACCAGCTGTAAGCATGACACTCACAGGGAGAAAACAGTCCATTAACTGACCTGTGCACAAGAATATTTCAACATGAAGCAGGAGCACAAAAGATAAGACTGTATTTAGTGGATCATATAACAGGACACTGGTGCAAGGACTATATTAAATGAAGTTAGGAATATCTCAGGATAACAAATCACCAGTCTTCCCTCAAACCCATACAACTCAGTTGTTTTTTGAAAATTATATATCACACTAACATCACTCCAGATCATTTTCTTCACTTTGCAATATTTACAGGAATTCAGTTAGTGTCAACATCATATTACTCTTTTTTTTTTTTTTCTTTTTTTTTTCTTTTTTTTCTTCTCTACAGACTCAAACCTATCATGCTGTACTATTTATAAATGTAGACATATCCTTTAATAATTGGCATGATTCAGTTCCTCATCTGTAAGCTCATCATTATACATCTCTGATGCAATGGATTTTGTGAAGCTATAGTTATTGACATTTGTGACATGCAGGCAGTGCTTTTGAAAAAAAAAAAAAACAAAAAAACATTATAAATAGAATAACCCATTTTACTTTTGGGGATACTGCAGTTTGTTTGTTTGTTTGTTTGTTTAAGTTCAGCTTCAGTAATATTTGCAAATACTGCCATTTGCATGCCATGGAATTTAAAAGGCAAAATGATATTTTCTGTTACTCTCTGCATATGTCTGCAGTAAAATGACGTTGCATGATTTATACGACAATTTGAGCTTAGATACATAATATTTATTCAAAATTTGCAGTACTTATTGTTAAACTGTACCACAAAAAATAAAAACATAAGGACTCTTAGAAAGAGAGTTTCATCAACAGAAATATTTAAATATATAAATATGCATCTGAAAAAAAAAATAGTCATTGTTATATATGGAGTGGTAATTCGTGTCGAGAAAATGGTTGATATTAATAAAGAAGGGGGAGATTTGGGAGTGTGGCCATGGGGGTTGAAAAGCCCTTTTGACTCAGGCCTCATTGGTCTCGAAAAGGAGATGGATATGCTTTTCTTCGATCTGGGAAGAATGGGATACATAAGACCTGAAGACCGAGTTGCTTGACAACTTAAAGCAAGACATATTGTTCAAAAGGAATGGAAAATGGAAACTGTTAAGTCATGGAACTTAAAGGATTGTTTGTTACCTTTCCTGATTGTACGTATGTATAGGCTTACTTGGGTTTGTTATGTAAAAGCGATGTTCTATATAGAATATCATAGAATCATAGAATATCCTGAGTTGGAAGGGACCCTTAAGGATCATCAAGTCCAACTCTTGACACCGCACAGGTCTACCCAAGTTCAGACCATGTGACTAAGTGCACAGTCCAATCTCTTCTTAAATTCAGTCAGGCTCGGTGCAGTGACCACTTCCCTGGGGAGCCTGTTCCAGTGTGCAACCACTCTCTCTGTGAAGAACCCCTTCCTGATGTCCAGCCTAAACTTCCCCTGCCTCAGCTTAACTCCATTCCCGCGGGTCCTGTCGCTGGTGTTAATGGAGAAAAGGTCTCCTGCCTCTCGACACCCCCTTACGAGGAAGTTGTAGACTGCGATGAGGTCTCCCCTCAGCCTCCTCTTCTCCAGGCTGAACAGGCCCAGTGCCCTCAGCCGTTCCTCGTACGTCTTCCCCTCCAGGCCTTTCACCATCTTCGTAGCCCTCCTCTGGACACTCTCCAACAGTTTCATGTCCTTTTTATACTGTGGTGCCCAGAACTGCACACAGTACTCGAGGTGAGGCCGCACCAGCGCAGAGTAGAGCGGGACAATCACCTCCCTCGACCTGCTAGCGATGCCGTGCTTGATGCACCCCAGGACACGGTTGGCCCTCCTGGCTGCCAGGGCACACTGCCGGCTCATATTCAACTTGCTGTCTACCACGACCCCCAGATCCCTCTCTTCTAGGCTGCTCTCCAGCGTCTCATCGCCCAGTCTGTACGTGCAGCCAGGGTTTCCCCGTCCCAGGTGCAGGACCCGGCACTTGCTCTTATTGAACTTCATGCGGTTGGCGATCGCCCAGCTCTCCAACCTATCCAGATCCCTCTGCAAGGCCTTTCCACCCTCATTCGAGTCCACAACTCCTCCAAGTTTGGTGTCATCAGCAAACTTGCTCAAAATGCCTTCTATTCCTACATCCAGATCGTTTATAAAAATATTGAAAAGTACCGGCCCTAAAATGGAGCCTTGAGGGACCCCACTGGTGACCGCCCGCCAGCCTGACGCAGCCCCATTCACCATAACCCTTTGGGCCCTGCCCGTTAGCCAATTGCTCACCCATCGTATGATGTTTTTATTTAGCTGTATGCTGGACATTTTGTCCAGTAGGATCCTATGGGAAACCGTGTCAAAAGCCTTGCTGAAGTCCAAAAAAATCACATCAGCTGGTTTCCCTTGGTCTACCATACGGGTGATCTTATCATAAAAGGAAATCAGGTTAGTTAGGCAGGACCTACCCTTCACAAACCCATGCTGGCTGGGACCAATGACTGCTTTGTCCCCCAGGTGCGCCTCAATAAGTTCGAGAACCATCTTCTCCATGATTTTACCAGGCACTGACGTGAGACTGACAGGCCTGTAATTGCTAGGGTCTTCTTTCTGACCCTTCTTGAAAATCGGCACAACATTTGCCAGCTTCCAGTCTACCGGGACCTCTCCAGACTCCCAGGATCGTTGAAAAATAATTGAGAGAGGTTCCGCGATGACGTCCGCCAGCTCCTTCAGCACCCGGGGATGAATCCCATCCGGACCCATGGACTTGTAGGGATCCAGGTGGAGTAGCAGATCCCGCACACGTTCAGGGTCGGTTGGGAGTTTGTCATCCCCACCGTCCCGGTCCTCCAGCTCGGGGCACCCTGGGTCCCGAAGCCCATCATCGGCATTGAAGACAGAGGCAAAGAAGGCGTTAAGCGTCTCTGCTTTGCCTATGTCATCGTCTGTGAGAAGACCTTCCCTGTCAAGGAGCGGCCCTACGTATTCTTTAGTTCTCCTTTTTCCATTCACATATCTAAAAAAACCCTTTTTATTTTCTCTCACAGACACAGCCAGCTTCAACTCTAGGTGTGCTTTAGCCACACGAATTTTCTTCCTACAGACACGAGCAGCATCCCTGTATTCTTTCCATGTCACCCGGCCCTCCTTCCAGTAGCGAAACACTCTCTGTTTCCGCCTAATCTCCGTAAGAATGTTCCTGTTCAGCCACGCCGGCCTCCTGCCGCGCCTGCCTGACTTGCGGTATTTAGGAATTGCCTGTTCTTGTGCTTCTAGGAGGCATCGCTTAAAGAGTGACCAGCACTGGTGGACATCAAGGCCTTCAAGAGCAGCTTCCCAGGGGACCTTGCTGACTAGTTCCCCGAGCAGCCTGAAGTCCGCCTTCCCCATATCTAGGGATGAGGTCTTGGTGGCACTTTTCCTTCTGTCACCGTAAATTTTGAACTCAACCACTTCATGGTCGCTATGACCGAGGCGGCCACCAATCACCACATCTCCCACCAGACCCTCTCTGTTTTCTAGCAACAGGTCTAGGAGGGCACCTTTCCTAGTTGGCTCCGTCAGCACCTGCACCAAGAAGTTATCATCTAGGTGCTTCATGAACCTCCTGGACTTGCTCGTGTCAGCCGTGTGGCACTCCCAGTTAACGTCTGGCAAGTTGAAGTCCCCCATAAGGACAAGGGGAGTTAATCTCGAGGCCTCTCTTAGTTCTGTAAAGAATAAGTTATCGGCGCTATCGTCCTGGCCGGGCGGTCTGTAATAGACTCCCACAACGACATCCCCTTTATTCGTTCGTCCCTTGATCCTTACCCAGAGGCTCTCAACTTTGCCATCGCCGACCTGAAGTTCCACACAGTCCAGCCCCTGCTTCACATACATCGCCACCCCACCACCTCGCCTACCCTGCCTGTCCCTCCTGAAGAGCCTGTAACCGTCTATCGCAACACCCCAGTCACAGGACTCATCCCACCAGGTTTCGCTTATGCCGATGATGTCGTAGTTGCGGGACTGGGCCAGGACTTCTAGCTCATCCATTTTATTCCTCATACTGCGTGCGTTCGTGTAGAAGCATTTCAGGTGCGTCTCCTTACACTCAGCACCTCGTGGATCGAACCGAAGGACCTCACTGGCACACAGCTCCTCTGATTCTAGCGTACCATCCCTTAGGTCTTCACCGGCGTGCCTGGTTTTAGCCCCTTCCCCCTTCGACTCTAGTTTAAAGCCCTATCTATCAGCCCTGCCAACTCCTGACCCAAGATCCTTACCCCTCTCCGAGAGAGGCCCATCCCATCCGGTGCCATCAGGCCCGGTGTAGCATAGACCTTCCCGTGATCAAAGAACCCAAAGTTGTGCCGGTCACACCAGTCACGAAGCCACGAGTTTATGCGAACAGCGCACCTTTCAGCTTCCATCCCCCCTATCGGAAGGACAGAGGCAAACACAACCTGCGCGCCTGAACCTCTAAGTTGTCGCCCCAAATCCCTAAAGTCTCTTTTGATCGCCTTCGGACTTCTCTTTGCTACTTCATCGCTACCAGCCTGAAAGACCAATAGCGGGTAGTAGTCAGTGGGCCGTACCAGGCGCTTGACCTTCTTGGCAATGTCCCTGACCCTAGCCCCAGGGAGGCAGCAGACCTCCCTACGGGTAGGGTCAGGCCGACAAATAGGGCCCTCTGTTCCCCTAAGGACAGAGTCACCCACAACAATCACCCTTCTTTCGTTCTTGGTGGAGGCAGTCCTGATGCGTGGAGTTGACCTCCTCACCCTAGGAATCCTCCTGGGAACACTTTCTACCTCTTCCTCAGTTGCTGTTGATCTCTCATTCTCCAGGGCCTCAAACCTGTTTTGTAAGGGCACCTGGGAAGGTGGGGTCGGAAGAGGAGGGCATCGCCTGCGATGTCGAGCAGGGACCTGTTTCCATTCCTCCTCAACTCCCAGATCCCCTCCCTCTGCCCGACGGCGACTGGGCAGGGTGTCCACCCCCGTTTGGGGTGTCTCACCCCGGTACCTCTCCTTGAGGCCCTGCAGGGAGTTACTCCACCAGTCTATCTCCCGCTCACACTCCCTGATGGCCCTCAGCCTCTCCACCTCCTCCTTGAGCTCTGCCACCATGCGGATCAGGTCATCCACTTGCTCACACCTAACACACGCAGCGTCTCTGCCTCCTGCCGATGGCAGGAACAGGCTCTGACACTCCCTGCATCCCGTGACCTGAACCGCTGCATTCTTTAGCGGGTACTCGGTCTGGGTGTGTACCGACCTCCTGCAGAGCGCTCCGTG
The DNA here is from genome assembly GCF_047663525.1 of Anas platyrhynchos. Lineage (NCBI taxonomy): Eukaryota > Metazoa > Chordata > Aves > Anseriformes > Anatidae > Anas > Anas platyrhynchos. The sequence continues at coordinate 33,617,293 of NC_092621.1, read as the reverse complement.
CCTGGTGGAGACCATTTTCACCTAGCTAACGACTGTCGTTAACAGGTGTTCGTATGGGCGGGGGTAGCTCTCCGCCCTTCCTGCTCGCCCTGCCTGTGTGAACTGCCGCGCTAACTGCCGCGCCACTCCCTTCTGACGCGCCACTCCCTGTTTGCCCGCCCTGTTCGCCGCGCTCCTGGTCGCTCGCGCTCCCTAGGGGCTGCTTTTGAAAGGCCGGGCAGGGGGCGCTGCTGGCTCCGCCTTCGCCTCGTCAGCCTCCCTCACGAGGGCTGCCGGCTCCTGGCGGCTCCCTGAAGTCGGCTCGATGCCGGAAAGTTAGCCCTGCCTGGCCCGATCCCCCGCTCCGCTGCAGAACGCGTCTGCCCCGGAGCCGATCGCCTCGGCAAATGGCCATATATATATATATATATAAATGGCTATATATTTAGAATGTTTGATGTTCCTGTGTGCGTGTTGGTGGAGTGTAGAGTCCCTGCACACCCAGCGCTGTTTACTTGCCTTTTATACCTTTTATACCTTTTATAAGTATAAATATTACTATATTCAGATTTAGTTGAGACTTCATTTATAACAGTCATAGAATCATAGAATGGCTTGGATTGGAAGGGACCTTAAAGATCATCTAATTCCAAACCCTTGCCATAGGCAGGGATGACACCCACTAGATTAGATTGGCCAAGGCCCCATTCAACCTGGCCTTGAACACCTCTAAAGCTGGATCATCTACAACTTCTCTAGGCAACCTGTTCCAGTGCCCTTACAGTGAAGAATTTTTTCCTAATATCTAATCTAAATCTGTCCTCTTTATAAAAAGAACTTTGAGTCATCTTTGAGTCATAATGTTCTTGTGTTTCTTTATATATTTTCAGTGGTTATAGGAAAAGACTTAGGACATCTATTTTCTAAACAGGTTGACTGCAGTTCACATATCATAGTTTGTCAGTGCTATGGTGGTAAATAGGTTATCTCACCACATTAGACACTACTAGAGAACCCAGCAAAAATGCATAAATAAATAAAAGAGTGATTAAAAGAGAAACAATATGATTGATATTTATGTCCTTTTGTGAGCACATATATCATTCAACTCTGAGATTTTACTCATCTAAAGGAAAACAGTAATGAAGGACCTGCAGAAATGGTCCTACACAGAATGCAGAAATGGAACTATTAATGAACCTTATGATCTAGTCTGTATAGACAATATAGCCAAGTGGTGGTCAGACATAATCTCAAACTTTTCAAGTACTACTGAAGTATTACAATTTCTTCCTAAAACTTAAGATGACCATTGGTTTGATTCTTTGTTTGTTTGCTTGTTTCCCCCCAAGCTTCATAACAATATGGAAAGTTTAGCCATAGGACTACTCTAAACTTTATTTTTTGTTTGTTTAAAATTTACCTTGTGAGTTCACACATGTATAATCAGAAATGTACTGTCTCACACGGAATGCCAGCAATCACTGCATAAATCCTTCTTCCAAGGAGGAATCAATCAGGTGAGGGGGAGGTGGAAGGGTGTTAGAAGGGAAAAAAGGTGTAAAGAAGGGAAGAATATGAATTTCCACAGGGACATTTTGTTAATGCTGGAAATACTACAAGCATACACATGAAAAATGTAAGGGTCTTTAAAAGAGTTTATTCAAGAAAGTTTCTTACATCTGTTATATATAGAGTGGTAATTCATGTCGAGTAAATGGTTGATATTAATAAAGAAGGGGGAGATTTGGGAGTGTGGCCATGGGGGTTGAAAAGCCCCATGGTTGATGATAACATCAGACTCTTAACAATGAGGCCATCAGGAATATAAAAGAGTTTACAGGAAACAAAGAAGGGTGAGTCAAGAGACTCCATGCAGTCCCAGGGTTGCTTGATCTCCAGCCATTAAGGCATGGAAGTTTCTGGGTGTTTGCTGTTGTTGTTACATTGAAAGTTGTTTGACCAATGAAAAGTTGTTTTGAAAAGAACTGCTGTTGAGAGAGAAGGGTGTAAGAGGGGTGCCTGTCCTCAAGATAAAACAGGCAACACTATGAAGTTATGTAATCAGTAAAGAAGCAGGAAAACGAAGTGAAGAGGAACAGGCTGGCAGAATGGAGACCAGGACAGGAACAGGCACACTGATTGCCTCATGAAGATAGGTTTTTCCAGACTCAGCAAACCACTCAAAGAAGCTCCTACTGAAAGGCGCTGCAAATAGGCGCACCGGAGCTGGAAAGAAGCTCAAGCTGAGAGAAGAGGACCTGCGTACACAACTGCCCCTTGCTGCTAAGCAGTTGTGCATTATGGGGAATCATACGTCCTTTGAAACAAAGACTGTCCTGGTAAACTTACAGCTTATTCTCATTATTACCAATCAGACAGTTTATGATCCTGTAATATGGGACCAAACTGAGGTCAAGGTGTGGGACTCTGCAACTAACAACAAGGTTGCAGTGGGATTGCTTGGCACCTGGAAAGCAGTCTCTGAGGCCTTAAAGAGCCAATGTGGGGCCACAGTCAGAAACGTGTGGTTTGCCAGATATTGAGGGAGCTGTGGGCTCATTTACTGATCTGACTGCTATGTCATCAGCCGCTTTGCTGCTACAGCCATCAAAGGCTTTTTTTCTGTTATGTCCCCCGGTGACCTGGACGTGCCTTTTGACCCAGGCCCTATTGGCCTGGAAAAGGAGATGGAAATGTCTCCCTTGGATCCGGGAAGAATGAGATACATAATGCCCGAAGGCTGAGTTGCTTGACAACTTAAAGCAAGACATATTGTTCAAAAGGAATGGAAAACGGAGACTGTTAAGTCATGGAACTTAAAGGATTGTTTGTTACCTTTTCTGATTGTACATGTGTATAGGTGTACTCGAGTTTTGTATGTAAAAGCAATGTTCTGTATATTTAGAATGTTTGATGTTCGTGTGTGCGTGTTGGTAGAGCGTAGACTCCTTGCACACCTGGCGCTGTTTACTTGCCTTTTATACCTTTTATTAGTCTTCATTTATAACATATCTTTGTTAAAGCTGAAATTATGAGTCATATTTATAGTCTTCCCTTACATTTTGTAGTTTATTTATTTATATATTGTGGAGTGTGGCCATGGGGGTTGGCAGGCCCCATGGTTGGTGATAACATCAGAGTCTTAATGATGTGTCCATCAGGAATGTAAAGAGTTTAGAGGGAACAAAAAGGGTAATTCAGAAGACACCTTGCTGACTCCAAATGCTTGTTTTCCAATCCTTACGACATGGAAGTTGCTGGGTGTTTGCAGTTTCGGGCAAAGAAGGGAACTTGTCCTCAGTAAAGATGTAGTCGGAGTTGAAGTTACATCATCAATAAAGTAGTAGCAGTTACTGATTCTAAAAGAACCCTGATGTCCATATGGTCTTTACACCACAATATATTTATTTATTTTCAAATATGGAAAGACATTTCACCAGTCATCCTTTCCAGTAGAAAATGTAGCAGGTAAGAAGTAAATAAAGCCACAAATAAATTAGTTTGAAAATTTAGGTTTTATTCTTGATGCTTTCTTTTAAATTTGCTATACAAAAAGCTATTAATTCTTTGTCAACATCCTTTTTTACTCTGTTGAAACTTTTTCTATAATATGACACCATTTTTTAGTCATGCTGAAGAAAATAATACATAGCAAAATCCATGATGCTGCTATTGTTGCTAGCTGCTTGAAAGGTTATTACTGTGGACTTAAACTGTCAGCAGAGGCTATCAATAGACAAATGGCAAAACCTCAGACATCCTAATGACAGGGCAAATGACTAGAATCAGAAAAAACTCATACAATTGCTTCCTACAGGGTGTCATTTTGTTAACATTGTGAAAATATGGAATCATTTAAATTGACTGTGGTTGATTCAGCTCTGTATAACTTCTGATAGTGTTATGCTTTCTCATTCCCTACTAAAATAATGCAAATTATATTCTTCATTTGAGGACCACGGTACTGTGAAAATTCTATTAAAAAAGCTAGTTTGAAACACAGTGGAATATAATACTTAATATACTAGCTTGTTTGAGAAAGATGGGTGATTGATTGGTTGTAAATATCTTTTATTGTTTCTATTCATGAGCCAGATTTTGACCTTGAAATCTAAGTTATATCTCATATATTGTCAGTTTAAGTTTATATCTTCAGGTTGTGAAATATTTTGTTATATATAGAGTGGTAATTTATGTTGAGAAAATGATTGGTATTAATAAAGAAGGGGAAGATTTGATAGTGTGGCCATGGGGGTTGAAAAGCCCCATGGTTGATGATAACATCAGACTCTTAACAATGAGGCCATCAGGAATGTAAAAGAGTTTACAGGGAACAAAGAAGGCTGAATCAGGAGACTCTATGCAGTCCCAGGGTTGCTTGTTCTCTAGATGGGTTGCTTGTTCTCCAGCCATTAAGGCATGGAAGTTTCTGGGTGTTTGCTGTTGTTGTTACATTGAAAGTTGTTTGACCAATGAAAAGTTGTTTTGAAAAGAACTGCTGTGGAGAGAAGGGTATAAGAGGGGAGCCTGCCCTCAAGAAGAAAAAAAAAAAAAAGGAAGGCAGCACAATGTGATGAAGTTATGATCAATAAAGAAGTAGAAAGAAGGAATGAAAAGGAACAGATTAGCAGAATGGAGACCAGGACATGAACAGGCACATTGGTCGCCTCATGAAGTTATGTTCAGCCAAACTCAGCAAACTGCTCAGAGAAGCTCGTACAGAAAGTTGCTGGAAATATGCACACTGGAGCTGGAAAGAAGCTCAAGCTGAGAGAAGAGGACCTGCGCACACAACTGCCCCTTGCTGCTAAGCAGTTGTGCATTATAGGGAATCATACATCCTTTGAAACAAAGACTGTCCTGGTAACCTTACAGCTTATTCTCCTTATTATCAATCAGTTTATGAGCCTGAAATATGGGACCAAACTGAGGTCAAGGTGTGGGACTCTGCAACTAAAAATGACAAGGTTGCAGTGGGATTGCTTGGCACCTGGAAAGCAGTCTCTGAGGCCTTAAAGAGCCAATGTGGGGCCACAGTCAGAAACGTGTGGTTTGCCAGATATTGAGGGAGCTGTGGGCTCGTTTACTGATCTGACTGCTATGCCATGGGCCCCTTTGCTGCTACAGCCATGGAAGGCATTTGCTGTTACACCCCCTGCTGACCTGAACGTGCCTTTTGACCCAGGCCCTATTGGCCTGGAAAAGGAGATGGAAATGTCTCCCTTGGATCCGGGAAGAATGGGATACGCAAGGCCCAAAGGCCAAATTGCTTAACAACTTAAAGCAAGACATATTGTTCCCATGACTAGCCCTGGAATTCTCTGGTGTTTGTAATCCAGAAAAGGAATGGAAAATGGAGTCTGTTATATGATCTGAGAAAAATTAATGAAGTCATGGAAGATATGGGAGTACTTCAACCAGGATTACCATCTCCAACTATGCTCCCCCAGTCATGGACATTAATAGTAATAGACTTAAAGGATTGTTTGTTAAATACTTGCCAGAATTCGGACATCTTTGCTATGTTTATATTTAAATTGATACCTTTTCTGTTTGTACATATATTTAGGCATACTCGGGTTTCTTATGAATATGTAAAAGCAATGTGCTGTGTATTTAGAAAGTGCGGTGTGCCTGCACACTCAGCGCTGTTTCCTTGCCTTTTATAAATACTACAAAATTCAGATTGAGTTGTATCTTCATTTATAACACCCGCAATTAAAAAAGAAACATCTTGATCATAAATAAATATCTCCAATGTAATATAGTCAATCAGTAAGTCTACATGAGACATATTTCTGTCAGTACATAAATTAAATAGCTTTCTTTCATTTGTATTAGAGAAAGAAAATCTGCTGAATGTTTTACTTTGGCTTTAGTTCTTAGAACTTCTATAATTCTTAAGTAATTTTAACTAGGACTAGTGACTTTTGACCTGTGAATTATTCTGTACATCTGGGCCTAAATCATTCCTTCTTGTACACTAGGAAAAAATTTCCATGACCAGTGTGGCACACAGGATGAATGTTAAGATAAAGCCCTTTTCTGAATTATTCATTCAGCACACGAAGAGTATGCACTTATTTGCCATTTTGTTTCTTTATCAGGAATTTATTTAACAGGAATAGGAAGAGAGGATAGAAACCAGAATACCTATGAGGCTGAGCAGCAACTTATCTCCACACTACAAGCACTCTGGATGCTTGCTTCTGTTAACTCACTCAGTTACATTTTTGATCTACCTGTTTTAAAACTTGGTGTTGGAAAGATTTCTTATGTGCCAAAGATGGAAAGATATCCCTAGGGCTCTGTCAAGATAGAATAATACTCCTTTCAATGCCCCACAACTTAGCAAAAGAGGCATCAGGCTTGGAGTCTTCTATACCACTTTTCTCCACCTGGGAGGTGAATCTGTGAAAATCTTGGACTTTGCTCCAAATTAGGCTCTGGTAAAACAAGAGAATGCAGCTTCCAGTTCAGAATAATCACTACAGCCAGTTCTTCTTTATGAATATTTAAAGAAAATGGGCAAAGATTCTAATCCTCAGAATTCTATATTTGGAGTGTATATTACATCTTTTAAGGCAGACAAAGTCAAAAACATTTTTATTTATTTATTTATTTATTTATTTATTTATTAACATATAAATCAGAGAGTCACAGGTTTGGCTGGGTTTGATTTGTTTTCTTCATAGAAGCTCATATGATGCTGTGTCTTGGATTTTTGGTGAAAACAGTGGTGATAACACACTGTGCTGGTTTAGTTGTTGCACAGCAGTGCTTACAGAGAACCAAAGACTCGTTTGCTTCTTGTGCTGCTCTGGAGTGAGGAGACTGGGGGAAGTCAAAAGCTGGGAGGGGAGACAGTGAGGACAGCTGACACAGACTGACATGGCATGTGATGTCATGCTCAGCAATAAAAGCTGGAGAAAGAAGAAAGAGGGGGAAACATTGGAGTGATGGCATTTGTCTTTCCAAGAAACTGTCACATGTGACGAGCCCTGCTTTCCAGGAAATGGTTTTGCTTGCATGCACAACTTTTGCTTTACCTAAAAAACTCCCTTTATTGCATCCCACAAGTTCTTGCACTTTTACCTTTCTGTTTCCTACATCACAATGGGGAGGAGGTGCAACAGCTCTGTGGTACATAATTGCCTGCCAGAATTAAACTGAAGCACAAGACTGTTAAAATTGGAATTGATTTTTGGAGATTGGCTAGTCTAACCTTCTGCTCAGACCAGAGACAGTTAGAGAAGGTTGTTTGGTGATAAGTCCACTCAGGTTTTGAATAACTCCAAGGATAGAGGTTCCACAACCTTTCTGGGCAATCAGTTCCAATGTTTAACTACAGTCATAGTAAAAAAGTTCATGTATTTATTTATTTGTTTTGTTTGTTTGGTTGGTTTGTTTTATTTTTTCTTCTTATGCATGTAAATTTTTGTCCATTGCCTCTTGTTCTGTCTCTGGGCATCACTGAAAAGAGTATGGTTCCATGTTCTCACACCTCCTCTGTCATATATTTAAACACATGAATACAATGTTCCTGAGTCTTCTGTTTTCCAAGCTATACAATTCCAGCTCTTTCAGCCTCTTCTGATATGACAATGCTCCAGCACCCTAATCGTTGCAGCTGTTTGCTGGGCTTTCTAGTATTTACACATCTCTCTTGTAATGGGGAGTCCAACCCCACAAAGGTACAATGTTGGCTCAAGGTTAGCTTACCATCTACCAAGAATCACAGGTAAAGCTACAAAGTAGTCTGCTAGTGCATGGAGTTATTCCTCCCCCAGAAAAGCACTTTGCATTCTCTTTGTTGAACTTCATAAGGTTTCTCCCAACTGGTAGTCTTTCGAAGGCCCTTTTGAATGGAAACACAGTCATGAAGTATCACTCATTCCTCAAAGTTTGTATTAAATGCAAACTTGCTGAGGGTATACTCTGTCCACTGTGCAGGTCATTTTGGACTCAGTGTCAACCCCTGTGGTATACTGCTAGGGACTGGCTTTCAGTTGGACTTTCTGTCACTGACCGAAACAATGTTGGCCTGTCAATTCAGCTTTCATTGCACGTCACTGTCCACTTATATAGCCCACACTTCAACAGCTTGTCAATGAGAATGTTATGAAAGTCAGTGTTGAAAACCTTGCTAAACTCAGAATAAACAACTCTGCTCTCCACCTAGCAAATCAACGCCTTTCATCACTTGTTGCTCATTCAGTTCTGAGGTTACATAACTCAGTTATTGAATGAAATTTTGTAAGGAGTCCACCGTGTTAACCCTTAACTGTTTTGGCTTTGGCAGCATGCATACTTGCAAATCAGGTTTCTGTAATCTGATCTTGAGTTAATAAATGTTTTGCTGTTTTCATTTGATGATGAATATGCTGACAATCTTACAATACTTAGGACTGCACAGGACCAGGTCATAACATAAGAGGCACTGCCCATACAAAGAATTCTAATTCTAAAAGGATAATACATTTCCTGATACCATGTTTTTCACCTACAGAACATCTCTAGCAGAGTAACATTAATCCTCAGTGACAATTTCAGAATTCTGAAAATTCTGGAATCTTTTGCAAAAGTGAAGGAAAGAAGAACAGAAATCTTCTGCCGGTCACACAGCAATTCTAATATAATGGTATTATCAACCTACATTGCCATTATTTTTTACTTTAATGTTATTAACCTGATTATATTGTCAAGGTTAGGAAAAATAAAAAAATAGAATAGGTGTTTATCACTATGGATGCTAGCTGTTGTTTGACAGCCAAGGCTTAAGAGTCAAAATCAGTTCCCACTGAATTCAGCAGGAATTTTGCCAATGGCTTTAACAGAATAAGGACCTGGCCTTCATTTATATAGAAAACCACCAAGCTATCTGTGCTAGCAGTTATTTAAGAGCTGTAAGGAGAGATCAGTTGTCAGGGAGATTTCTTAAAATCTATGGCCTAATCCTGCAGTCCTAGCACAATGCAAAGTCTTTAATTAGCAGTAAATTAGGTTAAAGAAATCTATAGTTTTTAAGTAAACTACATATTAACAAATACAATGATACAAAGTATTACACAGAAGATATGTAAACTCTTATTTTAGAATATAGGCTGAACACATATGCATTAATGACCCTTTTTTAGTCACCATGAAAAAGATTATGTAGTGAAAAAACAAATTTGCAGATGACTTTAGTAAATGAAAACAATAAGGTTATTTGTGTTTATAATGGTAGCTTCTGCAGACCAGCATATCAGAGAATGCAAGAATGAGAAATCAAAACAGCTAATTTCTTCATGGGGTTTGGTGAGTAATGGCTTTTTAAAAAGAATTACATGCATATGATCATTAATTGATATCCAATAATTTACAAGTCTTAAATGTTTTCTTAGCATGATCTACCATACACTTTTATTTTATTCTCCAAATTAACACAGGCAATATACTGTAAACTATAGATTTATTTTTCTCTTAGACTTGCTACGGAGCTTTTAAGGGCTCCCCACATCACTGAGTATATCCAGGTTTGAAAAGTTTTATGAACCAGTGTCCAAAGACTGAATTCATTCACTCTTTGCCATCTTGAAGACAGCAGTGAGGCTTAAGATGAAATACAAACACCCACAAACCTGAACAGGTAGGTCATCAGTGACAGCACAGCTGTCACTGCAAATAGCAGCACAAAGAAGCAATGCTGTAAAAATTGTGCAGCCAGCTAGTGTCTCACTGGTAAAGTCACACTTCTGCACACAGTGAAAATGGGGTTGGAGTCCACAGATTTTACTCTAGCGTACTAAAGTTAACTATTTTTAGCTATGGGAAAACGTATCTATATGTACCATAACCTGTTTATAGAACTGAGCAGTTCTTTATAGTTTAGCTATTACAGGGCAACAGTACAATACACACTAGCTAAGTCATTATGAAAACTAATAAAAGGTTTATACAGATAAGAATAATACTAATCACTAATATCACGAGAGTCAATCAGTACACTGTCAGAAGGTGTAAAGAAATCAAGTGCCTATAGTGTGATTAAAAGAAATATGGGAAAAGGTGTGGAATAACAACAACAAAACAAAGTTGCATTTTTTTCTTTATTTTTATTTGTCTGTTTGTTTTTTCATTCCCCACCATTCTGTAAATTTTGTAATTTGAATAGGCATTATTGTATTGTTCTAATTTCTGGCTACAAGACATGAAATGGATACAAAACTTTGTGTTTTGGTGCTAAATTTTAATTTTGACAAATTAAGATAAAAAAATATATTTATATATATATTTATATATATTTTTTTTCTCTGTTATTTGTTTATTTTTATATTTCCTTCAGAAATAGTAAATGTGACTTCATGTGACTATTGTTGGTTTTATTTGTCATAATACTTTACTCTGCAAGATTACTCTGCAAGAAGGTAATGTGTTAGGGTCTGGTGTTACACTTGTTAAACTTACACCGCTTTTCTGTGATACATATATTTTATATATTTTACATATATAAATATGTAAATAAATTTATAAATACATATATTTTATAAAATCTTAGAGACAACAAGACAAAGAAGGAAATGGATTTGCATTATCAGATTATAAACTATAAAAAATACAAAATAAAATGATAACCTATTGATTTACAGATATGAGAGATCTGAAACCTCAATTTTCACTCAAGCAATTCAAATAACTTAATTAAGATTTAAAATTGGTAATAATTGTGAATGAGGATACATGCATTTGTCAAGTTTGAGGTAATCATATTTTTGATAATATAATGTAAATTGTAAAATAGGAATTGAGAGTAGGTTGCTTATTTATGCTTTAGAGACATGCCAGGATTTAATTGTTGACATGTTGAGATGTGAACAAATTTGGAAAGCAAAAATATTCCTTCATTGTATAACATGATTTACTCAGTGCAAATGTTTCAGCAAATACAATACCATGCAAGTAAAACAATTACATTTTGCAGTAAACATAGAATTGTAGTATCTGAATGACTGTGGTGTGGAAAGACTTTGGGGATTTATTTGTGAGGTCCAAATATGAAAATCAAATTCTTCACTTACAGGTGAGGCAAAGCTGGACATCAGGACTATGCCTTTATGAACAATCAGTGCTCTTAAGTAATTAATTTGTTGCATGGTTAAGGAACTATTCAGGCAGTCATTTGGAAAGATGACCAATAATAGCAACAGGTTATGACCAATAAGTTTTAAAAGATTGAACAATGAAAAGGTGGCCGAGTTGCTAAATAGGTGAGTGACTTAGTGACAGTGGACACAGATAAAACAGATGTACTTCATTCCTTGTCTTGTGAAGAAAGAACAGGAAAGGGATTCGAGTAGAAGAAAGGGATGTAAGTCAGGAATCATTAAATGAAGCCAGGAATTACATGTGAGAACTTAATCCACAGTAGTCTGTGGAACTAGAGAAGTTGCAGGTAAGGATTGTAAGAGAACTGGCAGTTATCCTCACAGGACTGGTCTTTCAAAACTCATGAAAATCAGAGGAGATCTGTCTTGATTGGAGGAAAGTAAATGTTTTTATCAAAAAGTGCCAACGAATAATCCAGGGAAATACAGACTAGTTAACTGACTTCAGTACCAAGGAAAATCAGAGTCTTATTGAAGCTGATTTCTGGGCCCATGATTGAGAAGGTGACTGGGAACAGTCATCATATATCAAGGTCATATCATATTTGACTGTATATTTCCTTCCATGAAGAAATATTTGACTGTATATTTCCTTCCATGAAGAAAGATTTTTGGTATTTGGTATTTCTGATATCCCTATATAGGAGAGCAATGTCATTTACTTCAGCTTTAGCAAGCTTCTGAAACTGTCTTCCACATTATTTTTGTATCCAACTTAGGATAATACAGTCTGGATGGCAGAACAATCCCATGAATATGAAACCCATTGGATGGTTGGACTCAGCATGTGGCTAGTCATGTGGGTCGTAGTCTAGCTGGAGGCCGATAACAAGTGGGATACCGCAGGGCTCAACACAGTTCAACATTTTGATCAGTAGTCAAGAATGCTTACTTGTTAGGTGTTCTAATGAAACCAAAAAGGGGACTATTCAATATTCTCAAAGGCAAGGCTAATTCCCGAGGGAACTTGGACAGACTGGAGGAATAGTTTGTTGGGAAATTCATGATATTAAGCAAAGATAAACACAAGTTTATACAACAGGGAAGGAAAAAAACCCTTAAAACAATAAAAGATTGTCTGAGGTGCAGTTTTTCTGTATGTGTCTTACAGAATGTGTTGGATAGTATGCAGACTATGGACCTCCAAAATATCTTGGCAACAAGGAAGCCAACAGCATTCTTGACTGTCAGAAGAGGGACATAGCTATCTTAATGAGCAAGGGGATCATCCCTTTCCTGAGGACTCATTATACCACGTATGGAATACAGTACACAACATTTTGGTCCCCAAGAGAAGAAAGTTATCAATAAGTAGGATTGAGTTTGGGGGATACAACCAAGACAGTTTGGGTCTGTAGCCCTTATCCTGTGAGAGAAGGCTGCAGCACCAGGGATCATTCGGGCTGGAGAAGAGATGGCTTTAGGGAACCTATGGGCAACCCTGCAGTACTGACACAGGAAAATGAGGAGATGCCAGGCAGGCTTTTCACAGTAGAGCACAGTGGAAGACTGTGAAACAATATGTGTGAATTAAACGAGATGGTCTGACTGGACCTAATGAAACAAGAAATTACTGAGAAGATGGTCAAGTAGTAGGAGTCTAAAATAGTTTGTGTTGTCTTTATTCCTAGAAGTTTTCAAGTGACTGGAGAAACCCAAAGCAACCCAGTCTGATCTCACAGCCAGTACATCTACTGGGAAGTTGGACTGGAGACTTCCTGAGGTCCCCTTCAACTGAGTTACTCCATTACTCTATGTTCCTGTCATGTGACCTTGCTCTATGTGTGTGCTGTAATAGCCAGGTAGAACAACAGATCAGCTGCATTATAAAACCATGTGTTCAGAAGGTCAGTTAAAGCTGAAGATGATGCTGCAGGAAGTCTTACAATAGAGATGTCCTTATCATTACACTTACATTTCTGTCTCGTTTTACTCCCCACATAAATGTGTCTCTATGTCAATACCTCAGTAAACTAATTTTCCTTTTAACAAACTTTCTCAGGATCCGTAGAACAGCAGCATGTAGATTTATCAGTTTTTTAATTTACACGGTTGTGTGAGAAGTTTTGAGTTAGATTTCAGTTTGCAAAAGCAATCTTTAAATTTCTTCATATTTTCTACTTCTGTGATAGTTAAAATCTTAAATCTGTATATATATATATATTTTTTTTTTTTTGGGGGGGGGGTGGGGCTTTATATTATTTGTTAGTTTCTCATGTGCAAGAAGGTGATATGTAGGATTCCATATGTCTATCAGTTTGTTCTTGTTGGTCATCTTTAAATTATCTTTGTCAGAATCAGGATAGAAAGAAGGACTGTAGTAGATAAGCTAGCATGTGAATGTTGCATGAAGAGGTCAGTATTACAGTTGTAATGGGAAGGGAAGGGAAGGGAAGGGAAGGGAAGGGAAGGGAAGGGAAGGGAAGGGAAGGGAAGGGAAGGGAAGGGAAGGGAAGGGAAGGGAAGGGAAGGGAAAAAGGAGAAAAGAGAAAGGAGAAAGGAAAAAGGAAAAAGGAGAAAGGAGAAAGGAGAAAGGAGAAAAAAAATAAAAAAAAAAAAGGAAAAAGGAGAAAGGAAAAAGGAAAAAAAGGAAAAGGAAAAGGAAAAGGAAAAGGAAAAGGAAAAGGAAAAGGAAAAGGAAAAGGAAAAGGAAAAGGAAAAGGAAAAGGAAAAGGAGAAGGAGAAGGAGGAGAAGGAGAAGGAGAAGGAGAAGGAGAAGGAGAAGGAAAAGGAAAAGGAAAAGGAAAAGGAAAAGGAAAAAAAGGAAAAGGAAAAGGAAAAGGAAAAAAAGGAAAAGGAAAAGGAAAAGGAAAAGGAAAAGGAAAAGGAAAAGGAAAAGGAAAAGGAAAAGGAAAAGGAAAAGGAAAAGGAAAAGGAAAAGGAAAAGGAAAAGGAAAAGGAAAAGGAAAAGGAAAAGGAAAAGGAAAAGATTGTAGCCTTTATTGATATGAAGATAAACTTATAAGTGTCTGAATCAACAAATATGTCTAGGAAATTATGTCTTTTGGGGGAAGTGAGGAGAGTTAGAAGTGACTGAGAAGGGTTGGGGGATGTTGTCACTGCTGACACTGATGAAGATAACCTCTGAGTTGATGAAAAACCTCTGAGTTGTCCCATAGTTGTCCAAGGGCTCCTTGGAGAAGGCAATATTCCTGATACCGCGATACCCACTTGCATGACTCTAGTGCTGTCATGAAGAGCTATATCCTTTTTAGGAAAGACAGGCTGGGGAAATGAGGGGGAGGAGTTGCCCTTTATGTGAGGGAGCAATTAGAATGCACCCATCTCCACCTGGGGGAGGTGATGAACAAGTGGAGAGCTTGTGGGTGAGAATTAAGGGGTGGGTTGGTATAGGTGACACTGTTGTGTCACCAGATCAGGAGGAGGAAGTCAATGAGGCCTTCTACAAGCAGCTGGAAGTAGCCTTGCAATCCCGTGCACTTGTTCTTATGGGGGACTTCAATTATCCAGGTATCTGTTGAGAAAGTAACTCGGCTAGGCATACGCAATCCAAACGGTTTCACAGAATCACAGAATTTCTAGGTTGGAAGAGACCTCAAGATCATTGAGTCCAACCTCTGACCTAACACTAACAGTCCCCAATAAACCATATCCCTAAGCTCTACATCTAAACGTCTTTTAAAGACTTCCAGGGATGGTGACTCCACCACTTCCCTGGGCAGCCTGTTCCAATGTCTAACAACCCTTTCAGTAAAGAAGTTCTTCCTAACATCCAACCTAAAACTCCCCTGGCACAACTTTAGCCCATTCCCCCTCGTCCTGTCACCAGGCACATGGGAGAACAGGCCAACCCCCACCTCACTACAGCCTCCTTTAAGGTATCTGTAGAGAGCAATAAGGTCGCCCCCCAGCCTCCTCTTCTCCAGGCTGAACAAGCCCGGCTCCCTCAGCCGCTCTTCACAGGACTTGTTCTCCAGGCCCCTCACCAGCTTCATCGCCCTTCTCTGGACCCGCTCAAGCACCTCAATGTCCTTCTTGTAGCAAGGGGCCCAAAACTGAACACAGTACTCGAGGTGCGGCCTCACCAGAGCTGAGTACAGGGGGACGATCACCTCCCTAGCCCTGCTGGTTACACTGTTTCTTATGCAAGCCAGGATGCTGTTGGCCTTCTTGGCCACCTGAGCACACTGCTGGCTCATATTCAGCCGACTATCAACCATCACTCCCAGGTCCTTCTCTGCCTGGCAGCTCTCCAACCACTCATCTCCCAGCCTGTAGTTCTGCTTGGGGTTATTGCACCCCGGGTGCAGGACCTGGCACTTGGCCTTGTTCAACTTCATGTAGTTGATCTCAGCCCATCGGTGCAGCCTATCCAGATCCTCCTGCAGAGCCTTCCTACCCTCAAGCAGATTGACACATGCACCTAGCTTGGTGTCATCTGCGAACTTACTGAGGGTGCACTCAGTGCCCTCATCCAGATCATTGATGAAGACATTAACGAGGACCGGCCCCAGCACCGAGCCCTGGCGGACGCCACTAGTGACTGGCCTCCAACTGGATTTGACTCCATTTACCACGACTGTTTGGGCCCGGCTATCCAGCCAGTTTCTAACCCAACGAAGTATGCACCATTCCAAGCCAAGAGCAGCCAGTTTTTTGAGGAGAATGCTGTGGGAGACGGTCAAAAGCCTTGCTGAAGTCAAGGTAGACCACATCCACAGCCTTTCCGTCATCCACCCAGTGCGTCACTTTGTCATAGAAGGAGATCAGGTTCGTGAAGCAGGAACTGCCTTCCATAAACCCATGCTGACTGGGCCTGATTACCTGGTTGCCCTGCAAGTGCCGCGTGATGATTCTCAAGGGAATCTGCTCTATGAGCTTCCCTGGCACTGAGGTCAAACTGACAGGCCTGTAGTTTCCCGGGTCTGCCCTCCGGCCCTTCTTGTAGATGGGCGTCACGTTTGCTAGCTTCCAGTCAACTGGGATAGCCAGGACTATTGATAAATGATGGATAGTGGCTTGGCCAGCTCCTCTGCCAGTTCTCTCAGTACCCTTGGGTGGATCCCATCTGGCTCCATCGACTTATGCACATCCAAGTGCCGTACCAGGTCACCAATCAGTTCTTTGTGTATAGTGAGTGCCACATCCTGCTCCCCATCCCCTTCCACCAGCTCAGGGTACTGGGTGTCCAGAGAACATCCAGTGTTGCCGCTAAAGACTGAGGCAAAGAAGGTATTAAGCACCTCCGCCTTTTCCTCCTCTCTTGTAACTAAGTTTCCCCCCGCATCCAGTAAAGGATGGAGATTCTCCTTAGTCCTCCTTTTTGTGTTGATGTATTTATAAAACATTTTTTGTTATCTTTAACGGCAGTAGCCAGATTGAGCTCCAGATGAGCTTTGACCTTCTTAATTTTGTCCCTGCACAGCCTAACAATATCTTTATAGTCCTCCCTAATGGCCTGTCCACTTTTCCAAAGATTATAATCCTTCTTTTTTCTCCTAAGCTCAATGTTCCTTCAATGTGTTGAAGATAATTTTCTGATGCAGGTTGGGAAGGAGGAATGGGTTACTTCTGGACCTTGTTCTTACCAACAGGGATGGGCTTAGTAGGGATGTAAAGGCCGGGGACAGCTTGGAATGCAGTGACCCTGAGATGGTGGAGTTCAAGATGGAACTTGGTGGAAGAAATAAGGCAAAAAGTAGTATTGCTACCCTGGATTCGGAGAGCCAACTTTGACCTTTCTGGGACATACTTTGGGGTATCTCATGGGCTAGATTGCTAGAAGGCAAGGGTGTTTACGACAGGTGGGCAATATTTAAACAGTGCTTCTTCAAAAATCAGGATTGGTGCATCCTGAAGAATAGGAAATTGGGGAAGGGGGACAGGAGACTTGAATGGTTGAGCAAGCTCATTGGCAAGATCAAAAGGAAGAGGAAGGTCTATGAAATGTGGAAAAAGGACCTGTTCTATTGGGAGGAGTATAGAAGTGTTGTCAGGGCCTGCAGGGATGCAACAAGGAAAGCTAAAGCCCACCTGGAGGTGAAGCTTCCAAAAGAGATAACAGATAATAAGAAGTTTTTGTTTTGTTTTGTTTTGTTTTTAAGTATGTAAACAGTAAAAGAAAAACTAGTGCTAATGTGGTTCCCTTGCTGAATGAAGGGGGTGTCCTGGTAACAGGGGATGCAGTGAAGGCAGAGATACTGAATGCATTCTTTGCTATGGTCTTTGCTTCAAAGTCTCCCCCATGGGACTCGTGGACCCTGAAGGGAAGAGAAAGAGCCTGAGAAGTGGAGATCTCCCCATGGTTGATGAGGGAATGGTTTGGGAGTGTCTGAGTGGGCTCAACGCACACACATTCATGGGTCCCAATGGAATGCATCCACGTGTGCTAAGGGAGTTAATGGAGGTGATCGCCGAACCACTCTCTCATCTTTGAAAGGTCCTGGAGAACAAGAGAGGTACCTGTAGACTGGAGAATAGCCAATGTCACTCTGATCTTCAAGAAGGGCAAGAAGGAGGATCCGGGAAGGTACAGGACAGCCAGTCTCACTGCTGTCCCTGGAAAGGTATTGGAACAGCATGTTCTGGATGCCATCTCCAAGCAAATGGACGAGAAGAAGGTTATGATGAGTAGTCAGCATGGATTCACCAAGGGGAAGTCATGCTCAACCAACCTCATTGCCTTCTATGATGGCATCACCAGCTGGGTAGATGGGGGGAAAGCGGTGGATGTCATCTACCTTCAGCAAGGCTTTCCATACTGTCTCCCATTACATCCTACTAGCAAAGCTGAGAAAGTGTGGGGTAGATGAGTGGATGGCAAGGTGGGTTGAGAACTGGCTGACTGGCCGAGCTCAGAGGGCAGTGATCGGCAGAGTAGAGTCTGGCTGGGGGCCTGTGACTAGCAGTGTTCCCCAGGGGTCAGTGCTGGGTCCAGTCCTGTTCAGCATCTTCATCAATGACCTTGATGAGGGAATAGTGTCTCCCCTCAGCAAGTACGCTGATGACACAAAGCTGGGATGAGTGGCTGACACACCAGAAGGCTGTGCTGCCATTCAGCGAGACCTGGACCGGCTGGAGAGATGGGCAGGAAGAAACCAAATGAGATTTAATAAGAGCAAGTGTAGAGTCCTGCACCTGGGAAGGAACAACCCAAAGTATCAGTACAGGCTGGGGGACGACCTGCTGGAGAGGAGCTCTGACGAAAAGGACCTGGGGGTCCTGGTGGATGACAAGTTGACCATGAGCCAGCACTGTGCCCTTGTGGCCAAGAAGGCTAATGGGATCCTGGCGTGCATTAAAAGGAGCGTGGCCATCAGGTCAAGGGAGGTGATCCTCCCCCTCTACTCTGCTGTGGTTAGGCCTCACCTGGAGTACTGTGTCCAGTTCTGGGATCCCTGGTACAAGAAAGACAGGGATCAGGGATCTCCTGGAAAGAGTCCAGCGGAGGGCCACAAATGATACCACAAATGATGATACAGGGTCTGAAGCATCTTCCTTAAGAGGAAAAGGCTGAAAGACCTGGGTCTGTTCAGCCTGGAGAAGAGAAGACTGAGAGGGGTTCTCCTCAGTGTATATAAATATCTGAGGGGTGGGGGACAGAGGGATTTGGCCAACCTCTTCTCAGTGGTTTGTGGGGATAGGACAAGGGGCAATGGCTGCAAGTTAGAGCACAGGAAGTTCCGCACCAACATGCGAAAGAACTTCTTCATGGTGAGGGTGATGAAGCATTGGAACAGGCTGCCTAGGGAGATTGTGGAGTCTCCTCTGGAGATATTCAAGACCTGTCTGGATGCCTACCTGGGCATCCTGCTCTGAGGAACCTTTTTTGGCAGGGGGGCTGGACCTGATGATCTTTGGAGGTTCCTTCCAACCCCTACAATTCTGTGATTCTGTGAAGTAGTGCTTCAAGTTTTGAAGGGCCTCACTCTTACAGCTGATACCTCTATAAAACTTTGGACCATGGCGGCAGAGCCCCAGCCAAGGATCATTTGAAAAGTATGAAGAAAGAATTCAATTAGGAAACAAATATAAAAGGCAGATAACAATAGCACCTCTGTAGTATTCAATATCAAATTTATCTGGACATTCCAAAACTAAGGTAAGACAGCAAATGTAAGCACTGCTTACTACTTAGAGCAGGGCTATAAGCAATGACCTGGTAGTGGAGAAACGGACGATTCCAGCATTGAAATATTGCAGCACGGCAATCCTATTTTTTGCCTTCTCCTAGCTAGAATTGTCTCCTTCCTGTAACTCTTACTAATTCGTCTGCACGAAGGCAGATTTAAGACAATTTGTTCAGAAAGCAGATACTACAAGATCTTTTCTCTTAGAACGAAAATGCTGACATTGTACAAGTTAAAAAATAAAAAAATAAAAAATATATATTTGCGTAATCTAATGTCTTTGCTTTCCCTCTTCATCTTTTTACATTTTTTTAGTCGAGTATATTAAATATCATCTGACCCATTTAAAATTCTCTAATCCATTTTCCGTTACAAAAGTTAACAAACATTGTGTAGCCTCAGTCTATTTCATCTGTATGTAACTCAATTGCCTCAAATGTAGTCTGCAAAGTGACTTCTTACTTTGAAAAGCAGACTGAACTGTTTATGAAATCTGTCTCTTTTATGGCACTCCAGGCCCCTTAGGAGTTGTGGGTTTCCGTTGAGGGGTAATAATAAATACTCAGAGTTGAAAACTGTCAGGTATGTGGATTCCAACCCATTGCTTTCAATATATCTGCACATGTATGTGTATATATGTATATATATATATGTATATATATGTGTATATATATATATATATATATATATATGTAAATGCAGTAGAAGAAACTGTTGACAAGGTGAATAGGAACAAAGCAAAAGGTATAAGAGGATTTTTCATCATAATAGGGGGTTGAAATACAGTAGAAGCATCTCTATTTCATACATGATTTCAATTGGTCTCATGCCCTTGCATGGTGGACTGTCCTAGCAGAAAGATAATTTGTGTGTTATTGCACAATAAATTAATGAGTATCTTAGACATCTGTGTCTGAGCTGACTTTTGTTTCCTGTAGAGGTTTTGAAGACCTCTAGTGACTGTGGATAATAATTGAGCCCTTCTAGCTGCTTCCATTCTTTGCCTCTAAGATCCTTCCTCTAGTGACTTCAACCTCTTGTATCCTTTTCTTATTGTTCTAGAATATAACCATAACTATATTTCAGAGGATATACAGAGGATTCACCTTCCAGTCTTCACTACCAAGTAGTAAATGACAATATGCTGTGACCTTTATATACTAGCACTTCATAGTCTCACATGAATTGCAATTACACTTTCTCTTTTTGGCATGCATGAGCCCTCAAGGTTTTACACAGCTGGAGATCTGTGGCAGTTCTCCTGAGTGGCAGTAATAGGATCACCCAGATGAAAAGCAGCTGCACATTCAAGTACAAAATCATTTCTCATGCAAAAAGGTGTAAGAATTTTCCCTATAGAAATAAAAAGAAATATTCAGAGTTTAGTGAGACATTTTGTTAGTAACACAAACATTAATTTTCCAATTGAAAACAAATTCTGTTCCTGCTTTAAGAACATGCATTCATAACCCATACTTATTAAAGATATTTGGGAACTTGCAATTTGTCATTCAATAATCTAAGAAAAAAACACGGGTAGCCAACTTGTTTAACAAAGGTTGGTGGGATATGTATGCCTTTTGTACTTTGAAAATAATTAAAATAAATTGTTTTTTTAGAATTAAAATAAATACTTATGAGAGAAGATACTCATATCCAGGGTAGGGGTGGGGTGGGGAAGGTGTTGAGCCACGTTGATAATATTTATAATTTAGAACCTGTGTTCAAGTTTGCACTCATAAGCATATTTGTAAACATATTTTTTTTTTTCTTCAGTCAGTTTTATAACACAACTGGAATAAGCATGTTGGTCTTATGTTTTTTGTTTTGAATTCTGTTTGACAGATACGATTCTGCAATATTTGGAAAAAAACATAAAATCTGTTTTTGCAGAGAAGCCAAGAATTCATTCTAAATTATCCAGAACGTCAAAGAGAAACAGAAATCCCACATATCACAAAGGAGTAATCCAAAGAAAGGCTTCCTGTACTGTAAGAAACTAAAACACTGTTTCTCTTAGAACTTTTACATTGAGATAAATAAACCTCTCTTCTAATTATACAGGACTTCTGTTGGTAAAATGATTGGCTTTGCCATTATTTACCTAGCAGTTTTCTTTCACTGCCTTCTAATGTCTGTGATCCTTCATCATGAATCCAAACAAGTTACCAGAATATCTTGTAAAGTACTTTCTTTTTTAAAATGTTCAGGAAGTTTACAAATGAATTCTTGCTGAACAAAAACCTTTTCCTTTGCACTCAGTAGGATAAGCTAAATAAAAACCTCCTGATATATTAAGACTGGAGTTTAAAACAACATTTTTAAATATAGGCATACACACATACATTATACAAAAACATGCATAATTTTTTTATTTTTTTTTTTTTATTGTTAAAGTTGTTTTGAAATGTATTACATAGTACATGAGTCAGTATGAGAAAACAGTAGTCTAAAATTAATGCATCAGTTAGGTGAAAAGTAATTGCTGAAAAAACAAGTTTTCTTTTATAAAAATAAATTGGTATTCATTTTTGTTTTACTTTTCTAAACATGTTTCTATTTAATCATCTTCAACACTACCTAGTATGTAGTGTTATCTTTGTGCATACAAAAATATGCATATAAGAATTGCTTATTTGTCCATGAGAAATAAGAAGAAATAAGAACTACTGAAGACTCCTTTAATAAAAAGGTTTAATGAACTAAATAAGCAATGAGATATAAGAAATATGTATCTTAAAAGTCCCCCAAAAATTCAAGTGTTTGCTTTTCTAACCAATCAGACTTCATACTACCATACTCTGATAATTAATTTAGCATTTTATTATTCATATATATTTTTATTTTAGGTTACCATTTTAAATTTAAAATATTAAAATTAAATATTATTTTTTAAAATGTATTTTAATATACTGATCAGAATTTGTAATTTCTGTTGTAACAGATTCTTTTTTATGCAAATGCTTTAGGCTGAACAACATCGTGGTTTGGAAATACTGTGGTTTGGAAATAAAAACTTAGAAAGTAGATAAATATTAAAACATTGTTAGAGAACAAATAAATATTTTGAATGAAAGCTGTCAGTACATGTTGATCAGGCAGAAACCTGTAATACAATGGCTAACATGAAGGATCCACCTTGAACATAGTTCAAGAAATTACCTAGAACATTTTCATTATTAGGTCTGCTTAGCAGCTTAAGGCACAGAGATAAGTGAAACTGGTATGAAAATTAAGCAGAAATTTGTCTTCAATACATACAATCTCTGTACTTACTATGGACTGCCAGATGACAGAGAAACCTATTCATGAAAAAAAAATAAACAATCTCAGAAGAATAAATAAATAAATAACTTACAGGAAGCCACTTTTTACCAGTTTAGACTAGTTCTGTATTTTCTGCTGAAGAGTTTTAAATTTTCTTTCATTCACATCATCCAATTATATTTTCAGAGCTTTGCCATTTCTTTGAAGCCAATGGGTGTTTTGATATAATTGAGGACAAAATTCTGTTCACAGTTTTTGAAGGGCTTTTGCATTTTTCAGGATAAAGGATTCAGTAAGATTGTTATGTAGAAGGAGTGAAATTGGAAAGCAACTAAAAGAGACAATGTCAAAATTATCGTCAGGTTCATGGAGAGAAAAATGAAGGGTAATGCATCTTTTACTGAAAGACTATGATGTGTTCAGAGATATAAACTAGTTTGAAGTGATAGACAAAACTACTGGAGGAGTCAAATAAAGTCGCCTAAATTTATATATTATGGGAGAAATCCGGGATTACCAATAGGAATCTGTATGGTTAAAGTTTCTCAAGGATATGTATGAGACTTCTGAATTCAAAAGTTTTAGGTTGTTTAAATGTTAGCATGATACATTTATTCCATGATATTGTTGTTGTTGTTGTTGTTGCTGCTGTTGTTGTTGTTATTATTATTCATTATTATTTTTTTTAGAAAATGGAATCTGTGTTCTGCAAAGGAAATAAACATTGTAATAAATATGTCTATTGTTCTGGACAAGCTAAAAAATGAGATTTGTCTAAGCATAGAAATGGGATTGTACTTGGTTTAAAGGAAGATAGGTAAAAATTTTAAATGAAAAATAAAACTTTACTTTTATATGTCTGTTCACAGAAGTAAATTTCTCTTTGAACTTTTAAAAACCTGATTTTACTGAATTATATTAAAAAGCAGAACTTTTCTGAATAGAACCTTCCTCCTCTACACCTTCAAAAAGAAAAAAAAAAAGTAAAATGATAAGTGACTTTTTTTTTTTTTTTCATGTGTGTGTGTGCGTGCATGTGTTTGGTTTGCCCTTTTTCTTTATTCCTCTTCTAAGACAACAGTTTTCATTAACTCCATGGTTAACACTAGAGCCCTGTACTTTTGTATTCTGTTTGTATGTGAGACCACAGTAATGTCAAAACTCTCTCTTTAAGCAATTCTATATGGAAAACAAGACTTCTTGATGACAGAACTGCTCAAAGTCATGTTATGTTGCTTTCTACCATCTCTGAAAGGCTGTAGAGATGACTGGAGAAAGTTAAATGAGGCACATCTTCAGAAACATAAAAAAGGGTGATCCAGGAAACTGCAGGTTCATTTTGATCCTTGGTGAAATTATGGAGTGAATTCTGTTGCAAGTAATTTCTGGGAACATACAGGAGATAAAACAAAAAAATAAACATACAAACAAACAACAACAACAAAAAAACACATACAAAAACAGTGTTTGTGAATAGTCAGAATTAATTTCTAAGGGTTAAATCACATCTGACCCATCTTTTGTAGCATGATGTATGGATTTGTGGATGAGTAGAGAGCAGTGGATGCTATATATTGCTGTTTATAGCAAAGCTTTTTACAATTTCTGTCACATCACCCTTATATCTACTCTGAAACACTATAGTTTGGATGGCTGGACTACTAACTTGGTGAAAAGCTGAGTGGTGTTTTTTGTTGAGGCCAAAAGGTAGCAGTAGCTGAGTTGTACTCAGCCTGGAAGCTGGCTACGGGGAGTTTCTTGGGTCTGTTTTGAACCCATCCTGTTTTATGTCTTCACCAATTATTGTGTCCCCATAAAGTTTGTGGGTCACACCAAACTAGAGTGTCACTGATACACCTGAGAACAGGGATGTCTTTAATTCTGACAGTGACAACA
Source organism: Anas platyrhynchos (assembly GCF_047663525.1). Lineage (NCBI taxonomy): Eukaryota > Metazoa > Chordata > Aves > Anseriformes > Anatidae > Anas > Anas platyrhynchos. The sequence goes on along the minus strand of NC_092621.1, from coordinate 33,592,911 downwards.
TGGAGGAATGGACCAAAAGAAACTATTAAACTGAACAAGGATAAACATAAAGGTCTGCCTCAGGTACAGATTAACCCCCTGCAATGTACAGAGACAATACAGGATTTTTGCATTACCTGAGGACAGACTAACTGGTGAAAAGTTCAACTGAGAATGCCCTTGGGATACCAGTGGACAACAACAAAATATCAGAAACATAGCTAGTAAGTAAACTGAAGAAACTGGTGATTTCCCTTGGCACCCATTAGACCACATCTAGCATACTATGTCTAGTTCTGCACCCACATCCAGATTATTAATATCTTGGAAAAAGTTTAATTTACTTCAGTTGCTAAGTAGGCCACTACAAAACCCCCAAAGAAAAAAATATATTTTGTTTTAATTAAGTAGTTACCAGTTTTTCTGTTTAATCTGTCTATCCCCTACCTCCAACGTGTCTGCAGTTTGTTCATGCCTTTTTGATTTATAACTGCTATTGCTAATGGGAAATAACGGTCACAAGCAGGGGAAGAATAGAATCTCAAACTGAATAGTAACAGACAAAATTAAAAAAAAAAAAAAAAAAAAAAAAACATAAGAAAAATGCATATACAAATATTTTAATATTTCATTAAATTTCAGTGAGATACTTAGGTATATGTTTAGATATTACAACACATTTTTTATGACCTTTACTTTCCTAGTTATTTTGTGGTCCAGAGTAAGGGATGAAATAAAGTATGGGGTAAAGAGTAAGGGATGAAATAGAAGTAAACAGGAACACAGATTCAGATTTGTGATTTCAGCCTCTTCCAGTATAGAATAGCTATGAAAGACACTTCAACTGAAACTAAAGGTTGGTTAAAAATATCAGAGGAAACTATGGAAACTATTGTAGAACTGATAGAATATATCAGAAAGTACTGATAAATTACTAGGAAGGCCATTTATCTGCAAAAGCTGTTAATAATGTTATTCTGCCTATTTTAACAGAAAACCATCAAGATCAAGTGAGTCATTCAAACTCAAACTTGAAATATTATGAACATGGTGAACTAAAACATAAAACTGAGGGAATAGAAACATAACGTTATGTATAAAAGAGCATGCTCAAAAATAGTCAGAACAATATTTAAATAGTGAAAAACTATTTGAAGATAAATATGTGAAAAGAAAAATAGAACTACAGAGGAAATATGGACTAGAAAGTCTAGAAATAACCATGCGTTTCAGTTATAGATAAGACAAGTTTATACATTTCAGATATGATCTAAATTTTAGAAAATGTTGACAAGTCTTTTGTTCAAATAACAATATACTAACCAATATTTTTAAAAGGCATTGTAGATTTGTAAAACTGGAGAAATCATCTAGTTTTAGATCTTTAGAAAGTGGATAAAACAAATACGAAACATTCATTTAAGTGATTCTTATGAAAAAAATCTATACTCCAATGCTAAGTCCATTTCAACTCTAAATGTTCAAAATAGTAGAACAGGCATGCCTGTTCTGTTGCAGCACCATTCCAAACCATGCCAACTACTTCCATGATATGCTGACTTCACAGAAATGCTCTTTTTTTTTTTTTTTTTTTTTTTTTTTACACCTGTGGAGGATATTTCTTATATGCTATTTCCTATATTATGTACATGCTGGCAGCTATAGGGTTGCAAAGTAGCTTTGCAGAAAATGCCCTGTGTGTACTGGTGAACCGTAAGCCAGCAGTGTGCCTTTATGGCAAAAAAAGGGCTAACAGTATTATGGGCTACATTAAGACATTAAGAGGATCTTGTCAGTGACTGACAGCAATGATCCTTACTTAAAATAAAAATGAGTAAAGGATTGGAGCATTTCTCCTGTGAGGAAAGTCTTAAAGAGCTGGGATTTGGGGAAGAGAAAGTTAAAGTGGAAGGGGAGATTTATTTTTTATTTTTTATTTTTTTTTAATTTTTCCATTTGTGCCCAGTTCCAGGGCAGGAGGCAATGGGCAAACCAAAACAAAGGAAGTTCCATCTGAACATCAGGAAAGACTTGCATACTGTGAAGGTTACTGAACAGTGGATCAGGTTGCCCAGAGGAGTTGTGAAATGTCTGTCCTTGGAGATATTCACCAAATGCCTGTACATGGTCTGGGGCAACCTGACTTAGGGAGCCCTGCTTGAGCAGGTCCCTTCCAACCTCAGAAATTCTCTGGTTCCATGATAAAAACAGTGGTTTAAATGCAAGAAACAGAAATTAAAACTATTCATATCCTATTAGTATTACTTGAAAAAAAAAGTTATAATTTTAGCCACATTATATCCGAATTTATTTTCAGATTTATCTGCAAATATTTATATGTATTATTTATTTATTTATTTATTTATTTATTTCAAGGCTATTCACTTACAGAAAGAACCTACATGGAGAAAATATTCAGTCATCTCTCAACATTCACACACTTTTCCTTTGGAGAGGACTACTCTCTTGTGCAGACACACATTACAAGGACCCCTAAACATTTATGTGGCAACATGAATGGGAGCATTAATTTGAATGAAAAGAAGAGACTATGATAAAGGAAGCATGTACAGACAGTCTGAAAGATGTAGGCAAACTTGGAGGACAACAGGGTTATCCTTTACCTGAGTCCCAATACTAACAGTGCAAGTTAATCTAAAGCATTGTGGACACTACAGTGATATAGTGAACACTGTGATATAGTATGGACACTACAGTGATATACAGAAAAGTTTATTGAAATCTTTGACTAGAATGGATAGGCATTCTTCTCATGGGCATACCTAACTTTTGGATTACTATCGTTTTATAAAAATAAAAGTAATTCAGTCTTAAGCAGGACTGTGAGTGATCAGTTAACATTTGTAAACATCAGTAAACTATGTTTTCTATATGTATACAGAAAATAGGAGATAGGTGCCATGCTGGTAACAACAATAACAAAATTGTGCAACATTTTCTGCTACTTATCACTATCAAAACTGGCTTGAAAATTCTAGATTCTGTCCTTAAAATATCCTATTATTTCTCAAAACTGAAGCCTTCTAGTTGTAGTTTTCATGGATAAAATACTTATTGATGAATTCGCTGCAATTCTAATTTGAACAGCTTAGTTTGTTATATTTGCAATATAACACAGTGATTTAGTGCTCTTATATTAGCAACAGCTCACAGAGTGATCACTATACATAAAGATTATAAAACTTCAGATGTTCCCATGTGTTATATGTGAGTTTATCACAACACTAACACAATTCACTTATATCACAAATCACAATATCTTTATCACTATGCTTAAATTAAAGAATAAAAAGAATTCAATTAAAAGTTATTGTTGTAACATATGGTATTACGTGTTGTTTAATCTAGAGTGCTTTATCTTAATTTATATTTGAGTCCCAATTTCTCTATGTGCTTGCCTTCGCTACAATGTTTCTAAGTGATTAATATCTTTTGATGATACTCATCATTGCCTAACCTCAGTGTGAATAACCCAACTACAAAAAAACTGTCTATGCAGTTGCTTTTCCCTTGGTCATGCAAACACCATATCTGGGGTGTTAGTATCTATTGTCTACAGTGCTATTGTCCTCTGGTTCATTTTGATTCCCTATGAAATGACAGATATTGTTAGCCTCAAGTTAGCCAGTGGATACTCATCATTGCCTAACCTCAGTGTGAATAACCCAACTACAAAAAAACTGTCTATGCAGTTGCTTTTCCCTTGGTCATGCAAACACCATATCTGGGGTGTTAGTATCTATTGTCTACAGTGCTATTGTCCTCTGGTTCATTTTGATTCCCTATGAAATGACAGATATTGTTAGCCTCAAGTTAGTCAGTGGAAGACTGTCAGTCTTCAAGTTCTTTTGCTTGTGATGGGCTACCAGTTCTCATGAATGACAGACCAAGTGTTGGACTGCCTTCTCAAGAACACACGCATGGAGTCTTTGTATGAAAGTTTTCTCTACATCAGAAAATTACATTAGAAACAGAACTACCACAAAGAAAATGTCTCCTCAACATTCCCATGGATTACAGAGCTCAGCAATAACTGATTTTGTCTTACTGGCTCTTGAGCCATGACAGGATCTGTGCAAGTTCTGGTCCCTTGTTTGGTTCCTGGTGTATTGATGGATAGAGGTCAGCGTGGAGGCTCATGACCTGGATTCCCCTTGTGAACTCTTTCCCAGCTCCCTTCAGATCACTTGAAGGGTATTACTTTTGCCAGTTTTTCTCTGTGCTTGCCAGAAATCTGACATTATCAACTTTTAGAAACTTTTCTGTCCTCTGTATGCAGTATTGTGATCAAAACCTATATGGCAGACTTATCCTGTGGTTCATGTGCTTTGTAATAGCAGGTTCATGTTGGTTCCCTCCTTCTATTTGTGGCTAAATTTTAAAAGGAAATTTCAAACCGTTACGGAAGTGCTCAAAGTCATTCTTCAGCTGTACATTTAGATAGAGCTATCTTGGCTTTTTGAACTGCTTTAGCCATTGACTTCTATTCTTTCTCAATGAACTAGAAAAGTATAAGCAGCAGGTAAAATACATAAAAAGCTGCATTTGTATGGATCTTTTTTTTCTGTTCAAATGATCATATTTTTCCAAATTCAGTTGAGATATACACAGTATGTCTCCTTCTGACCATCTCTTTGATACTTTTTATAAAGTGTTCTTAATTACACTGTTTCCCTTAAAATAGTCATTTTACCATAATATAGATAAAAGACTAGTTCAGAATGCAGTTTTCCTCACAGTGTGATATTCTCATTATCAGAATCCTCAGCAGTGGAACAGAATAACTGAAAACAGGGACTGAAAACTCTGAGGTTTGTAGCCTAACATGATCTGTATTCACCAAGTAGTATTACAATTGGGTAAGTTACTTTATTCCTCTCCTCTCTTTTCATCAGTACCCACTATTTTACAGATTCAGAAGACAAATTTTACCATTATTCTGGAAAAGGAAATAGGAAAACAAAATAGTGTAGGGAACTCTGAGAGGTTCAGAAGCAGCAATTTGCCAACTCACTCTCCAGAACAAACACGAGGAACTTGTATTAGAAATTTTACCAAGATACTACCAAGCCTTTTATAGTCCACAGATAGTTCTTATTGAAAGCATACCAATGATTCTGTCAAGAGCAGAACAACATGTATCATGAAGAACTATGGAGCCCTCGGAGCAGCTGGAAGAGGTTTTGGTGCAGAGATAGTTCCTCTTTTCAATACTATCAGTCAAAGAAAAAGGCTTTGAAGATCCAACCAAATTCAGTGGATCAATGCATGGTCGTGGAACTGGTGATATAACCAGGGATTTGCTTTTTGGACCACGGGAATCTCTTTGAGAAACCTGGTCTGATGAGTCTTGATGGCATACATCTCTAAGAAGAGGGGAAGAGTTCAGTCACTGGCTTGCAAAGCTGGTAAAAAGGGAACCTCAGTCTTTCCAAATCCTTCCAGTTTGATGCCAACATCAGCAATAGGTGCTTAGAGAATCATAAAAACATAGATTCATTTGGATTGGAAAAGACATCTAAGATTATCTACTCCAAAAGTTAACCTAGCACTGCCAAGACCACCATTACACCCTGTCACTAAACACCACATCTACATGTTTTTTAAAGACCTCCAAGGATGATGACTCAACGACTTTCTTGGGCAGCCTGTTCCAATAATTTACAATCCTTTCAGTGAAGAATTTTTTCCTAATATCCAACCTAAGCCTCCCCTGGTGCAACTTAAGGCCATTTCTTCATTTCATATTACTTGGTGCTTGGCAGGAGAGACTGATCCAACCTTGCTATAGCCTGTTTTAGTGGGATTATAGAGAAGGATAAGGTCTCCCTTGAGACTTTTTTTTTTTTTTTTCCAGTTTAAGTAATCCGAGCTTCCTCAGGCACACCTCATAAAACTTGTTCTCCAGACCCTTCACCAGCCCTTCTTTGGACACACTCCAGCACCTTGATGTCCTTCTTGTAGTGAGAGGCCAAAGTAAACACAGAATTCAAGGTATGGAATCACCAGAGCTGAGTAAAAACAATCAATCAATCAATCAAACAACAACAAAAACACAGAAAAACACTTCCCTAGTTCTGCTGACCATGCTATTTCTGATACAAGCCCGGATGCTGTTGGCCTGTTTGGCTACCTGAGCACAACTATGCTGGCTCATATTCAGCTGGCTATCAACCAATAATCGCAGGTCCCTCTCCACGGGGCAGCTTTCTAGACACTCTTCCCCCAGCCTGTAGCAATTAACAGGGTTTCTGTGCCCCAAGCACAGAACCTGGCACTTAACCTTGTTGAACTTCATACAGTTGCCTGGGACCATTGGTCCAGCCTGTCCAGATCCCTCTGTACAGCCTTTCCACCCTCAGACAGATTACTGGTTCCTAACTTGGTGTCATCTGTAAACTTTTTGAGAGTGCACTCGATCCCCTCATCCAGATCATCGATAAAGATACTGAAGAGAATTGCATGCAATATTGAGCCCTGGGGAGTGCCACTTGTGACAGGCTACCAGATGGATTTAACTGTACTCACCATGACTCATTGGGCCCAGACAAACAGCCAGCCTTTCAGCCAATCAAACATACAAATGTCCAAGCCATGAGCAGCCATTTGCTCCAGGTGTCAGAAGACTTATTAAAGTCCAGGTACACCACACCTACAGCTTTTCCATCATCCAATGAATGCATCACCTTGTTTTAGAATGAGACCAGGTTTGTCTGATCTACAACTACAAGTCCATGGATTCTGGTGATATGCATCCACAGGTCCTGAGGGAATTGGTTGATCCAGTTGCCAAGCCACTCTCCATCATCCTTGAAAAATCGTGGCAGTTAGGTGAAGTCCCCAGTGACTGGAAAAGGGGAAACATCACTCCCATTTTTAGAAAGGGCAAAAAGGCATACATGGGGAACTACAGACTGGTGACCCTCACCTCTGTGCCTCAGAAGATCATGGAACAAATTCTCCTGGAGGCAATGTTAAGGCACATGCAGGTCAAGAAGGTGGCCCACGATACTCAGTACAGCTTTACCAATAGCAAATCAAGCCTGACCAATCTGGTGGGCTTCTATGATGGAGTGACTGTATCAGCTGACAAGGGGAGACTGACTGATGTCATCTGCTTGGACTTCTGTAAGGCCTTTGACATGGTCCCACACACATCCTGATGACTAAGATGGAAAGATATGTATTTGAAGGGTGGACTAGCCTGCAGATAGGAAGGCTGGTGATGAGTGGTATCCCTCAGGGGTCTCTCTTGGGACCAGTGCTTTTCAATATCTTCAGTGACATAGACAATGGGATTGAGAGCATCCTCAGCAAGTCTGCAGATGACACCAAGCTGAGTGGTGCTGGGCCAAAAGCAAAGAAGGAATGGATACTATTAAAAGGGAACAGGGGAGGCTGGAGAACTAGGCCCATGTTAACTGCATGCAGTTCAGAAAGTCTGTGCATCAGGTGCTCCACCTGGGCTGGGGCACTCCCAGACAGGAGTCCAGAAAGGGAGAAGAACTCATTGAAAGCAGCCCTGTGGAGAAGGACCTGGGGGTTTGGTGGATGAAAGCCACAACATGAGCCAGCAGTGCATGCTTACAGCCCAGAAGGCCAAGTGCATCCTGGGCTGCACCAAAAGAGGAGTGGCCAGCAGGTGGTGGGAGGTGATTGTCCTCCTGTACTCTGCTCTTGTGAAGCCTCACTTGGAATACTGCATCCAGGCTTGGGGCCTTCAGCACAAGGATATGGACCTGCTAGAGTGGGTCCAGAGGAGGGTTACAAAGACGCTCAGGGGGCTGGAACACCTCTCCTATGAAGAAAGGCTAAGAGAGCTGGGGATGTTCAGCCTGGGAAGAGAAGGCTCCAGGGTGACTTTACTGCAGCCTTTCAGTACTTAAAGGGGACTTATAAAAAAGATGGAGAACAACTTTTTGCATGGACAGACAGTATCAGGACAAGGGGGAATGGCTTTAAACTAAAAGACAGGAGATTTTAATTAGATGTTAAGAGGAAATTCTTCACTCAGGGGATGATGAAGCCCTGGAACAGGTTGCCCAGAGAGGTAGTGGATGCCCCTTCCCTGGAGATGTTCAAGATCGGGCTGGACAAGGCCCAGGGCAACCTGATATAGTAGGGGGTAGTACTAGAGGATCCTTAAGTTTCCTTCCACTCCAAGCCGTTCTATGATTCTGTGATTCTATGATACTGAAGGAGTTAGTGGATCTTATAGCTGGACCCCTCTCAACAATTTACCAAAGTTAAATCTGGGAGTCTGTGGAGGTCTCTGCTGACTGGAAGCTAGCCAATGTTATAGTGAGCTACAAGGAGGGCACGAGAGAATATCTGGGAAACTAGAGACATGTTAGCCTAACATGGGTTCAACAGGAGAAAGTCATTCAAGCCTTACTGATATGATCTTCCTCTATGATAAGGTCACCTGTTTGCTGGCTGGGGGGAAGGCAGAGGACAGAATCTTTCTGAATTTCAGGGAGGCCTTTAATACTGCTCCTCACAATATCCTCCTGGACAAATTGACCAACTGTGGGATAAACAGGTTCACTCCACGCCAAGTGATGCACTGGCTGAACAGTAGACCTCAAAGAGTTGCAGTGAATGGAGCTACTTCCAACAGCTAACAGGGATCCCCATGGCTCAATTTGAGGGTGGGTTCTGTTCAACATTTTTGTCAATGGTCTAGGTGCAGGAGTGGAATACTTAGCGAGTTTGCTGATGACAAAACTGTGAGATGCCCTTGGCTGTCTGGAGGGACAAGGGGCCTTGAAAAGGGATATGCATAGACTGGGGTACTGGACAATTACCAGCAGCATGAAATCCAGCAAATGAAAATGCTATTTTTTTCATCTGGGATGGAGTAATGTTAGACTCAAGTACAAACTGGGAGACAAGAGGCTGGAAACCTCTTTCTTCAGCTCTGAAGAAAGGGACGTGGGGGCAGTGGTTGACAGTAGTCTCACTATGACTCAGCAGTGTGCCCTGGCTGCCAGGAGGGCAAAATCTGTTTTGGGGTTCATTAAACACAGCATAGTAAGACAGTCAAAAGAGGTTATATTTAACATATTTATTTATAATATATATGTTGTATATATATATATATATATATATGTAATATAATAGATTTAACATCAGTATGTCTTCACCTTGAATATCATGCACAGTTCTGAGCTCCACAATGATAATGATAATGATAATAATAATAATAATAAAAAAAAACATTTTTTTTTTTTAAAAAGGATATCAAGATACCTACAAGCCTCCAGAGGTGGGTAACACAGTTTGTGAAAGGGCTGGAAGGCATGTCCTTTGAGGAGGGGCTGAAGACATTTGCTTTGTGTTGTTTGGGAAAAAGGCAACTCAGAGGTGACATCATTGCTTTCTATAGCTTCCTAAGGAGGGGAATTGGGTGCTGAATTCTTCTCCTTGGTAACTAATGACAGACTATGAGAGAATGACAAATAGCTGCATCAGTGGAAAATTAGGGTGTATATTTAGAAAAAAAATCTTTACTGTGAGGGTGGTCAAGTACTGGATGAAGCTTTGTAGTCTTGAGAGCTGGTTGATGTCCCATGCCTGTCATGGTTCCAGAAGCATTTGGATTGTGCCTGCAGTAAAAATGTAAACTGTTTTTCCTCGCCTCGCCTCGCCTCGCCTCGCCTCGCCTCGCCTCGCCTCGCCCCCCCTCCCCTCCCCTCCCCTCCCCTCCCCTCCCCTCCCCTCCCCTCCCCTCCCCTCCCCTCCCCTCCCCTGCGTTGACTTTTCACAAGGTTCTTAATTGCTTATGGCATTTTCACAGACATACCCTGCTTGGGACTTTTAATGTTTTTAACATCTTTGAAGTGATGTGCCTGTCTTACTAATTTAGTTTTTCTGTTTAGCTTTTCTGTATAGTGGTCATGGACTCCATGACAGATACTTCAATGGCTGGGTGTGTAGTGTAATTCTAGATCCCACCACACTTCTAGCTAAGACTCCAGGAGAGACCAGAAATGCTGTCAAACTTATAAGTTCCATGTCAATATCTTGTGGGCAGTAGGCACACAAATCACTCCCATGGCTAAGAATCTGAGGAAGCAGGAATCTGCAGTAGGTCAATGACCATAGAACTGATGTTAAGACTTAGGAAGACAGATAGCCAAGACATGATGAGTATGTATGTAGCAGAAAGAAACAAAGAAACAAACAAATACCCTTCTTACACAAGCTTTACAGAACATACTTCAATTGAAGCTTCAGTTTATCAGTGCTGGCTTATAAATTGCTATCTTCTATGCAGATTGATTCCTCATGTCATATCAGAGGTCATGCTTTCCCATGACATCTTCAATTTTAGTTCAAGTCTTCCCTTCCATACTTCTAACCAGGAGTTCTAAAAGATCTTTTCTTAGACAAAACTAATTCAGTGCACATCACAACCTTTTCTCCTCCCTAAGCCAATACTTTAAAAATCAAGCCTGATATACTATCAAATGTTTGCTGTTGAGCTACATCACAGAATAATCTTCTCTGGAAAATAAGCAGTAGAGATCTTCAGTTTGACTAAGTAAATCATTTTAGCAAAGCAGAGTCAACTTGAATTAAATATGCCTCATGAAAAGGGTTCTTAAGGACACTTACCAAGCCCACATTTAAGTATAGAGGATAGAACAAGTAGGAAATGCAGAGGAGGGTGAAGGCACTGACCCAGACAGCAGATTCCAGAGCTGTAATCTTCTGTTTCCTGACTCTACTCAAACATGTATTTAGATATTGAGATTTCAGACACCCCAAATACACTCTAACCTACAGTAGACCACTGTACGCTCCCAAAGTGTCTGTGTTACAGAGGAAGAAACACGGCTTGGGAGTGCTCTCAACTTGACCCCTTCAGTTGTACAAACATATACCCTTTATGAATCAGTGTGTACTGATTGAGTTGTAACAGCAGCAGCAGTAAGAGTTTTGTATCCTCTTGTAGGCCTGCAGCTGAAGCAATATAAAATGTCATACGCAGACTTAGGCTTAAAGCTGAACAGTTGTTGCTGGAGAATAAATAGTATTATAACATTTTATTATACAATATCTTAAATGTCATGACTACTAAAATAGTGACATAATAGCATGTGTAATTTTTGGATTGGGGAAAGGAGATTGCATAATGTGACTTTGGAGCATTAACCATGGAAACCTAAGGATTTTGACACAGTCCTGGACCCAGAGAGCTAAATAAAATATGTCCGTTTTGCATTTCTTAGTTTTGGTTAATTGATTTAAAATACTTTTCCTGAAAAGAAGTCTTGCTTGAATCAGTAGATTAACTCTGTTGAAAGACAAGTGATTGCTGTTGCTTTTCTACAAATCAAAAAATATCTAATTCAAGGATACATATTTATGCCATTTAATTTTAATACTGGCTTTTATGTTTATCACATACAAAAATGTGAATTGCTCTTATTTCCAGTTTGTTGTGAAATTCCTTGGGTACACAGAAATTCTGATTCAGTCATCACTGATAAAAAATGACTGTTTTGTAAAATACGTAACTGCTGTTCTCAACATTTTCTCTTTACATGTCATTTTCTGAAAGAAAAAAATTATATATAATGAAAGGAAGCCATTATTAAACTTTGTCAAATGTTTTCTATTTTGTATGGCAAGATACTGTTTCCAAAGAAATGAAGAGAAAAAACAAACAAACAAACAAACAAAACAACACAAAACAATGTTTTGACCATTATCCAGGATTTCATCTGTATTATAATTATACAACATTGTAGGCTGTTTTATGCAGCAGTTTCTCTGATGCACTTGTAATGTTCATGCTTGCAAAATTGCTTAGAAGTTTACGTAGTTTTTGTTTGTTTGTTTGTTTGTTTGTTTGTTTTTTGGGGAATGATGAAGGTGTCCTATTTTACTTATTCTTAAATTTGTGAAGGAAGAACACATTATATTATTTGTTCTAGTAATTCTTTCACTTCCTGTATGTAGGTGTGCTAGGCAATACACATGAGCAAAATCAGATTTTTTATCTAAACCACATTTTCTTGCTTGAAAACTTATTGTTTACAGAATTTCCAGAAGCTACTAATCACATAGATGAAATTATTTACTGTGGAAAGATGCACTCTTTAAATTCTCATCAGAGAAATAATAAACCGTGATTATATCATTTCATTGTAATATACATTCGCTATAACAGTTGATTTAAATGGGAATATTGATTTATAACAGCAGAGGGTTAGGTTCACAATCTGCTTTTTTTCTTTTTTTTTTTTTTTAATTACTTTTTAATAATTCTAGCAAAATACATGTACAGGGAAATGTGGTGTCCTGAATACTTGCTTTCCTTGGCAATATGTATTTGAATAACTGGTATGAATGAACTCATCTGGTTAGAATGTGTATTTTTTAAATCAACAATAACTAAAGCTTAGAATTCTCATTTAACTCAATAAACTGTCATTGCTCTACACTAGCCACATGTTCAGGGAAAGACCTAGATCATAATAAATATGTTTCCTGAAAAAAGTCATGTACGCTTTCTTTCAAAACGATAACGCAGTTATGACTCCTTCACTAAAATGCCTACAAGCAAATTTAATTAGCTAGTTAAATGAAACTATCAAAAACATAGGAAACATTTTTTTTTAGTAAATTATCACCTTAGGTATTTCTTAATTTGCTTTGTATAACTTCAACTGGAAAATCTGTTTATAATATTCTATTTGTTCAGCATGGATGAAGGTCACTTCACATTTGCTTTTATTTTCTTGCTGTCTGGCCATTTCACAGCTGTTTGGATTTTAATAAGGAAAGTGTTTGGAGGGATTCATCCAAAAAGAAAAAGAAAAAGAAAAAGTGACATTTAGGAGTTTCATAATAATTCTGTTCCTGCCAGCAACAGAATGAGGATGATGTTTTTGTTTCAAAATGTAGATTATGGAAATGAATGCTACAGACAAAATTAATAGGTGTAAAATTATGGTAATTATAGCCATGGTAACCAGATTTTCTTGTGCATTAAGAAATAAAGGCCTATAATACAGTACTATAGGTCAGGCACAGTATCATTGACTTAGAGCATATCTGCTCACAGTAACCTTATTATTGAGAATATATAAGTGGTTTATTAAAATAGAAAAAAAATATAAACTGTATTAACAAATTACACCCAAAAAGAAAGAGAGAAGAAAGAAAAAAAAAATAAAAAAAAAAACACAACACTTTAGCAAGGTGGCCGAAGTACTAAAAGTACTTATTAAAATGTATATATAAAGTTTTGTCTGCATGGCATAATTACTGACTTGAAGCCTGCAAATATTTCCTCACTTCATTTATAGCTCTACTTTAGAAGACAATGGTGGAAACTTTCTGAATAATTTTGGGCAAAGCATTTTGCATTGTCAACAATTTTAGTTTAGTTTAGTTTAGTTTATGTGCAGTGAAGAATTCTACATGAGAAAATGCTGAGAAACAGCAGAGAAACTATGTTACCCTGATTAGCATATTTAACGGTACAACTTATTCAAAAATAATACGACTCAACTATTGCTTCCAGAAATACTTTAATATCTACCTACTTACACTACTTTAGCCAAAAAAAAAAAAAAAAAAAAAAAAAGTAAACATATTTGCTTCCTAAAATCTATGTGCTAAATATTAAAAGATACATGCAGAGGGACCAGAAAGGCCTAGTAATATATTTACTAAGAAGGATTTAAAACACACTAGGAATTTCTTAACAAACTATTTGTCACTTCTTCAGAATCTGTAAGACTAAGGTGATGTCAGGTTCTCACAAAGCATGTGCCTTATCAATAAATTATGTGCATAAACACACTATCACTAAGAGCAATAGGAAAGCATGGTCTTTTTGGTCATGTTTGTTCTCACACAGTCCAGCCAGCTGTGGTGTGGAATTTCCTTCAGCTGTGGGGTTCAAGTCTGAGTACATAGACATGTAAAGGCTGGGCAATGGAAAATTGCTTTCACTATATTTAGCACTTGAATCTCTCCACATAAGAATTATTTGAGCAATCCATATGAACTCATTCTCTCTCACACATCCAAAAGTTTCCTCATATTAAGCAGTTTACAAAATTCCAAAATACCAAGTTCTAATAAAAATTCAAGAATGTTACCTCTGTTCATGATCTAAAATATTCCTGAAGATTAAAGGAAACACACATCATGTTTGTTCTCTTACAATTATGTTCCTCTCCGAATCGAAGATATGTAATTTTGTATGTCTAGACAGTAAATGTTGTAGTTTAAACTGGCAGGCAGCTAAGAACCACACAGTTCCCCCACACACACAAAAGAAAAAAAACAACACATAGTTGGGTGGGGAATATAATTGGAAAAAAAAAAAAAAAAAAAAGGAAAAATTAATGGGTTGAGATAAAGACAGTTTAATTACATTACATTACATTATATATATATTATATATATTATATTCCTGTTCCTCACAAGGTGGAGTGGAGAGGCTGAGCTCTGGTAACAAGTGATGGGACCTGAGGGAACATCTTTAACATGTGATGAAGGAGGTTCAGACTGGATATCAGGAAATGTTTATTCACCCAGAAGGTGGTCAGGCTCTGGGACAGGCTCCCCAGGAAAGTGGTCACACTGCTGAGCCTGCAAGAGCTCAAGAAGCATTTGGACAATGCTCTCAGACACACGGTCTGATTTTTTGGGTGGTCCTTTGGGCACCCAGAGTTAGACTCAGTGATTCTTGTGTGTCCCTTCCAACTTGGATATTCTATATATACACACAAAACAAGTGATGTACAATGCAATTACTCACTACCTCCTGACTCATGTCCAGACTGTTCCAGAATAACACTGTGTCAGCCAACCCTCTCAGTTCTATAGTTCTGCATGATGTTATATTGTGTGTACTATCCCTTTGGCCAGTTTGGGTCAGTTGTCCTGACTGTGTCCCCTCCCAGTTTCTCGTGCACCCTAAGTCTCCTCTCTGGCAGGAAAGTATGAAAAGCTGAAAGGTCCTTGACTCTTTGTAAGCACTGTTCAGCAACAACTAAAATATCAGTGTGTTATCAACATTATTTTTCTTCTAAGTCCAAAATTGCACAAACCAGCCCACATTAAAAAAAAAAATAATAATAATTAACTCTGTCCCAGCCAAAAACAGGACAGTAACACTAAGTTTTCTGCTTTGCTGTCGGAAATCATGTTTTACTGAGTTTAACATTCCTTGAATGCTGCCTCTATGCTAAATTAGTGTAGTTTCTGGAGATAAAGAAACAAGGCATCACTTTCAATTCAACATGAGGCAAAATAAATATAATTTCTTAATTACTTCTCCGTTATGTTTTGTCTGTAGGAGGCAGTCTCCCTATGTATGTTTATGCTAGCAAGTAGCATATCACAAATAGGAGTAAAAAGCAGGCTGATGCTGAGGATGTGACATCTATACTGTTATGTGTCTGGATCATTTCACTTTTAACTGTATCTAAATTGATACTATATTGTGAACTTCACTGTATCTTCTGCCTTGTTTTAATACCAAAGGAATCCTGTTTGCAAGCTACAATTTTACAGTGTGAAGTACTCTGACATGATGGGATGATTCAAGGAAATAGTGATGATTTACTTCAAAAGCTACTCATATAAAGAATTTTAATATAGGTGCTCTGTTTATACCTTTGATGATAAAAATTCACGTAAATAAAGCAGGCAATTTTCTATTACAAGATTCAAATCATACTCAATAAATCAATTATTGGACAAATAATACATTTTAAAATTGTGCTAAGAGATGTTCATCTAAAGAGCATGATGCTTTTATATACATATATTCTGGAGAATGGAAGGAGAAAATGTGCTGCCTGTGAACACTGGCATATCAAATGTTTTGTACAGTTGACAGGTAGATTTATGAAATATTCTCTAGTTCAGTATAGAACTTTATTTGCAACACATAGATTTACGGATTCTGTTCTTCCAAATTATTTTACTGATCTTAATCATGCTATGTAATAACCTTTTCCAGAAAATAACATGGTTCAAAGTTTTCTCTGACAAATGAAATAGACTTTTTTTTTTTTTAATTATTATTATTTTTATTTTTCAGAACAGCTTAGATTTCAGAACAGCTTCTTATTTAAACCTAACCAATAACATTGTACTCATTACATAAACAATGTCCACCTGAACTGTCCACCAAGAGAATAAGTGACAAATTAAACACTCTCAACAATCCCGTAAGCAAATTACATGTGAAAATATCCCTGTGAATATTTTACATTTTTTTTCCTGTTCTACATGAATGCATGATACTTTTTTGTTTCATGGATGTATGGGTATAATTGTATGATAATGTTTCGTGGAGCAATGTTGGTCTTTCTTAAATCAAAACCTTCTTGCCTTTGACAATTTGTGAGGTTTATTTAACACCTGTTGCTCTCATGCTCACTCTTTCTTTCTTTTTTTTTTTTTTTTTTTAATTATTTTTTATTTTTTTGTTACTACAAACTGTGGGAAAAATAAATGAGAAACTTTTTCTGGACGGCAGGTGAAGATGCTCTCTGTAATTTATATTCTTTAGCAAGGTATTTTATAATAGGTATTTAGCATCTTCTCAAATTTCATTTCAAATGTGCTTTCCAAAGGAAGATTGGTAACATTTTTCCTTGCTTAAAAATTAGGAAATTTAATTATTAAAGGATATGAGAATAACCAGAATTAGCAGAGTTTCATACAAGACCATATGGACCATCTGGAAAAAAAAAGTTTAGATTTTTAAGCTTTTCTTTTTTTTCTTTTTTTTTTTTTTTTTCAAGTTTAGGTGCAGTTATTCTCCAAGCTTGACAGATAGACCATCTAAGTTTTGCTTTGTGACAAAGATTCACAGAGCAAAAATCAAAGAAGCAGATGATATTAATATTACCATCATTTTTTTTCAGGGTGGGAGTGTTGAGGTGTAGTACAGTATATTTGAATTTGAATAACTAGTAGTCAGTTTGGGAAAATAGGCTATTTAAGTTACTTTAAAATGGCTTCCTAAGTGGTAAGATAATGATTTCATGCTTTCTATTTTTTCACATCCTCTGATAACTTTATTTGCTTTTGTAGAAATATATTCTCTATGGTGCCAATGCTGAACCTAAAACACTATTTTTGCCAAGTAGTCTCTGACAGTATATGAAAATTTACTGCTGCTTAGTCACAGATTCTAGTCAGAATTGCTGTGATTAGTCTTGGATCAACATTTCTTCAAGATATATTTTACTTAATGCAAATTAGCATAAACTGCACCCTTAAAATCTCTTTCTAGCTATCCCACTTTCGTCCAGTGAAAGAATAAAAGGAAGGATAAATAGTTATATCTGATCCCACTCAGAATCCAGATCATTAATGTCATATCTCGAAGGACCACTTAGTTGCATGGAAATTATATATAGTGGTGACATACATGGACACACATTTTCTGTTGCCAAAAACAGCACACTGAGACACAAAAACATAAAGGAAAAGACCATGTGTATATTTCCTTCCACGTTTTTTGACATTTCTGTCTGCCTCAATACAGGCAGCCTGATGTAGTGGGAGGTGCTTCTGCACATGGCAGTGGGTTGGAATTAGATAATCTTTAAGGTCTCTTCCAACACAAACTGTTCTGTGACTATGTTTTATGATTAATACCTCTTGTTCTCTTGGAGAACCAGGTAGACCTTGCTGGTTGCAGATTCAATCAATCTTTCTGTTGAAAGCCTCTCACTGTGAGGCTTGCTTTTTCATGGTTCAATGTTTATGGAGTACAGAATCTTTGCTCAATGTTGATGTGAATGAGTCTTTCTGTCTTTTTTAAATTTGTCTTCAATTTTGCTGAACCTGACAAGTTTCTTTAATAACCTCTTTTATAACTATGGTAAAAAGTCCACTGTAAACACACAAAAGATTTTTCATCATGTGCAATACTAATCTATCCACCTAATCATACACATTAAAAGTATATTTATTAAAGACTGCCAAAATGACAGACCTGGAAAGATTTAGCAGTTTATGGAGGATATGCTCTTCTTCCTCATCCTGACTTTTTTTTTTGCCTTTTTTTTTTTTTTTTTTTTTTTTTTTTTGCCTCTCTACTGTGCACCACTTGCTTTCCTGTAGCTTCTAAGAAGAATCCTGTCAGAATGAGCTAAAATTATCTGCAAACTGACTGTTTTAGCAAACTCCTTGTATCCAGTCTGATGTTTTACACTTAGAATGGAAATCTTTGAGGAAGACATCATCTTTTTGCTAATGCTTGCGTAATATTTAGTTTTATGAGGTCCTGGTCTATGGACTGGGACCTTTGGTACTGCTATACAAGTAGTCAATAGAGTTGACTGTATACTAAAAGCAATGAGTATATAAATTCCAAAGAGCCAGGCAGGGGCTTAATTTCTTATAAAAAACTTAACATGAACTTATTATTCTTCAGTCCATTAAACACATCTTATTTTGGCAGTGTCTGTACTAACGAGTGGGATGTGATAGCACTCAGGAGAATAGTCATATTTGTGTTGTTCACACCATTTCTGATTAAAATAGCTTCTCTCATTTGTAAAATCAGCCTATTTCCTATGAAAAGTTGCACTTTGTAAGTTTTAAACCTGAAGCTATTTGCCAATACTTAATCATCATTTGACAGACCAGATAGCTTTCAAATGTTGTTGGCCCTATTGTCAGCATCATTTTCCTGTTTGCCCTTCCCAGTCTTATCTATTCTCTTCATCCACAGCGGCATTTATCTTCACTTGTCCGTTTTATATATATGATGCCTACTGCAGCAATATCTACAAAATATAACAAAGACAAACCTCTGCAAGGGGGAACACTAACTTTTTCTTATTTTAGAAATGCAGATCCAAAGCACAAAGTTTTTGATTTGTTGTTAGATATGTCAAAAATCTGCAGTGATGTAGAGATGTGAAGACATTTCTGTCATGCTTTGATCAATTGTTAAATGAAGGATTTGTTTCTTTACAATGCTGACCTATATTGTGATGAGACCCTATGATCCTCAAGATGGAGCCAATCTTCCTTCCTTTTCTTTCCTTTTTTTGAAATGAATAGATTAGAAAAGAAATATCTCCCACTTCTAAATATTTGTTTTATTTTATTTTATTTTATTTTATTTTATTTTATTTTATTTTATTTTATTTTATTTTATTTTATTTTATTTTATTTTATTTTATTTATTTATGAATGATTTAACAATAAATCAAAATAGAATGACTTTGAAAGACAGCAAACCCTTAAGTGCTGCCTTGGTACAAGCTGAACAGGAGGTTTGAAAAAAAAAAAAAAAAGCTGTGTTCCATGCCAGCTCTGTTCTTGCATGGCTATTCCTTCCCTCTAGTTCTGTTGTGCAGTTATAGCATCTTTCAGTGGTTTACTTGTTGACACCTACCCTTTGGGCCCCTGGGAAACCTTTTTTTTTCTTTTTTTTTTTTTTTTTTTTCCTATCATACCTTAGGTTTGACAGTAGCTCACATTCCTGCTGCAAATATGCTACAGACTTCTATGAGATGTCTGAGTGCTGTTCTCTGCAGTTGTTCTATCTGATCATGTTCAACTGAGAGGAAAGGCATTTCTCCTCCCACTACAATACCAAGTGTTTCTTTATGCTCTTCCAAAACAAGGTAAACAGGTGTTTTGTGCTTCCTGGTCCTCTCTTTCTTTCATGCAACAAATGTGTCACAGTAGCCACATGTGTTGTGACACAATTCAAGCATCTCCACCTTGTCTTGTATACCAAGAGATACTGAGTGCTGATAGAAATACTGAGTGATAATTATTTGCTATCAAATCTAGATCAAGGATAAAAACTAAATAAAATATATATTTTTTTGTCCCAATGGTGGTAGATCTGGCACCTGTTTATAGACTATAGAACAAAATTCTTCAGATGTGGCTCTTGATCAGACTACTGGGATCCCTATAGGTATTTGTTTTTAGTGGTAATGCTGAGGCAATTAATCAAATGCAGTTGCTTCAAGGCAAGAGAGTCTAATGTACTGTTTTTAAATTATTTTCTTCCCTGAACACAGGGAAGCATTTACAGAATCCAACCTGTAAAGTAACTTTGGCATAAACAGTTTTTTAGTTAAAACATGGAAACCTTCCAATTGCTTAATATTCTCTAATGTAACTGTGAAAACACATATAAAATTAGCTGCAGTTAATTTTGTTCCCTGAAATGAGGTCTACAAAAATACTGAATTCCACCTCCCCCCCTCCCCCCTTTTTTTTAATAAACTTTTCAAAGGTTTTCTGAGTATTTGAAAACTTTTCCAAGTGCTTATTTAAAATGTCTTGAGACTTCTGTAATGACAAAGCTGTCCTGAGAGGTTGTAAAGTATTTTTTCTTATGTTCTTAACAGATTAGATCCGGTCTATTTTGGCAAACCAATTAAATGTACTGTTGGGGGCACCAGGTGAAAACACAATAATGTCATGCCCACTTTGCAGACATATAATGAATCAGGCATATTTTTTATCTTGAATAGATTTAATATATTTCTTTTATAGAAAAGTCATGCCATTGAAACCATGGAAGAGCTCTACTTCTAAAATTCTTGTGTGTAAAACAACATTAATGCTACTAGATAAATAACAGACTAATTTTCATCTTTTAGTGAAATAAGTGAAATTTAATTTCTGTAAAAATAAACATATATATTCCCAATTTGCATCATTTTAAGCAAGAAGAGAATCCGGCTCATGGTTTATTTTACCTTCTTGCTGGTTAAGAACAGAGTATTCATGTTGACTGGCACCTAAGTTGTTACTAAAGGAGCAGAAAGTGAAGTATATAATAGCTTCTCTTAATATAAGACAAATATCTCTGTGGAAAGAAGAAGCAAGTGTCATTAAACAAACATAAAGACTGTTCTGGACTGGAGACAAAAAAAATTAATTTGATGTAGCAAATTAAAGTATAACAATGCATATTGTCTGTGCCAAAAGGCAATGAAGAATTTCAATTAATATTTCACCCTATTATTAACCTCTAGTTATTTTTGGCATTATTTAAACAAATGACTAGATTTTTATACTTGGAAGCAGAGAGCTTGTACCACTTTTGTCATTTTATTGTTACTCTGGTGTGTGTCAATAAAGAAATATGCTATTATATCAGCAAAAACCCAACATTTTTACTGATATAATAAAAAAAAAAATCAAAAAAAAATAGAATACATCACACATGGATGATCTTATTATTACTTTAAAAAATGCATACGAACAACTACAACAAAAGATCTAATAAAAGATCTAATAAAACTTTTTCTAATGAAAAAAGAGTGAACAAATCTCAGTTCAGCTCTGAGCTATGACTGTACCTGAAACTGATTTTTTTGTTTGTTTTTGTTTTTGTTTTAGCCTACCTTTTGGGCAAATACTGTATAAATTTCAGAAAGTTATTTTTGTTAATATCTTTGCTCAAGAAAAAAAAAAACACACAAGCCAACATTTTAATTAAAACAATTTAAAAAAATAAAATGATTTATCACTGTAGTACATGAAGATGATATTCAAAGAGACTGCAGATTCATATGTCATGCTATCATCTTTATGGCATAAGTCCTGTCTTCTGATATCAAATTAGAACATGATTTAATATAATGTTAGATATATTTTATATTATTACAATGTAAATACCTTAGTTGACATAGTCTAGGTCTTGCTTTTATTAATGGGCTGTTTGTTCTTATCATAGAATCACAAAATCACAGAATCACAGAATTGTCTAGGTTGGAAGAGACCTCAAGATCATCGAGTCCAACCTCTGACCTAACACTAACAAGTCCTCCACTAAACCATATCACTAAGTTCCACATCTAAATGTCTTTTAAAGACCTCCAGGGATGGTGACTCCACCACTTCCCTGGGCAGCTCATTCTAATGCCTCACAACCCTCTCAGTAAAGAAGTTCTTCCTAATATCCAACCTAAAAAAACCCTGGCACAACTTTAGCCCGTTCCCCCTCATCCTGTCACCAGGCACGTGGGAGAATACACCAATCCCCACCTTGCTACAGCCTCCTTTAATGTACTTATAAAGAGTGATAAGGTCGCCCCTGTGCCTCCTCTTCTCCAGGCAGAACAAACCCAGCTCCCTCAGCCGCTCCTCATAAGACTTGTTCTCCAGACCCCTCACCAGCTTCATCGCCCTTCTTTGGACTTGCTCGAGCACCTCGATGTCCTTCTTGTAGCGAGGGGCCCAAAACTGAACACAGTACTCGAGGTACGGCCTCACGAGATCTGAGTACAGGGGGACAATCTCTTCCCTAGCCCTGTTGGCCACACTGCTTCTTAGACATCATAAAATGGTTTGGGTTGGAAGGGACCTTAAAGATCATCTAATTCCAAACCCCCTGCCCATGGCAGGGACAGGGACAGGGACACCTACCAGTAGAACAGGTTGCTCAAAGCCCCATCCAACCTGTCCTCGAACACTTCCAGGCATAAGACATCTACAACTTACTTATCTGGGCATGCTGTACTACTGCCTTACCAACCTCTGAGTGAGTAATTTCTTTTTTATATCTAATCTACTCTTTCAAAATTTAAAACCATTGCTCTTTGTCCTATCACTGCACTCCTATCCAAGAGTCCCTTTCCAGCGTTCCTGTAGGTCCCCTTTAGGTACTGGAATGCTGCAATGAGGTTGCCCTAAAATCTACAGGCTGAATAAGCCCAACTCCCTCAGTCTGTTTTATAGGAATGGCACTCCATCACTTTGATCATCTTCACGGACCTCCTCTGGACTCATTCTAATAGGTCTATGCCCTTCTTGTGCTGGGGGCCCCAAAGCTGAATGCAGTACGCTGTGATTCTGGTTTCCAGGTGGGGTTCCATGAGAGCAGAATAAGGAGGAAAATCACTTTGCTCAACCTGCTTGCCACACTTCTTTTGATACAGGCCGGGATGTGACTGGCTTTCTGGACTACACATGTACTTTGCTGGCTTATATTGAGCTTCTCCTTAACCAGAACCCACAGGTTTCTTTCTCTTTAGGGCAGCTCTCAATCCATTCTCCACCCAGCTTGTATTTGTATTTGGCATTGCCCCAGCTCAGATGCAGGACCTTGCACTTGGCCTTGTTGAACTTCATGAGGTTCACACAAGTCCAACTCTTACACCTGTCCAGGTCCCTCTTGATAACAGCTGGATAACATCCCTTCCCTCCAGCATGCTGACCACACCACACAAGTTGGTGTCATCGACAAACTTGCTGAGGGTGCACTCAGTCCCACTGTCCATATCACCAGCATGTGTTAAACAGCACTGGTCCCAGTACCAACCCCTGACGAACACCACTCATTACTGATCTCCACCTGGGCATTGAGCAGCTAACCGCAACAGTTTGAGTGTGACCATCCAGCTAATTCCTTATCCACTGAGTGGTCAATCTATTAAAACCGTGTCTCTCAAATTTAAAAAAGAATATCATACAGTCAAATATAGTCAAATGCTTTGCACAAGTCCACATAGATGACATCAGTTGCTCTTCCCCTATCTACCAATGCTGTTACCACATTGTGGGACACCACAACTGTGAGATGTGATCTGCCCTTATTGAAGCCATGTTCTCTGTCACCAATCACTTTGTTTTCCATGTGACTTGTCATAGTTTCCAAGAGGATGTGTTCCATGATGTTGCTTGGCAGAGAAGTGAGACTGACTAGCCTGCTCTTCCTTTTTTCCCCTTTTCTACACAGGGTTTATGTTTACCCTCTTTCAGTCAATGGGAACAGACTGCCATGACTTCTTAAATGTGATAGATAGTGTCTTGTCATCTTTGTCTGCCAGTTCCCTCAGGAACCATGGAAGCATCTCATCAGGATACATCTCATCTTAATGTTTATATAGCTTTAAGTACTGAAACTCAATGTCTCTTCTAGATCTGAGGGAAAGAAGCTGAATAGTTACTGAATAGATCTCTGATATGAAGTATGAGTAAACTTTTAACTTGCCTGAACCTTTATTCACAAAATTTGTAGATATGATAGCTTTGTATCTTGTCTATGTAGACACTCAAGCATCTACATTGGGAAAACCACCCCAAGTTTAGACCACTGGAAAGCTCCCTCTTTTATTCCCTTTTCCTATTTCCTTTCCTATGCTTGCAGAATAACATAACAACTTGCAAAGCAGAAACCTGATACCTATGTGCTTTGTGCATTTTTTTTAGGTTGCTGTGCAGTTTCTATATTTTCCGTCTTGTTATACTTTATTACTTCTCAGTAGAGAGAAAAGCATGAACATGAGTATCTCGCTCAATGCCATTAAAGCTAATCGTTAGCAGAACAGCAGAAATATGCCATCATATCTTTAAATTTGAATCATTGAAGTTCAGTATGTTTTGCTGTTTCCTTTCTGCCCTACCAGCCACTTAACTTCTATACCAAGCTTTATCTTTGGAGAGCACACTGCTTCTTCTGTGAAACTGTAATGAAAATAAAATAAAATAAAATAAAATAAAATAAAATAAAATAAAATAAAATAAAATAAAATAAAATAAAATAAAACAAAACAAAATAAAATAAATAAAATAAAATAAAATAAAATAAAATAAATAAAATAAAATAAAATAAAATAAAATAAAATAAAATAAAATAAAATAAAATAAAATAAAATAAAATAAAACCTTCTCAGACTGAAGCAACTGTTCCTGTTTGCAGTACAAACCAAACCAAATCAATTTGCAAAAGAAATTATTCTTCAAGGATCTGATGATTTCCAATTGCAGATCCCATCCCTGGAAGTGTTTAAGGACAGGTTGGATGGGGCTTTAAGCAAGCAGGTCCTTGGTCATGGCTGTGGGGTTGGAATTAGATGATCTTTAAGGTCCCTTCCAATCCAAACCATTTTATGGTATTCTGTGATTCATATTACTGATTTATCTCAGGAACAACACACTCTTCCAGAAAAAAAAAAAAAAAAAAAGGTATTAAAATTACAATAACAGTATCCAGAAAGTTAAGGCATGGGAGGAACTTGAAAAAGGGAAGGGGATTTCAAAAGCATTTTACTAAAGGAAGAAGATTTGCGAGAGCTTTAGACTTTCAATAGGACATCCTGAAACATTCCAATGAATAAGTTACTGAAGGTCATCTTTTCGTTGTGACAGAAAACAATGAGAGTCCCATCTCCTGGAGTTAGATGTGGCATTTAAAATGTAGCAAAACTTACCCTTTCAATCCTGCATATGGTAAGCAACAGACAAAATTGTGACACAGCTTTAAACTTTTTTTTTTTTTTTAATTGTTGTTAAATAATGTGTTTCTGAGTTCTGTACATAATTTGTGGTCCAGGAGCCACTCGCAGTGTTTTAAGAGAAACATTTATGGTTGTAGTGCTTTTATTCAAGTGGGCAACTGAAGTCCAACATGGCCACTCTCTCACTCCCCCCTCCTTAGAAAAAGAGAGAAGAAAAAAAAATAAAAAAAAAAAAAAGGAAAAAAAAAACCACAGGTTGAGAGAAAAAAAGATAATTTAAGGGAAAAGGGAGAAACAAACAAACAAACCAACAAACAAAACAAAACAAGCAAGCAAAGGCTGAGTGGAATCACAGAGAGAGAGAAAACAAATTGCTATCTGTTATAAGTGCCCCCTTAATTAATTTTCAGAGAGCATTGCATTAATAATAGAAATGAATTTATTGAGTAAGCAACAGCAAGCAAAACAGCGCTGGGCGGCCGGGGAGTCTCGGCTCCGCCAACGGCACGCACCTCACCCCCCCCAGGGTCCCTTTTTATATCTTGGTGATTTCAGGATTACGCAGCACATCTTGGTGTACTCTGCGACTGCGCGCACTGTTGCTAGGGGGTCGTCTCTGTCCCTCTGGTGGTCGTGAAGATGAAGGCCGTAGTCTTCCTCAGTGTTGTGGTTCAACTTCTTTCTTTATTTGGTCATGTTGGCCCAGGGTGAGACAGGGAGGCAGGGTGTTGATACACTAGTTTAACAACTTATCCAGAGATGGTTACATGAACTTTGCAGCTGTGTTTTTTGAACAAAAGAGGCAACTGAGATGCAGAAGGAGAGAAGGGGAGAGGGTTCTCTTTTTTGTTACATTAAGCAAAGGAATTTTCATAGTGTCTAGCCAAGTATTATACAGCTCCTTACTTCAGCAGGGAGTTTTCACAACTCCCGTTCCTCAGACAGAACTCCTTGTTTTTACAAAAGACAATGAACGAACATTTATTGTGTATTACACTATCTACCCCTCAATGATCAATGTTCAGCCATGTTCTGGGAAGCAGGGCCTCAATATGCATAGCGGTTGTTTGAGGGGACAAACAGCTTCATAACAAGTGCCGCTCTCCCCCCCACTCCCCCTTCTTCCCCTTTCCTACCTTTTATTGCTGTGTGTGACATCACATGGTATGGAATATCCTTTTAGTCTGTTTAGGACATCTGCCCTGGTGATATTCCCTCCCCACCCCTTGCCCACGCTCAAGCCTGGTTCTCATTGAGGGGAGGGGAGGAGTTGGGTGGAGTCCTGCTGCTCTGTCAGTATTGCTCAGCAATAGACAAAACACTGGTGTGGTACCAATGCTGTTCTAGCTACAAGTGCAGAGCACAGCACTGTGTGGGCTGCTGCAGGGAAAGGTGACTCCATCCCAGACAGACCCAATAAAATGGTTGTAGTGGGTTTATGTGGTAAGGTTTTGGGTGTGTGTTTGGGGGGAAGGGGGTGGGAGGTGGAGAGAGGGGGCATATGGATAGCTTCTGTGAGAAGAATCTAGAAGCTGACCCATTTTAGATAAGAGCCTTGCAGCTGGCTGATCGACCTGGGTGATGTTGTTTGCACCTCTGTGAGAGAATATTTTTAAGACAGGGGAAAAAAAATGCTGCTCAACATCAGCTGGGAGAAAGAGAGGACTGAAAAACAGCTTTGCAGACACCAAAGTCAGTGAAAAACGGGGAAAAGTGCTCCAGTGCTGGAGCAGGAGTCCCCTGAGGCCTGTGGTAAGGACCATGGTAAAGCAGGTTATCCCCCCTGCAGCCCATGGTGTACCACAGTGGAGAAGGTTTCCACATTGCAGCCTGTGAAGGAGACAACAGTGGAGCAGGTGGACCTGCACAAAAGGAGGCTGTGGCCTGTGGAGGACCCTCACCGGAGCAGGTTCTGGGCCGGAGCTGCAGCCTGTGGAGAGGAGCCCACACAGGAGCATGGTGTCTGGGGAGAGCTGCCACCAATGGGGGACCCGTGCTGGAACAGTTTGCTCCTGGGGGATGGATGGACCCCGTGGTACGGAGCCGTGTGGGAGCACTTGTTGAAGAGCTGCTGCCTGTGGGCAGCCCCTGCAGGATCTGTTCAGGAAGGACGGCATCCTGTGGGAGGGACCCCACTTGGAGCAGGGGCAGAGAGTGACCGTGAGGGAACAGCAGAGATGAAGTGCTATATACTGACCAGAACACCCATTCCCCCATTTCCCTGCACCTCTTGTGGGGAGGAGGTAGAAAAAGGTGGGTGGGGGAAAGGTATTTTTGGTTTCTTTCTTTTGTTTCTCATTTCTCTAGCTTGTTAGTAATAGGCAATAAATCGTACTATATTCCTACTCTGAGTCTGTTTTGCCCATCATAATAATTGTCGAGTGATCTCCCCGTCCTTATCTCAACTCTTTGCATCGTATTTTCTCCCCCTTCCACTTTGAGAAGGGAGAGTGAGAGAGCAGCTGAGGTGGAGCTCGGCTGTCCACCTGAGTAAAACCACCACAATGGCCCACTGTCCAACTGTTTTCTTAACTATTGTTAAAAGATAATTATTGAGAATTCTGAATCAAGCAGTTATAATTGCAATTAATTTACTACTTTGATACTAAATTATAAAAAGAGAAGGTCTGGATCAGGTCCAAACATCAAAGGGCCAAAGATTTGCAATGTAGCAAAAGGGTGAACTCTTAATATTCTCCTTTGACTGTCTCGTCAGCACCCCGCAGCTTAATCTTCCGTTTAATGAGCACTTGCTGCCAAAAGATACTAAGACATTGTGGCAGCGAAGATACTATAGAGTTGTATAAAAAAGTGAATAGTTTAGGCTAATTGTTTCTAGGCACGTAATTCAAAATATAAGAGAGGTAGAGTGGAAAAATATTTATGGAGCATAATTAGGAGGAGCAGGTGAGGTGAGCATTAAGACTTTCCCACTGTGAGGAAAGCATTTTGAAGAGAGGTGTTGAGATGTGAGTGGGAAAAGTATTTGAAGGCTGTGCTCTGCACTCGTAGCTGGAACAGCACTGATATCACTCTAGTATTGTGTCTATTGCTGCATAGTGCTGGCATAGCATCAGGACTCCTTCCAAGCCCCCAAGAGCCAGCAGGCTGGGGGTGGGCAAATGATGGGGTGGGGACATTGCCAGGGCAGCTGACCTAAACCAATCAAAGGGATATTCTATAACACCTGATGTCACACTCAGAAATAAGAAGGGGGGCTCTCATGGAGGAGGGGGCTGTTCCTCCTGAACAACCACTACGCATTTTGAGGCCCTGCTTCCCAGGACACGGCCGAACATCACTCGTTGATGGGAAGTAGAGAATATTTTTTTTCCCCTTCTCTCTGTGCTTCCACACGGACTTATTGTTTCTTTTGTTTCTTTTTCTCCCCATTCCCTTTCCCTTTAATTAAACCTTTCTCATCTCAAATCTTGAGCTCTTTGTGTTGTGTTTTCTCCCCCTTCCTCTTTGAGGAGAGGGGGGAGTGAGAGAGTGGTTGTGGTGGAGCTCGGCTGCCCACCCGAGTAAAACCACCACAGTCCTTTTTTTGGTGCCCAACGTGGGGCTCGAGGATTGAGATAACAATAGAATTGATTGAAATACAACTAACATATGGTAGTCACGATGTCCAGTTTTCTTTTAATATTTTTCTGTGTGACTATGTTGTATGTAGTCCATTCTCTGTTCTTTTTTTTTTTATTTTTTATTTTTATTTTATTTTTTTCCTTTACACCCAATCGGAGAAAGTGTTGAAGTCTGTGTTTGGTTTCTTTATCATGTTGTGCTGTAATATGCTGGTCTTCAGTTTCATCTGGTACTCAGGCCCTGTATTGTTATCATTCTGGTCTCATGGAGATTATCTTTTTGGAAATATTAAGTATTACAGCGCCTTCTTTTTTTCCCCTAGCAATCAATCTGTGAATAATATCGGGGGTGATACCTTCTTCTTTTCTCCCTGTGGGCTAATTAGAGTAGCTTTGAGTATTTTGGTTACCCTTGGTCAGATATTATCCTCCTATTACTAGTTCTAGTGTTTGTCTTCCTCCCTAAGGTAAAACAATTTATTAAGAATATTATCCAAGGACCTGTCCCAAGACAAAGTAGTTGTGGGTGGCAAGATATGTGGGGGGATTTGGGCAGGTACCTGTCATGGTTTTCTCCTCCTATTCTTCTCCTCTTAACTTCACCCCCGAACAATTGCAAAATCCAAGAAAATTGATAGAATGTTTGAAAGGTGTATGCCCTGACCCTGGCAATACTAGAGAACTCCACCAGCTTGCTGCACTCTGCTGGGGTCTGGCTTACACCTATCAAATGTCAGTTAACACTGCCCAGCACCCTCAAGGGGAGTTCCTGAATTTGATGATGAGACAGCACACACTGTGACCACCCCAGAGGACCAACCATCTATGGTATCAGTAACCCCTATAGTAAAGACAAAACAATGGAAACAGAAATCAGGTCGTTTAGTAAGGGAAGAAGCTCCTCCTAAGGATGAGGGAGAAGAGGAAAAGGCAGGCAGTTCTAAAGCAGCATCATCACAGCAACATCAGGGAGAAGAGACTGAAATCATAGATGAATCAGAAACTACTCAATCTCTATCCTTGAGTGAGCTGTGAAAAATACGAGAGGATTTCAGTCATTATCCAGGTGAGCACATCCTCACCTGGCTGCTTCAATGCCCAGACACCTAAAGACCCTGATGAAGTCCAATGCACAATATCCATGTGGCGGCAGTTTGTACGAGCTGCACCCTCATCCCATGCCAGCACACTGGCAGCAATGGGTTGGGAAGAGGGGATGGGGCCAACTGTGGATAACATGTCCAAGCAGCTTCATAAATATGAAGAAAATGTCTCTGCCCCAGTACAGGCCTGCATTTCAACTGTGGAGAGACTGTCCCAACAGTTAGAAAAACACATAGCTTCCTCCTCACCTAGATGGAAGAATCTTTCAGCAATTTCTAGGGCCAGTTGTATAGCTTTCACTTCTGGCAACTCATTGAAGGATGATGCTTCCTCAGCATGACTTACCTCTTCTGTTGGTACTCCGAAATCCCTGAAATTGTTTCTCCTTGAGATGAATTATTAGCTTATATGCATAATAACAGGAGGAATGAATGAAGATAAGATGGGTTAAAGAATGATAAATACAAATTCAATAAAAGAGATTATAAGAACTTCAGAGGAAGGGGAAAGAAACTAAATATTTCAGTTTGAATGAAGCAACTTGTACAAGACACCACAAGTCCAACTACAAGTTAAAGTTGCACTATAAAGGGGAAAAAAAATATTTATTAACTGTCTTGACACAGTGTCAGACAGAGATCAGAGAAAAACATGGACAAGTCATCCACCATTAATTTGGCAGAATTGTCAAACTGTATTAAGCAGAATAGTTCAGAATGCAGAAGACATGGCTTGGCTATGAGGCACCAGTGTGCCCTGGTGGCCAAGAATGTCAATGGGATCCTGGGGCACATAAAAAGGAGTGTGGCCAGCAGGTCAAGGGAGGTGATACTCCCATGCCTACCTGTGTAACCTGCTCTAGGGAACCTGCTTTGGCAGGGGGTTTGGACCCAATGATCTTTGGAGGTCCCTTCCAACCCCTACAATTCTGTGATTTTGAGAAGACAAGAAGAGCTCTGATATAATTCTCTCTCACAGTTAAACCTGCATGTCAGAAAATCACATGGGAAAGTAACAGGGAAATTACGTGAGTTAAATCAGGGATGGAGTAAGACACTGGAAAGCTATCAATGAATAAATGGCACTTTCTTGTTTTCAGAAGTAGCCATCCTCTAGAAAAATAAAATCAACATCTATCACTCTTCTCCTCCTCCCCCCTCCACCTTATATTATTATTATAATTATTTTTTTTTTTTTTTTTTTTTTTCCCTCTACTTCAGTACTATCTGTCTGTATTAATTTCCTTCCAGAGTATCCTAGCATGCAATAGGTAATCATGATTTTCAGCATTCAGGGCCTGCTCCATTCTTCTAATATTTGCTCTCTGTACCTCTCTTGTTTGCCATTGGGTAAAAAGGGGACACTCTGAAGGCAGACTTTCAAAATTGTTCTTTCAGGCTTCCCTCTGCAGCTTTTAGCATAAGATTTAATTAGGTTGTGGAAAATTTATAACTCCTGGTCTGTAATGTAGTACATCTTGTTTTATTTGATGTTTATAAATCAAGAACATTTGACAGTACGTAATAAATAGAAATTTGTCATTTCTTGTTGCAATAAAAGAACAATGAACTGCCTCATAAAGTTTTTTTTTCCTTTTTTTTTTCTTTTTTTTTTCCCTCACACTACTGTTTGTCTTGTCATACTCTTAAAAGAGGAAATTAACAGCTATTCACAGAGCACTGCTGCAACAGCAGCACATAGAAGTATCATGCTTACACAGTCTTTTACTACTTTAGCAGAGTAAAAAAGATCTTTTTTTATTTTTTCTTTTGTTCATTGGCATCAGTAACTATTGTTGTGTTGGGGGCTGTTTTTTTCTCTCACCAAATTGATAAGCTGAAAACACTGGGAAAACAGCTGTATAGCTGAAGTGCTGCAGATGCTGTGCACAGTGTCCAACTTTATCTGCTAACAGTGTTCAGATTTTCCTTGATCTCAATTCGTGTGGGTGAGGGAGTGGCTAAAACATTTCAGATGTATATATATAGAGGCAGGAAGTATGTTTCTGATTCTGAACAAATTGGTCTGTGGTTAAAATACTTAGACCAGGAGTGGGAGCTTATCACCTGAAGGTATGTTTTTGTGCCCATTAACATTCTGAAGGAAAGATCCAGTAGGATGGGGTTTATGGGAAGGAAGAGATACAAAAGATAATGGCAGAGTAGTTTCATGGCTCTCAGATTTTCAGCTAGTGGAACTGCAAAGAGTGTAACCACAAAGGAAAAGTGCAAAAGGGGAAAAACTTCTTTATTCTCAACTACAGTCTCTGGTCTCATTCTGCTACAGGAATCATTTGTGTCATGCTCCCAAGAGGAGATATGAGACATATGGAAGATTTTAATTCTTCAGGTTTCTGGCTGGACGCTATATTCCTGACCTAGACATATTTTCTCACATATTAATAATAGTCCCTAAACTCATTCAGTCATGTCTCACTCTCAAAGCATATGAAAATGTTAAAGACAGATGATGGCTCAAAAGCAGCAATTCCGCCAGTGTCTTATGGAAGCCTATTCATTTTAATATTTTCACAGAATCACAGAATCACAGAATTTCTAGGTTGGAAGAGACCTCAAGATCATTGAGTCCAACCTCTGACCTAACACTAACAGTCCCCAAGAAACCATATCCCTAAGCTCTACATCTAAACGTCTTTTAAAGACTTCCAGGGATGGTGACTCCACCACTTCCCTGGGCAGCCTGTTCCAATGTCTAACAACCCTTTCAGTAAAGAAGTTCTTCCTAACATCCAACCTAAAACTCCCCTGGTGCAACTTAAGCCCATTCCCCCTCGTCCTGTCACCAGGCACATGGGAGAACAGACCAACCCCCACCTCACTACAGCCTCCTTTAAGGTACCTGTAGAGAGCAATAAGGCCTCCCTTTCTCCAGGCTGAACAAGCCCAGCTCCCTCAGCCGCTTCTTGTAGGACTTGTTCTCCAGGCCCCTCACCAGCTTCATCGCCCTTCTCTGGACTTGCTCGAGCACCTCGATGTCCTTCTTGTAGCAAGGGGCCCAAAACTGAACACAGTACTTGAGGTGCGGCCTCACCAGAGCTGAGTACAGGGGACGATCACCTCCCTAGCCCTGCTGGTTACACTGTTTCTTATGCAAGCCAGGATGCTGTTGGCCTTCTTGGCCACCTGAGCACACTGCTGGCTCATATTCAGCCGACTATCAGCCATCACTCCCAGGTCCTTCTCTGCCTGGCAGCTTTCCAACCATTCCTCTCCCAGCCTGTAGCTCTGCTTGGGGTTATTGCACCCCGGGTGCAGGACCCGACACTTGGCCTTGTTGAACTTCATACAGTTGACCTCAGCCCATTGGTGCAGCCTATCCAGATCCTCCTGCTTAGCCTTCCTACTCTCGAGCAGATTGACACACGCACCTAACTTGGTGTCATCTGCGAACTTACTGAGGGTGCACTTGATCCCCTCATCCACATCATTGATAAAGATATTAAAGAGGACTGGCCCCATCACCGAGCCCTGGGGGACGCCACTAGTGACTGGCCTCCAACTGGATTTGACTCCATTTACCACGACTCCTTGGGCCCGGCTATCCAGCCAGTTTCTAACCCAACGAAGCATGCGCCAGTCCAATCCAAAAGGAGCCATAATATTTTATTTTATCTTAATTTAGTTTAGTTTAGTTTAGTTTAGTTTTAGTTTAGCTTAGTTTATTTATTTGATTTTATTATTTAAGTTTTATTTATTTATTAAATTCTATTCTACTTTCCTGCCATAAAACAATTTGCATTTCTTGTGATTGGTAACTACGAGCAACTTCTTGTTCTATTCTGCAAGGGAAAAAAAATAAACCTCACAGATTTAGCCATATTCAGTTATAGACATTTTTATCTGCAATATTCATTGTGCCTACTGTTCTGTGAAGAAAGACTATGATATTTTTCTTTTCTTTTCTTTTCTTTTCTTTTCTTTTCTTTTCTTTTCTTTTCTTTTCTTTTCTTTTCTTTTCTTTTCTTTTCTTTTCTTTTCTTTTCTTTTCTTTTCTTTTCTTTTCTTTTCTTTTCTTCTTTTTTCTTTTCTTTTCTTTTCTTTTCTTTTCTTTTCTTTTCTTTTCTTTTCTTTTCTTTTCTTTTCTTTTCTTTTCTTTTCTTTTCTTTTCTTTTCTTTTCTTTTCTTTTCTTTTCTTTTCTTTTCTTTTCTTTTCACTTTTCTTTTCTTTTCTTTTCTTTTCTTTTCTTTTCTTTTCTTTTCTTTTCTTTTCTTTTCTTTTCTTTTCTTTTCTTTTCTTTTCTTTTCTTTTCTTTTCTTTTCTTTTCTTTTCTTTTCTTTTCTTTTCTTTTCGCTTTGCTTTTCTCTTCGCTTCTGTCCTGGTTTCAGTTAGAACAGAATTAATTTTCTTCCTAGTAGCTGGTGGAATGCTGTGTTTTGGCTTGGGATGAGAAGAGTGTTGATAACACCCTGATGTTTTAATTGCTGCAGAGCAGTGCTTATACTAAGCCAAGGACATCTCAGTTTCTTGCTCTGTCCTGCCAACAGGCAGGCTGGGGGTACAGTAAGAGCTGGGAGGGGACAGACCCAGGACAGGTGACCCAAACTAGCCAAAGGGGTATTCCATACCATCTGACGTCATGCTAAACAATATATAGGGATGGCTAGCCGGGAGAGGGGGCTGGACTGCTTGGGGTTAGGCTGAGCATTGGTCAGCGGGTGGTGAGCAATTGCATTGTGCATCACTTGTTTGTACATATTATTAGTGGTAATACTATTGTCATCATTGTATTATTATTATTATTATTATTATTATTATTATTATTATTATTATTATTATTATTATTATTATTATTATTATTATTATTATTATTATTATTATTTTCCTGTCTTATTAAACTGTCTTTATCTCAACTCACGGGCTTCACTTTCCATTTCTCTCCCCCGTCCCAGAGAGGGAGGGGGGAGGGTGAGCGAACGGCTGCATGGTGTTTAGCTGCCAGCCGGGTTAAACCACTACAGCTTCGCTTCGCTTTGCTTCGCTTTCTGACTGAGAGAATCTGCTGTCAGATACTTGTGGATATGTGGAAAATGTAACTTTATTGTGAATCTGCTAATGGAGAAATAAAGTCAAAAACTGTAAACCAAGAAAAACTTAACCTAAGACACCATGAAAATGTTCACCTCTGATTTCTAATGTATATAGTGAATCTCTGAACATACTTTTTGTATCAACAGAGTGACTTAGATCTGTTGCTCCTCTCTTCAGTCTAGGTAGTTGTGTGGAACTATTGTGACTTTTTTTTTTCTTTTTTTTTTTTTTTTTCTCCCAGAAAAGATAGTCCATGCAAAATAAGACCTGACATGCTGTTGGATAACAAGTTGGCCACAAACAATCAATGAGCTTTTGTGGCAGAGAAGGTCAGCAGTCTCCTGAGCTACACTAGAAGTTGTGCTGTCAGCAGGTCAAAGGAGATGATCTTTTCCCTTCCACTCAGCCTTGGTGAGAAACATCCAGGTGGTGTATCCACTGATGGACTTCCCAGCAGGAGAGACACTGACAGATTGGAGGTAGTCCAACAAAGGTCTGCATTGCCATTAACATCTTGGAGTATCTGTTATACAAGGAAAAATTGAGAGAGCTGGTACTGTTTGTTCAGCCTGGGGAAAAGAAGGCTAAGAAGACCTGTATAGGAGGACCTGTATCAGAGGACCTGACAGGAAGGAATGAAAAAGATTGAGACAGACTCTGCTTAGGGTGCCCAGTGACAGAACAGGAAATGAACAATAAGCACAAACTGAAATCCATGAAATTCTAGTTAAACAGAAGAAATCATATTTATTTATTTATTTATTTATTTTTCCTCAAGTGGACAAACACTGGAACAAGTTGTGGAGTAACCATCCCTGGGAGTGTTCAAGGAAAAGCTGGACCTTACAGGCATGTTTTAGTGGGTGAAATTAGTAGTAGGGTGATGGTTCAATCAGATTATTTTGAAGCTATTTCCCAGCCTTAATGATTCTATGATTCTAAGTTGCCCAGAGATACTGTGGACTTTTCCCTTCCCTTGCCACTTGCCGAGGCAACTGGCTCTGGGGCAGACGCATTCTGCAGCAGAGTGCGGGATCAGACAGGCAGGGCTAATTTTCCCGGCATCAACCCCACTCAAGGGAGCTGCCAGGACCCGGTAGGCCTCAGGAGGGAGGTGAACAAGATGCAAATGAGGTGTAGGTGGAGCCAGCAGTGCCCCCTCCCCGGCTGTTCAGAAGCTGCCCCTAGGGAGCATGAGCGACCAGAAGCACAGCGAACAGGATGGGCAAACAGGGCATGGTGCAGCAGAAGGGAGTGGTGGCAGTTCACGCAGGCAGGGCAAGCAGGAAGGGCAGAGAGCTCCCCCCCTGCCCATATGAACACCTCCTCTAATGGCGGTCTACCGCTACCTCAGCTGCAATGGTCTCCACTGGGTGCAGTGCTCTCTCTAGGAAGTCTGTACACACCCAGACTGACTGCCCACTCAAAACTGCAGCAGTTCGGGTCTCTGGGTGCAGGAAGTGCCTGAGCCTATTGCTACCACCTGTGGGGGGCAGAGAGACTGTGTTCGTGAGGTGCGAGCAGGTGGACGACCTGGTCCGCCTCATGGAAGAACTCAAGGAGGAGGTCGAGATGCTGAGGGATAACAGGGAGTATGAGCAGGAGATAGACTTGTGGAGAAACTCCCTGCGTGGCCTGAAGGACAGGTAGTGGTGTGAGACGTCCCAAATGGGGGTGGACCCCCGGCTCTGTTGCTGTAAGGCAGAGGGAGGGGACCTAGGAGTTGAGGAGGAATGGAAACAGGGCCCTGCTTGACATTGCAGGTGATGCCCCCCTACCGGCCCCACCTTCCCAGGTGCCTTTATGCAACAGGTTTGGGGCCCTGGAGCTTGAGAGACCAGTAGCTGAGGAAGAGGTGGAAAGTCTACCCAGGAGGATGCCAAGGGCGAGGAAGTCGACTCCACGCCTCAGGACTGCCTCCACCAAGACAGAAAGAAGGGTGATTGTTGTGGGTGACTCTCTTCTCAGGGGAACAGAGGGACCTATCTGTAGGCCTGACCCTACCGATAGGGAAGTCTGCTGCCTCCCTGGGGCCAGGGTCAGGGACATTGCCAGAAAGCTTCCCAACCTGGTTTGCCCCTCTGACTATCATCCTCTTTTAATTGAGAGGGCTTTAAACTAGGTAAGAAGGGGGATGGGGCTGAAAGAAGGCTTGTTAGAGCTGTGCCAGGGGGAACAATGGCAGTAAAGAGAAGGCAATGGCCCAACTGAAGTGCATCTACACTTATGCACGCAGCATGGGTAACAAACAGGAGGAGCTGGAAGCCATCGTGCAGCAGGTAGGCTATGACTTGGTTGCCATCATGGAAACGTGGTGGGACCATTCTCATGACTGGAGTGCGGAAATGTCTGGCTATAGGCTCTTCAGAAGGGACAGGCAGCATGGAAGGGGTGATGGTGTGGCTCTCTATATCAGAGAGAGTTTTGATGTTGTAGAACACGAAGCTGGAATGATAAGGTTGAGTCCCTATGGGTTAGGATCAGTGGGAAGGCCAACAAGGGAAGCATCCTGGTGGGGGTCTATTATAGGCTGCTGAACCAGGATGAGGAGACTGATGAGGAGTTCTACAGGCAGCTGACAAAAGTTGTGAAATTGTCAGCACTTGTTCTTGTGGGGGACTTCAGCTTCCCAGATATATCCTGGAAGCACAACACAGCCCAGAGAAAGCAGTCTAGGAGGTTTCTGGAGAGCACGGAAGATAGTTCCCTGACACAGCTGGTTAGTGAGCCTACCAGGGGAGGTGCCCCACTGGACATTCTCTTCACAAACAGAGAAGGACTGGTGGGAGATGTGGTGATTGGAAACTGTCTTGGGCAGAGTGACCATGAAATGGTTTAGTTCTCCATTCTCGGTGAAGCCAGGAAAGGGACCAGTAAAACCATTGTATTGGACTTGGGCCCAAAGGGTTATGGTAAATGGGGCTGTGTCAGGCTGGTGGGCGGTCACCAGTGGGGTCCCTCAAGGCTCCATTTTAGGGCCGGTACTTTTCAATATTTTTATAAACGATCTGGATGTAGGAATAGAAGGTATTTTGAGCAAGTTTGCTGATGACACCAGACTTGGAGGACTTGTGGACTCGAATGAGGCTGGAAAGGCCTTGCAGAGGGATCTGGATAGGTTGGAGAGCTGGGCGATCACCAACCTCATGAAGTTCAATAAGAGCAAGTGCTGGGTCCTGCACCTGGGACGGGGAAACCCTGGCTACACGTACAGACTGGGCGATGAGACGCTGGAGAGCAGCCTAGAAGAGAGGGATCTGGGGGTCGTGCTAGACAGCAAGTTGAATATGAGCCAGCAGTGTGCCCTGGCAGCCAGGAGGGCCAACCGTGTCCTGGGGTGCATCAAGCACGGCATCGCTAGTAGGTCAAGGGAGGTGATTGTCCCGCTCTACTCTGCGCTGGTGCGGCCTCACCTCGAGTACTGTGTGCAGTTCTGGGCACCACAGTATAAAAAGGACATGAAACTGTTGGAGAGTGTCCAGAGGAGGGCTACGAAGATGGTGAAAGGCCTGGAGGGGAAGACGTACGAGGAACAGCTGAGGGCACTGGGCCTGTTCAGCCTGGAGAAGAGGAGGCTGAGGGGAGACCTCATCGCAGTCTACAACTTCCTCGTAAGGGGGTGTCGAGAGGCAGGAGACCTTTTCTCCATTAACACCAGTGACAGGACCCGCGGGAACGGGGTTAAGCTGAGGCAGGGGAAATTTAGGCTTGACATCAGGAGGGGGTTCTTCACAGAGAGGGTGATTGCACACTGGAACAGGCTCCCCAGGGAAGTGGTCACTGCACCGAGCCTGTCTGAATTTAAGAAGAGATTGGACTGTGCACTTAGTCACGTGGTCTGAACTTTTGGGTAGACCTGTGCGGTGTCAAGAGTTGGACTTGATGATCCTTAAGGGTCCCTTCCAACTCGAGAGATTCTATGATTCTATGACTTCCAGAGGGCCGACTTTGAACTGTTCAGGACACTGGTTGGTAGAGTCCCTTGGGAGGTGGTTCTGACGGGCAGAGGGGTCCAGGAAGGCTGGGCGCTCTTCAAGAGGGAAATCTTAATGGCTGAGGAGAGGTCTGTCCCCATGTGCCCAAAGATGAGTTGGCAGGGAAGAAGACCAGCCTGGCTGAACAGAGAGTTGCAGCTTGAATTTAGGAGAAAAAAGAAGGTTTACAAACTTTGGAAAAGAGTGCATGCCACTCGGGAGAACTATAGGGATGTTGTGAAGCAGTGCTGGGACAAAATTAGAAAGGCCAAAGCTCATCTGGAGCTCAATCTGGCTACTGCCGTTAAAGACAATAAAAAATGTTTTTACAAATACATCAGTGCAAAATGGAGGACTACGGAGAATCTACATCCTTCACTGGATGCAGGGGGAAACTTAGTTAAAAAATATAAGGAAAAGGCGGAGGTGCTTAATGCCTTCTTTGCCTCAGTCTTTAGCGGCAAAACCAGCTGCTCTCTGGATACCCAGTACCCTGAACTGGTGGAAGGGGATGGGGAGCAGAATGTGGCCCTCAGTATCCATGAGGAAATGGTTGGCGACCTGCTATGGCATTTGGATGTACACAAGTCGATGGGGCCAGATGGGATCCACCTGAGGATACTGAGAAAACTGGCAGAGGAGTTGGCCAAGCCGCTTACCATCATTTATCAACAATCCTGGCTATTGGGGAGGTCCCAGTCGACTGGCAGCTAGCAAACATGATGCTGATCTACAAGAAGGGTCGGAGGGCAAACCCAGGAAACTGTAGGCCTGTTAGTTTGACTTCATTACCAGAGAAACTCATGGATCAGATTATCTCGAGTGTCATCACGTGGCACTTGCAGGGTAACCAGGTGATCAGGCCCACTCAGCATGGGTTTATGAAAGGCAGGTCCTGCTTGATGAACCTGATCTTCTCCTATGACAACGTCATGCACTTGGTGGATGAGGGAAAGGCTGTGGATGTGGTCTACCAGCTGACTGGAGAAGAAAGACCTGGGAGTATTGATTGATAGTTGGTTGAATGTGAGCCAGCAGTGTGCTCAGGTGGCCAAGAAGGCCAACAGCATCCTGGCTTGCATAAGAAGCAGTGTGACCAGCAGGGCTAGGGAGGTGATCGTCCCCCTGTACTTGGCTCTAGTGAGGCTGCACCTCAAGTACTTTGTTCAGTTTTGGGCCCCTCACTACAAGAAGGACATCAAAGTGCTCAAGCGAGTCCAGAGAAGGGCAACAAAGCAGGTGAGGGGTCTGGAGAACATGTCTTATGAGGAGCAGCTGAGGGAGCTGAGGTTGTTCAGCCCGGAGAAGAGGAGGCTCAGGGGCGATCTTGTCGCACTCAACAGATACCTTAGAAGAAGCTGTAGTGAGGTGGGGGTTGGTCTATTCTCCCACGTGCCTGGTGACAGGACGGGGGGTAATGGGCTTAAGTTGCAGCAGGGGTGTTTTAGGTTGGATATTAAGAAGAACTTCTTTATTGAGGATTGTGAGGCATTGGAATGGGCTGCCCGTGGAAGTGGTGGAGTCACCATCCCTGGAGGTCTTTAAAAGACGTTTAGATGTGGAACTTAGAGATGCAGTTTTGTGGAAGACATGTTAGTGTTAGGTCAGAGGTTAGACTCGATGATCTTGAGGTCTTTTCCAACCTAGACAATTCTTCCCTTCCCTTCCCTTCCCTTCCCTTCCCTTCCCTTCCCTTCCCTTCCCTTCCCTTCCCTTCCCTTCCCTTCCCTTCCCTTCCCTTCCCTTCCCTTCCCTTCCCTTCCCTTCCCTTCCCTTCCCTTCCCTTCCCTTCCCTTCCCTTCCCTTCCCTTCCCTTCCCTTCCCTTCCCTTCCCTTCCCTTCCCTTCCCTTCCCTTCCCTGCCCTTCCCTGCCCTTCCCTTCCCTGCCCTGCCCTGCCCTGCCCTGCCCTGCCCTTCCCTGCCCTTCCCTGCCCTTCCCTGCCCTTCCCTGCCCTGCCCTTCCCTGCCCTTCCCTGCCCTTCCCTGCCCTTCCCTGCCCTTCCCTTCCCTGCCCTGCCCTGCCCTGCCCTGCCCTGCCCTGCCCTGCCCTTCCTGGCCCTGCCCTTCCTGGCCCTGCCCTGCCCTGCCGTTCACATCCCTTCCCTTCCTGTCCCATCCTGTCCCATCTCATTCTGTCTCTGCCCGTGCCTCCCCTTCCATTGTTAATTTAAATTCTGTTGCTGTTCCTGATGATTCAAGGGTGATGTCTAAAGGAGATGCAGTTGTATAATCACTTTTTTTTTTTTTTTTTTAAATGCAGGATTACCAAAATTGAGAAAATATGATCTGTGTTTTTATTTTTGTTGCTTCAGTATGTGTGTTTTTGCATTTCTGCTCTCTGCAAGGTGTACTATGAAACCCTTAAGAATCAGATAAGAATTCACTTTCTCTATCAAAGTCAGGGGTGAAACCCTTAGGCATCTGTTTTCCTGTCATGTATTTACTCTTGCACATGACAGACTTGCACTGTGTGTGAAAACAACCCTGTTATCTTTTATGGGATACTAGAGCAGCCACAGCCTCCTGTAGCCCCATCCTAAGACTTCATCTTGCCTAGCCACTGGAGCCCAGCCCAGTGCCCAGGGACCTGGGATTTCTGCCCAGGCTGAGGTATGCAACAGCCATTGTCCTGCTTGCAGGTTCAACCACTGGTGAAACTGAGCACATATCCCTAAGAAAGACAAACACACATGAACATACACACATGCATGACAGTCATGCAGGCACACGGCACCTACTCACATAAAACATAAATACAGACAGACAATTAACCTCCTTTGGCAGACAGAGTCAAAGGAACACAAATGACACCAGGTTTAAAAATATTTAGGGATACTTTGACTACTGACACAGTCAACTTCCAGTAACTGCCAGCTGATCCAGGTTATTGCCTGATGCAAACATACAGTACTCATACCCTCATCCAATGGGCACTCCATACTTGCAAATTCCCCTGGTGTACCAGTACAACACCTCTACCCTCTTGCTACCCAACCCTGGACCACAGGCTCCTCTGCTTTCTAGCTGGCTTAGCCTGGAGTTTGTCAGTGTGTTGGGTCTGTCTGAGCTGGAGTCACCTTTTCCCTG
This sequence comes from Anas platyrhynchos, assembly GCF_047663525.1. NCBI lineage: Eukaryota > Metazoa > Chordata > Aves > Anseriformes > Anatidae > Anas > Anas platyrhynchos. The sequence goes on along the minus strand of NC_092621.1, from coordinate 33,550,896 downwards.
CAGCAGCCCACACAGTGCTGTGCTCTGCACTCGTAGCTGGAACAGCACTGATATCACTCCAGTGTTGTGTCTATTGCTGCGTAGTGCTGGCACAGCATCAGGACTCCTTCTAAGCCCCCAAGAGCCAGCAGGCTGGGGGTGGGCAAGTGATGGGGAGGGGACATTGCCAGGGCAGCTGACCTAAACCAACCAAAGGGATATTCCATAACACCTGATGTCACACTCAGCAATAAAAGGGGGGGCTCTCGTGGGGGAGGGGGCTGTTCCTCCTGAACAACCACTACGTGTTTGAGGCCCTGCTTCCCAGGACGTGGCCGAACACCGCTCGCTGATGGGAAGTACAGAATAATTTTTCTCTCTCTCTGTGCTTCCACGTGGACTGATTGTTTCTTTTGTATCTGTTTCTCCTTCCCATTCCCTTTCCCTTTAATTAAACCTTTCTCATCTCAAACCTCGAGTTCTCTGTGTTGTATTTTCTCCCCCCCCCTTCTGAGGAGAGGGGGAGTGAGAGAGCGGTTGTGGTGGAGCTTGGCTGCCCACCTGAGTAAAACCACCACAGTCAGCAAATTAATTGTGCACACCCAGCTTGCGGAAGGTAAAGAAACCTGAGCCCCCTCTCCTAGTGGCTGGCAGCAGCAACATTGGCTATGATGATATCACAATCTTGCTAAAGGTAGCAATGCTGGGACCCTCACTCACCTCACTCATACCAGTCCCCCCAGTAGCTGGTTTTCAGAACACTCATACTATTCCTACCACATTGTCTGGAGGCAGAGAGAGACCCTCCACTCACTCCAGTACTATCTCCAGGACAGGGGTGCCTACACCCCTGTTCTGACTCTAGTAGCTAACACCAGATTTCATACACACATACAGTTCTCACCAGTAGCTGGCACTTAGTCTCTGGAGCATAGATATATGGTTGAAGAGTGAGATTACACAGAACAATAGTTAAGAAAATATTTAACAGTTATCACAGAACGACTGAGGCTGGAAGGCACTTCTGGAGCTTATCTGTTCCAACCCCTCTGCTCAAGCAGGAACACCTAAAGCAAGTTGCCCAGGACAATGACCAGATGGCTATTGAAGATCTCCAAGCCTCGACAACCTACGACAGCAACCTGTGCCAGTGGCCCATTACCCTCACATTAAAGTGCCTCCTCTTATTTAATAAGACGATATAAAAAGACACAACAGACTGTAATAATCAGGCACCATGCTCAGCAAGACAAGTGTACTGACTGGCGCCATTCCACATATGACTGGCACCCTTTGTACCCTTTCCTGTGTACCCCTTTTTGCTCCTTCCTGCTCCCCCTTCCTCTCATCTGTTTGCACAATTCTGCTGATGCCTCCAACATCCTGGGCCTCCAGGTTACATCATTATTAGTTGCCTGATTTTTCCTGATTTACCTGCATTGTCTTGCCTATTAATTAGTGAAACTGACCAGATTTATTTCTGGTTATTGTCTTTGTTAATGCTTAATTAGTCAGGTTTTCTTTCTCTAAGTGACATCTCCCTCCCTTTTCTTATCATCCCAATTTGATAAGGTGCTTAGACAGACAATCTTACTGAAAAATTAAAATTCTCGTATTACATGTCCTCACCAATTAGTGTGACTTTTTTTTCTTTTCTTTTTTTTTTTTTCTTTCTCATCACTACCTATGTTATCATTTGTCAGCCACATTCTTATCTCTGTATATTCATTTTTATTGCTTCCTTTTTTTTTTTTTCTTTGAAAAAGTCCTTGACCAAGTATGCTTCTAGGACCAGACATACCCTCATATTATATTATATATCAATTTCCTTCTTTTGAGAGGCCAGATCACAGCTTTAAGAAAATCAAACAGCTTTCAGATCCTGTCCTTGGTAAGGTTTCAATAGATATCCATTCTTGGTTCTGTTAGGACAAACCAAAGTGCCTGCAATATGTGACATGTTATAGAACCAACAGGTTCAAACATCAGAAAAACAATCACTGTGACATACTCTTGGAGTTTGATGAAAACATGGACAACAGACAGCACAGTAAGTATAAAAGTTATGTATAGTAATGTGCTGATACTCATCATGCAAGTTTTGGTGGACTGCAACCTATATGCTTCAACTGCAACTTACATGGCTTAGCAAGACATTACCTCAACTGATAGTCTAGGCTCTCCTCTGTGTTCTTATTGCACCTATAATTAGAAATTCCTGAAAGTCTATCCCTAATGGCAGAACCTTGAAAGCTGTAGATGCTTTGGGAAAGTTTGCTGAGATTAGTAAATTCTAATTGAATGCTAACCCGTTGCAAGTAGTAAAATGATGAACAGTTCTGCACATACAAACATTTCCTTAGCTGTTGGTAACCTCTCCTGAGAAGCAGGTTTCTTGACAGGTCACCTAGGTGCATAGAAAATTGTAAAAGAATCTTGTCATATAAATCTTCTGATTTGATACTAATACAATGACAGAGCAGAGATACTTTAACAAGAAAATCTGTCAAGCAGTCTCTGGCTGTTAATAGAATATTGAAAACATCGACATACACAAGTGATCTGTAATATCTTTTTTCTACATGAGTATATTTTTTCTCTCTGTAATAGACTGTTTGTTGCACTTATACTGTGGATAATACCTAGTTATTCTCCTATTTTATTAGGACAGTTCCCAAGCTATAAAATGATCTGTTGTTACTTAAGACAATTGTTGATTTACTTAAAATGAAAATGACTAAACTTTAAATGAAGGAAAGACTACCCTTAAGTCTTTATTTTATTTATTTATTTTTTATTAGTTCCCACTTCATTCTGTGCTGTTGTGTAAATACCTATGCCGAAGAACTGAGATGAAAACTGTGTAAGGTACAAACAGGCCAAAACCTATTATCACATCCAGTTCACAGTTCATGGAATATACTGATTTGGAAGGGACCATGAGGATCATCAAATCCAAGTACTAAGATATTTTTAGATCTGGCAATTCTCCAGATGGTCTCATCTATAATTTTGTTAGTATGATACAACCATCAGTGATATAAGAGGCCATAGCTGTCCTCCCAGACTCAGGTTTTCCTGTTTAAGGTAAATTACTCTTCTTAAGGACTCACCTTACTCAAATAATTCCAAAATTATTACTCAATATTATTTCTTACTCAAATAATCATAGTGAAACTCATTAACAGGTAAAAGGATGTAATAGACATTATTTATCTCAAGCTTCTGCATGAGTACCTTATCCTCTTCTGAAAAATCTCTGTTACAGAGAAAATTCAGATGTCCAATAGTTGGTTTTGCAACTTCTTTCTGGAATAACAGATTGATTCTGTTCAAATGGTTCTCAGTGGGAGTACACTTGCCAAAATGCTTGAGATGGCCAGTGTTTGAATGCTTGCTGGAGATTTAGTACCTCCTTAATCTAGTGGAGAGGCTCAGTTTCCTCAATCCACAGAAAATCTCCAATTTCTTGCCTTATCCTTGTCTTTTGGCTCAGTTTAGGCTACTTGATATTTGACCACATAGTATTTCTCATCCTTTTATTTCTTTTTGGCTCAGCACAGGCCACTGAAGACTGTATATTTAAATTAAATTAAATTAAATTAAATCTTCCTGTATAAAATCCTTCCACATTGCAGCTGCTTATGCATCATTCCACTAGTGTGCATGGACCTCTTCTCTGGTCTGAGTGTTATTTTATTTGTTGCTGGAGTCCAAGACAAACCAGTCACATGTGGAAATTGCTCTGGGGTGTCTCTGGCATTAGTTTCATTGTCAGCCTTTAAATGAATTGAGCATAATGCCTGTAGTTTCTCTGCAGTCATTCACTGTGTATACTGGCCGGTGGATTCTTGTCCTCAGAATTGAGTTCATGCATGTAGGACTTGTCTTCTAAAGCATGCTTCCTAATACATAGTGGCATCATTTTTGATACCTGTTCCATACAACCAGCTACTATGCATGTGTCTTCCTGCTTTCAGTTTATAATGAGTACTGTGCCTGCATGTAGGCTGCCAGTGAAGCTCATTATGAGCTTGGCACCAGAGCTGCTGTGATATCTGATGAAGAAATGGTTGTTGAAAAACATAAAGGATTCCTCTCTAATATCTCACATTGCTTTTTGTCTCCCTCAGTTTTTCTAGTTTTCTAACCTTTTCTTAGCTCTGAAATATGTCAGCTGGCATCTTCCTTGACATGCAGCAGTCTCTCTTGCCACAAACAGTACAGTCCCATACTGTCCCATGATGACACTTATTTGTAAAGTTGCCATACTTTTCTAGAGCTTAAAGGGCTGTGATGAAATTTTTTAGGTCTACCCTTCTTTTGGAACTGTGAGGAAAAATGTTAATCCAAATGACAGATGATAATTTTATATAATGTTGCTTCTTAATAAGGTTAAAGGGCAAAATGTAATCCTCAGCCTACAACCCTATCAAATACATGAGAAAGCTGAACTGCTACTACACTAATTTGTTTTTCAGAACTTGTTATCTCAAGTGATGGAATAATTTTATTTTATTTTATTTTATTTTTTTTCCAAATGATTCAGCACTCACTGATTTTAAAAATAAGTTGTCCTAGAGCTGTAACTGGTAATAAGGCACAACAGGGCCTTGTATTATATTTACACCATTTAATAGTCTCCACCGCTGACTCTATTTTAGGGCTTTCACTAAATTTCCATAGTGAAATAATGACATTTTTATTGTTTAAAGAAAACAGTAATATCATAATCCTGTTGTGAAGCATTGTGGCTTATACAGCTCTCAGCAAAGCAGCCACATGATGTAAAATATTCCCTGGAGAAGCTTAAAGGGAAAAAACAAACAAACAAACAAACAACAACAACAAAACTCTTAAACATTCCTTATCCTGTAGTCTCTGATGAGCTAGAAGTACACTTCAATTGGAGAATGTATATATTACATGGCTGCACATTGTGAAACCTCATCCATAGCAAAATTATTTACATTTTAGATGGCAAGTTGTAGCTAGAAATGTGCAAACAGTCCTAGCTGAAGAGATATTAAAGCTAATCATATCTTATTCCTCAATAGATCAATAGAACAGATGGTAACTTTGTACATTTTGCATGCTGTGAGTGCCTGAAGCCATAGCAACATCCACCTCATGCTGGAAATCTATTTCTGTCTCCCCTGCTATTTATGTTCTCTGAAAACTGTCATTGCAGTGTCCAGAAACCACACTTTAGAAAAACAGGAGACTTACTCATTACAGAGCATTAACCTCTTTTATACCTCTGTCACAATCACACCTAACTTCACCAAAATCATCAGACACAAAGTAAAAACCATCGACCCAAGTATAAAACTGCTTCTATCATATTTCAAGAAAAGACTCTTACAAAATATTTTCAGAACACAATAAACCTATAATTAATAATCTGTGATCCATAATTAATCACTATTCAATAACTGGCAACTCGGAGATTAGTGATCACAAGTAATTACAGTTTCTAATGAGTTAGTCATTGAACCATAGAATCATAGAATATCCTGAGTTGTAAGGGACCCATAAATATCATTGAGTCCAACTCCTGGCTCCACACAGGTCTACCCAAAATTTTAGACCATGTTACTAAGTGCACAGTCCAAATGTTTCTTAAACTTGGACAGGCTTGGTGCTGCAACTACTTCCCTGGGGAGCCTGTTCCAGTGTGCGACAACCCTCTCAGTGAAAATCCTCTTCCTGATGTCTAGCCTGAACGTTCCCTGCCACAGCTTGACACCAATCCCATGGGTCCCATCACTGGTCACTAAAGAGAATAGACTGGCACCTGCCCCTCCACTCCCCCTTGTGAGGAAGCTGTAGACTGAGATGAGGTCTCCCCTCAGCCTCCTCATTTCCAGGCCGAATGGGCTAAGTGACCTCAGCCGATTCTCATACATCATCCCCTCTAGTCCCTTCACCATCTTCATAGCCCTCCTCAACAATCTCCAAAAGTTTCACATCCTTTTCGTACTGTGGTGCCCAGAACTGCGCACAGTACTCGAGGTGAGGCTGTACCAGTGCAGAGTAGAGCGGGACCTTCACTTCCCTCAACCAACTAGCAATGCCCTGCTTGATGTACCCCAGGATATGGTTGGCATAATCACTAGCAATCACTTTACTCAACAACTCTTTTACCTCAGTATTCACTGGCAAGAACTCTAGCCATGTAGCTGAAGCCCCAGGGACCAGAAGAATGAAGAACCACGCGCTGTAGGAGAACATCAGGTTTAAGACCAGCTAAGGAACCTAAAAGTGCACAGGTCCATGGGAACTTATGAGACATATCCACAGTTCCTAAGGTGAGTAAGTTGGTGAGTGAATTTGCTAAGCCACAATATTTGAGAAATCATAGAATCATAGAATCATTAAGGTTGGAAAAGACCTCCAAGATCATCTGGTCCAACCATCCCCCTACCACCAATATCACCCACTAAACCATAGAATCACACAGAATCACAGAGTCATCTAAGTTGGAAGAGACCTCTAAGATCTAGTCCAACCTCTGACCTAACACTAACAAGCACTTCACTAAACCATATCAATAAGCTCTACATCTAAATGTCTTATAAAGACCTCCAGGGATGGTGACTCCACCACTTCCACGGGCAGCCCATTCCAATGCTTAACAATCCATTCAGTAAAGAATTTATTCCTAATATCCAACCTAAACCTCCCCTGGCGCAACTTAAGCCCATTCCCCCTTGTGGGAGAATGGACCAAACACCACCTCGCTACAGCCTCTTCTAAGGTATCTGTTGAGTGCGACAAGATCGCCCCTGAGCCTCCTCTTCTCCGGGCTGAACAACCTCAGCTCCCTCAGCTGCTCCTCATAAGACATGTTCTCCAGACCCCTCACCTGCTTTGTTGCCCTTCTCTGGACTCGCTTGAGCACTTTGATGTCCTTCTCGTAGTGAGGGGCCCAAAACTGAACAAAGTACTTGAGGTGCAGCCTCACCAGAGCCAAGTACAGGGGGACGATCACCTCCCTAGCCCTGCTGGTCACACTGCTTCTTATGCAAGCCAGGATTCTGTTGGCCTTCTTGGCCACCTGAGCACACTGCTGGCTCACATTCAACCAACTATCAATCAATACTCCGAGGTCTTTCTTCTCCAGTCAGCTTTCCAACCACTCATCTCCCAGCCTGTAGTTCTGCTTGGGGTTATTGCACCCCAGGTGCAGGACCCTGCCCTTTTCCTTGTTAAACTTCATACAGTTGACCTCAGCCCATTGGTCCAGCCTATCCAGATCCTCCTGCTTAGCCTTCCTACTCTCGAGCAGATTGACACACGCACCTAACTTGGTGTCATCTGTGAACTTACTGAGGGTGCACTTGATCCCCTCATCCACATCATTGATAAAGATATTAAAGAGGACTGGCCCCAGTACCTAGCCCTGGGGAACACCATTAGTGACTGCCCTCGGACTGGATTTGACTCCATTCACCACAACTCTTTGGGCCTGGCTATCTAGCTAGTTTTTAACCCAATGAAGCGTACACTAGTCCAAGCCACGAGCAGCTAGATTCTTGAGGAGAATGCTGTGGGAAATAGTGTCAAAAGCCTTGCTGAAGTCAAGGTAGACCACATCCACAACCCTTCCCTCATCTGCCAAGTGCGTCACTTTGTCATAGGAGAAGATCAGGTTCATCAAGCAGGACCTGCCTTTCATAAATCCATGTTGACTGGGCCTGATCACCTGGTTGCCCTGTAAGTGCCGCATGATGACACTCGAGATAATCTGATCCATGAGTTTCTCTGGTATTGAGGTCAAACTAACAGGCTTACAGTTTCCTGGGTTTGCCCTCCGACCCTTCTTGTAGATCAGCATCATGTTTGCTAGCTGCCAGTCGACTGGGACCTCCCCAATAGCCAGGATTGCTGATAAATGATGGTAAGCGGCTTGGCCAGCTCCTCTGCCAGTTCTCTCAGTATCCTCAGGTGGATCCCATCTGGCCCCATCGACTTGCGTACATCCAAATGCCATAGCAGGTCGCCAACCATTTCCTCATGGATACTGAGGGCCACATTCTGCTCCCCATCCCCTTCCACTGGGTTCAGGGTACTGGGTATCCAGAGAACAACTGTTTTTTCTCCATAAGAAGGCATTGCACCATAAGAAGGCATTAAGCACCTCTGCCTTTTCCTCATCTTTTGTCAGTTTCCCCCTGCATCCAGTAAAGGATGGAGATTCTCCTTAGTCCTCCTTTTTCTGTTAATGTATTTATAAGAACTTTTTCTGTTGTCTGTGACAGCAGTAGCCAGATTGAGCTCCAGATGAGCTTTGGCATTTCTAATTTTGTCCTTACATATCCCTACAACATCCTTATAATCCTTCTGAGTGGCCTGCTCTCTTTTCCAAAGATCATAAACTCTTTGTTTTCCTAAGCTCTAGCCACAACTCTCTGTTTAGCCAGGCCAGTCTTCTTCTACGCTGGCTCACCTGTCGGCACATGGGGAGAGACCACTTCTCAGCCATTAAGATTTCCTTCTTGAGGAGTTCCCAGCCTTCCTGGACCCCTCTGCCCTTCAGAACTGCCTCCCAAGGGATTCTACCAGCCAATGTCCTGAACAGCTCAAAGTCAGACCCACAGAAGTCCAAGATTTTGGTTTTACTGGTCCCCCTCCTGACTTCGCCAAGAATAGAGAGAACTCTACCGTTTCATTGTCACTCTGCCCAAGACAGCTCCTGACCACCACATCTCTTACCAGTCCTTCTCTGTTTGTGAGAGAATGTCCAGTGGGGCACCTCCCCTGGTAGGCTCACTAACTAGCTGCGTCAGGAAACTATCTTCCGCGCTCTCCAGAAACCTCCTAGACTGCTTCCTCTTAGCTTTACTATATGTCCAGGATATGTCTGGGAAGTTGAAGTGCCTCACGAGGACAAGAGACGACGATTTTGCAACTTTTGCCAGCTGCCTGTAGAATACCTTATCCATCTCCTCATCCTGGTTTGGTGGTCTGTAACAGACCCCACCAGGATGCTTCCCTTGTTGGCCTTCCCACTGATCCTAACCCACAGGGACTCAACCTTATAATTCCCAGACTCAGTCTCGAGTTCCATGACATGAAAACACTCTCTAATATAGAGAGCCACACCATCACCCCTGCTGTGCTGCCTATCCCTGCTGAATAACCTATAGCCAGTCATTGCAGCACTCCAGTCATGGGAGTGGTCTCACCATGTTCCTAAGTACTACGACTAATATTTTCTTGAACACTCCCAGGGATGGTGACTCCACCACCTCCCTGGGCAACCCTTTCCAATGCCTGACTACTCTTCCTGAGAGGAAATGTCTCCTAATTTCCAACCTAAACCACTCCTGGTGCAATTTGAGGCCATTCCCTCTAGTCCTATCACTGGCTGTCTACAAGAAGAGGTTGACCCCCAGCTCCCCACACCTTCCTTTCAGGTAGAGAGCAATAAGGTCTCCTCTGAGACCCCTCTTTTCCAGACTAAACAACCCATGTTCCTTCAGCTGCTCCCCATTGTATTTGTGTTCCAGACCTTTCACCAGCTTTGTTGCCCTTCTCTGGACATGTTCTGGGGCAAAGATATCTTTTTTGAAGTGTGTAACCCAAAACAGAATATGTTACTCAAGGTGCGGCCTCAGCAGAGCAGAATACAAGGGGACAATCAGCTCCCTGGTCCTGCTGGCTACACTATTCCTTATACAAGCCAGGATGCCATTGCATCTGGGCACCTGGGAACACTGCTGCCTCTTGTTCAGGTTAGCATCAACCATTATCCCCAGATCCTTTTCCTCTGCACACAGTTTTCCAGCCACTCTGCCCCAAGCCTGTGGGGTTGTTGTGACCAAAGTGCAGGATCTGGCATTTAGCCATGTTGAACCTCATCCCATTGGACTCTTCCCATCAATTTAAACTGTCCAGGTCATTACGCAAAGGCTTCCTACCCTCCAGTAGATTGACCCTGACAACCACCATCTTGGTGTCATCTGCAGACTTACTGAGCTTTGCTGAAGTCAAAGGCTTTCCCTCACCCACCTGGTCTTAGAGGAGATGAGGTTGGTAGGCAGGACTTGCCTTTCATGAACCTATGCTGTCTGGGCCTGATCTCCCTGTTGATCTGCACATGCTGTGCAACTGCGTTCACGATGACCTGATCCATCACCTTTCCTGGCACTGAGGTCAGGCTGACAGGCCTGTAGTTCCCTGGGTCCTCATTATGACCCTTCTTATGAATGGGCATCACATTAGCAAATCTCCAGTCATCTGGGACCTCTCTGGATGACCATGATTGCTGTTAGATGATGGAAAGTGGCCCAGCAATCACATCAGCCAACTCCCTCAGCACCCTCAGGTGGCTCCCATCTGGCCCTATGGACTTCTGATAGTCCAGGTGGAGAAGCAGGTCTCTAACTGTCATGGCAATCTGATGAAGTTCCCATTTCCTGGAAGAAGGAAACCATAATCCACATTTTTAAAAAGTGTGCTGAGTCCAGTTGGGATGGAGTTAACTTTCCCTGCAGTGGCCCATACACTGCTGTGCTCTGCATTCATAGCTAAAACAGTACTGGTATCACACCAATATTTTGTCTATTGCTGAGCAATGCTGGAACAGCACCAAGACTCTATCCAACGCACTCTCCTCTTCCTGTCCTTCCCCTGCCCACAAGAGCCAGTAAGCTGGGGGGTGGACAAGAGCTAGGGAGGGGAGATCACCAGGGCCACTGACCTAAATCGACCAAAGGGATATTCCATACCATGCGATGTCACACTCAGCAAAAAAGGTGGGAAAGGGGAAGGAGGGGTGGGGGCTCTTGTCATGAAGATGCATGCCTCTCCTTCCAAACAACCGCTACATGTATTGAGGCCCTGCTTCTTGGGAAGCCTTTGTTATTTCCCGTCTTCATTTTCCCTTTAAGTAATCTTTATCTAAACACATGGGCATTTTTTTTTTCCTACAACTGCTCTCTCACTCCCCCTCCTCAAAGAATAAGGGGGTAAAATATGATGAAAGGGATATCATTCAGCAATTATTGTCACAGGAAAAGCAAATTCAGCACAAGGATTAATGTGATTCATTACTTATTATTAACAGACTAGAGCAGTGAGAAACTAAAAGGAAACTAAAACCACCTTCCTCTCATCTACCCCCTTCTACCTCCTCCCCCAGAGTGATGCAAGGAAATGGGGAATGACAACTGTGTTCAGTCCCTAATGCTTCATCTCCACTCCTCCTTCATGGTCACTCTGCCTCTGCTCCAGCATAGGGTCACTCACAGGGGATGTTGTCCTTCCCAAACTGATCCTGCGGGGGCTGCCCCCAGGCAGCAGCTCTTCAAGAACTGCTCGAAAATGGGTCCATACCATGGGGTCCATCCACCAGGAGCAAACTGCTCCAGCATGGGTCGCCCACAGGCAGCAGCTCCCCCCAGACCCTCTGCTCCTGCGTGGGCTCCTCTCCACAGGCTGCAGCTCCAGCCTGGAGCCTGATCCACTGGGGACTCCTCCATGTCCTGCAGCATGGAGATCTGTTCCTCTGTGGGACCCATTGGCTGCAGGGAGACAGCCTGCTCCAACAGGGACCTCTCCACAAAAACACCTCCTGCCCTCCTTCTTCACTGACCTTGGTATCTGTTTCTCACTCCTCACTTTCCCAGCTGCTGTTGTGCAGCACTTCTTTCTTTCTTTCTTTCTTTCTTTCTTTCTTTCTTTCTTTCTTTCTTTCTTTCTTTCTTTCTTTCTTTCTTTCTTTCTTTCTTTCTTTCTTTCTTTCTTTCTTTCTTTCTTTCTTTCTTTCTTTCTTTCTTTCTTTCTTTCTTTCTTTCCTTCCTTCCTTCCTTCCTTCCTTCCTTCCTTCCTTCCTTCCTTCCTTCCTTCCTTCCTTCCTTCCTTCCTTCCTTCCTTCCTTCCTTCCTTCCTTCCTTCCTTCCTTCCTTCCTTCCTTCCTTCCTTCCTTCCTTCCTTCTTTCCTTCTGTCCTTCTTTCTTTCTTTCCTTCTTTCCTTCTTTCCTTCTTTCCTTCTTTCTTTCCTTCTTTCTTTCCTTCTTTCTTTCCTTCTTTCTTTCCTTCTTTCTTTCCTTCTTTCTTTCCTTCTTTCCTTCTTTCCTTCTTTCTTTCTTTCCTTCTTTCTTTCCTTCTTTCCTTCTTTCCTTCTTTCCTTCTTTCCTTCTTTCTTTCCTTCTTTCCTTCTTTCCTTCTTTCCTTCTTTCTTTCCTTCTTTCTTTCCTTCTTTCCTTCTTTCTTTCCTTCTTTCTTTCCTTCTTTCTTTCCTTCTTTCCTTCTTTCCTTCTTTCCTTCTTTCCTTCTTTCCTTCTTTCTTTCCTTCTTTCTTTCCTTCTTTCCTTCTTTCTTTCTTTCTTTCTTTCTTTCTTTCTTTCTTTCTTTCTTTCTTTCTTTCTTTCTTTCTTTCTTTCTTTCTCTCTGTCTTTCTCTCTGTCTTTCTCTCTGTCTTTCTCTTTCTCTCTGTCTTTCTCTCTCTCTCTCCCTCTCTCCCCCTTCCTTCCTTCCTTCCTTCCTTCCTTCCTTCCTTCCTTCCTTCCTTCCTTCCTTCCTTCCTTCCTTCCTTCCTTCCTTCCTTCCTTCCTTCCTTCCTTCCTTCCTTCCTTCCTTCCTTCCTTCCTTTTTCTTTTTCTTTTTCTTTTTCTTTTTCTTTTTCTTTTTCTTTTTCTTTTTCTTTTTCTTTTTCTTTTTCTTTTTCTTTTTCTTTTTCTTTTTCTTTTTCTTTTTCTTTTTCTTTTTCTAATATGCTGTTACAGAGGTGCAAACAGCATTGCTTATTGGCTCATCTCTGGCCAGTGGAAGGTTTCTTTGGAGCTGGCTGAAACTGGCCCTTATTTAGCATGGGGCAGCTTCTGGATTCTTGTCACAGAGGCCACCCCTGTAGAACCTGCTACCAAAGTCTTGCTGCACAAACTTAGCACTAAGAGCAGACCATGCCTGACACAGCTGGTGGCATTCTGCAATGGGGTTGCAGCACCGGTGGATAGGGGAGGAACAGCTAACATCATCTACCAGAACTTGTGTAAAATATTTCACACTGTCCCGTATGATATTCTCTGGGGCTTTGACAGGTAGACTACTCTGTGGGTAAGAAATTGGGTAGACCACTTGGTGGGCAAGAAACACTCAAAGTGTTGCGGTCAGCGGCTCAATGCCCTGGTGAAGAGCAGTAAGAAGTGACGTTCCTCAGGGGTTGGTATTGGGACCAGTGCTGTTCAACATTTTTGCTGGTGACACGGACAGTGGGACTAAGTGCACCCTGAGAAAGTTTGCTGGTGACATCAACCTGTGTGATATGGGCAGAGTGCTGGAGGGGAGGGATGTTATCCAGCTGTTACCCAGAGGGACCTGGACAGATGAGAGTTGGACTTGTGTGAACCTCATGAAGTTCAACAAGGCCAAATGGTCCTGCATGTGAGCCAGGGTAATGCCAAACACAAATACAAGCTGGGTGCAGAACAGATTGTTAGCAGCCTTGAGGAGAACAACCTGAAAGTGTTGGTTGATGAGAAGCCCAGCATGAGCCAGCAATGTATGCTTGTAGCCCAGAAGGCTAGTCACATCCTGGTCTGTATCAAAAGCAGTGTGACCAGCAGGTTTAGCAAAGTGATTTTCCTCCTCTATTCTGCTCTTATGAAACCCCACATGGTGTAGTGTTCAGCTCTGGGGCCTCAATATGGGAGAAATGAGCACACTCTAAAAATAAGAAAGGTATTCTTCGAGATGAGATTTCACATCTTTTTTTAATCCATCTGATTTTAAATAAAGAATAAATCAGTTATCTTTGAAAATAAGCAAGTATTTTCTATAATGAAATGTTTGTTAAGATGATTCATAGTACTCTTCTGATGCTCTGCACACTTCATGGGCATATATTCATTTATCTGACTGGGTTTTAGGATTTTTCTGTGTGCTGGGTGTTGTGCAAAGGATATAATAGATATATATATGAGATCATTTTAAGGATGAAATAGATTTGAAAAGTTGTGAATTACCACTCTGCTCTGCAATTCATATTTGGAACAAGACACTTATCGTTGCAATTGAAAATTGCATATTTTTTAGAAGGTTATCACTGTACTGTTATATTTTTGGCATTGATGGAGATACTAACATCCTACATAATTGAAGATTAATTTCTGAACATTTCAAAATCAGAATTGACTAAATTTTCTTTGATATTTGTTTTGTGTGTCTAGGTGGTAAGCTTTTATTTTTTTAATACATTATTTTAAAAACTTTTTTTTTTTCTAATACACTAGTTCCTTTGCATAAGTATTAATTCTCACGCAGAAACCAGAAACACAGAAAACTATTCCAGATTTCTTTTTTGCATGTTTTTCTTAAAACAGGTTACTTAGTTTTGTGGTTTAAAAATAAAATAAGAATAATAAAATGTCTTGTATAATTAACATTGAAATTGATGTCTTTGCAATTTACAGTTATTATTGTCAAGCTTGCCCTGCTGTCACAATATTTTTTTCTTTTTTTTTTTAATGCTTTTTCTTTAGTAAGTGTTATTTTTTTTGTTGTTGTTTTGTTTTGTTTTGTTTTTTTCCACCCAGTACTTTTACTGTAATTATGCAAGAAATAAGAAATTCAGATCAATAGGTTTGAGAACTGTCCTAAAATCCAAGGATTATGTCTACAATATCATTAGAGACTACTCTTGTGTAGAAATAAGAATAGTTAGATCATATTTAATATCATATTCAATATCATATCTAAAAGCAGAGAGATCTTTTGTGATGCGTGATACTGTGTTATTTTTATTATCATGTAGACTCCAGTAAATGTCCCTTTCAAAGTAAACATTTCAGTTAAATATTGTATTGCACTAAGTATCAGTTCTGATGTTTAACTGTGGTTGTTGTTTACAGTTGTTTAAAACTTTTATTTATTTATTTTGTTAAAGGAAATCTAATTACTTTTTCTTTATAGTAAAAAGAAAATATAAGATAAAATTTTCTTTATCATGCACACATTATATGTTTATTAATGCCAGCTGACTCAAAAATTAAATTACTGTATCGTATAAAGCACATTATTTAATGTATAAATGTATGAAGTATAGTAGAAAAATTTTGATTAAATCTTGTGATAATTGATCAGCTTCATAAATCTGAAGTGAAAAAGAAAATGAAGAAACAATGACAAACCAGTTAAATTGTACTACAGCAATATGTTCATTTAGTGGTGTGTTATCTGCAGTGGGTCAGATGCTTGTATTACTGCCAGTAAACCTGAGAATGCTTAAATGTAGAGTACTTTTAAAAATGTTTCTAATTTTGTAATTTGTTTTGACATTAGAAAGTTAGATTGGTAAATCCTTATTTTGTAAAAGTACTTCAAACTGAAGTGCATTTACAAGCCTATAATATTCTTACATGTATATTCTTTACAATATAAAGATCTTATAATATTCTCATAATTATATCTTTATGCATATATCTTATATATATATTTTATATATTTTTATTTTGTCTGAAGAAGATGGACATGGTGAAGATTATAAATGAGCTGACTTGCTAAGTTCTTCTGAATTAGTGTTCAGATATTCTCTCAGAGGAAGAGATTCAGGTATCCCTAAAAATCAGTAGCTGGAATGAAGGGAAGATGTAGACATGGATGGCTGATACCATCTTAAACAAGAGTGGGTGTTCTGCAAAGTACATGGGAAATATCTGTAGCTACAAATGGATTTTTGAAGGACAGAAGAGTGGGTAGACCCACTCTTGGTTGTGAATGCAAGTTGTGAATGCAAGTGAGAATAAATTGAGACAGGAGAAAAGGTTTATGAAGTTTTATGAAGAGGAGAAGGAGGAGGATATGCATGTGAGACAAAATGGTACTTCTGTCAAGAATGAGGCAAAGCAGTGAAGGGAGGGGTGCAAGTTATGAAAATTATGGAGTTGTAAAGGTTAAGAAGACAGAAAGTAATGGATTAGTGTAAAAAATATTGAAAACTCTTCAGATAATCATAGCTACAGAAACATCTCTGACAATTAGTTGTTTATTGTGCTGTCAGATAACTGATGTAGATATCTAGTTCTACAATCACTTAAAATTGTCAAAGCTCCTCACAGTCCAAGCCTATCCTGAAAGACCTTAATATACATTTGTTTTATAGCCTCACCACTTAACTTAATCCTATGCAGCTTCTCTTATCTAGAAAATACATTATTGACAAGAATATACAAATCCATTTAAGAAAAAACAAAAAAAAACAAAATGACAACAACAAAAAACAACAAATAAACAACAACAACAAACAGAAAAAAATTTTCAAAGAACTGAACCCAGTAATTGGGCTCAAAGCTCTAGAAGGTTTAGTGTACATCCCTTCACAGGCTTCAATGAATTTAAGCAATTTCACAAGTGATGAGATTATTGTTGTTGGTTAAAACTTAAAATACTTTTTTTTTTTTTTTTTTTTTTGTCATCTACAGAGGGGTTTTCAAGTGAGATGTAAGAGTTTGTGACTAAAAAAAGTTTAATGTCAGGTAAACTGCAAGACTGAGAGTTCTCTGTACCTGTCTGAAACAACTTTTGACAGCAGGTTTTGCAGATAAAATACTGCAGTGACTTTCTTGTAGTAGGGATTTAAAAGGAAATGTTTCAGTGTTTTACGGTAGATCTGAAAATTATATTTTTTTGTATATGAGACGATTGCTGTTCACTGTTGAATACTAATTCAAATCCTAGTAATTCAAATATTCTCTCAGGTATTATATTTGATTTTTAATTTATTTAAAATCTACTCTTTAACTACAAACTATGAAAAATATATATAAACAGATTCTGTTATGATTTTGGAAATTCTTTGGTCTTATTAAATATGTATTAAGATCTTTAAGCTGAAGCAAATAATTTATGGTCAATGCACACAGCAACAGAAGCAGCAGCTTGTCACAGAGCAGATAAGATGTAATTTCATCCTTGCAACATTTCACAAAAATTTATTCAAGGTCTAGAGCGATTTAAAACATATACATGTCTGCAGTTTTCTGTAAGACTTTATATATGCAAATATACAAAACACCAGATATCCTCAATAACTCTGCAGGCAATACCAAGTTAGGTGGGACTGTTAATCTGCTTGAGGGTAGGAAGACTGTAGAAGGAGCTGGATAGGCTAGATTATTGGGCCAAGTAAAATCACATAATATTCAACAAGAGTAAGTGCTGGGTCCTACTCTCAGGTGATAACAAACCCATACAGTAGAGTAGCCTGGGGAAGAAAGGTTGTAATGCTGCCCTGAAGAAAATGATGTGGGGGTGTTGGAACCAGCTGAGCAATAGCCAGCAGTGTGCCCAGGTGGACAAGGCCAATTGCATTTTGGCCTGCATCAGAAATAGCATGGCCAGCAGGACCTGGGAAGTGATTGTCCCTTTGTACATGGCACTGGTGAGACTGCACCTCAAATATTGTGTTCAGTTTTGGGCCTCTCTCTAGAAGAAGGACATCAAGTTGCTCAAGAACATGGAGAGAAGAGCAATTAAGTTAGTGATGGGACTGGAAAACAAAACTGAGGAGTGACTGAGGGAACTAGGATTGTTTAGTTTGGAGAAGAAAAGGCTGTGAGGAGATCTCATTACAGAGAGGAGATCTCTCTACAACTATCTCAGGTGACAAGTGATAACAGGCAAGGAAAAGGTACCAGGTTCTGCCAGGGGATGTTTAGATGAAGAATTTCTTCATGGAGAGGTGGATGAGCATCGGGATGGTCTGTCCAGGAAAGTGTGGAGTCCCCATTTCTGGAGATATTTAAGAGATGTGTGGATGTGGCACAAAGGGACATTGTTTAGTGATGGCATTTGGTAGGTCATGTTAATGGTTGGACTTGGTGATCTTGAAGGTCTTTTCCGCCCTATATGGTACTATGATCTGATTCTACAATTCTATGCTCTATGCAAGTAACAAATAAAATGTATTATCTCTGCCATGTGAAACTCTTCATGATACATTCTCCATTCTTCTTTGTAGAAGAATAAGTGAATCCTAATACATAATAGTGAAAGGAGGTTGACAGTAAGGTATGAATGTGTGGTACTAAAAAATTGAGTTGGAATCTTTTTCACTTTACTGGAAACATTTAAAAACAGTGAATGGAACCTTCCTGTGTATTTCAGCATTTTGGAGTCCTCGTAATGAGTAATGTTTTCGCTGACACTAGGTCCAATATTTAAACATATGGTTAAGTATATGGCAACAGGTTATTCATTCTTATATTCTGAGTGCTGTGGTGACCAAAATGTGTTTACTTCCTTACAAACCTATCTATTTCATTAAACTGCAGAATACAAGGTTAAGACATGACTCTACAAGACGTCCCTTTAAGGATGAGGAATGAGAGAGAGGTTGTGCTGGACCTCAGCTGCCCACCTGAGTAAAACCACTGTGTTGTGCCAAGGGAGGTTTAGGCTGGGTATTAGGAAAAAAATGCTGAAATATTTGTGAAGTATTGGAATAGGCTGCCCAGGGAAGTAGTTCAGTCACTGTCCCTGGATGTCTTCAAGAAATGTGTAGATGTGGTGTTTAGTTACATGGTTTAATTGTGGACTCAGCAGTGCTAGGTTAAAGTTGGACTAGATGATCTTAGAGGTCTTTGCCAACCTGACCGATACTATGATTCTAAATATGGTTCTTTGAACTAAGTATTTAGAATTCTATACCCTTATTTATAGTACTTGTATTAATCTCTCATGGATCATAACTAAGGTCTTTTATATAAAACCATTCTGTAGAACAAAAAGATGTCATGCGGTTAAAAAAAAAAAAAAAAAAAAGCTGTGTGGTTATTTTTGTATTTGAATTTTAATTACACTTGGAAAATGAGTGTAGCCCATACCAATAAAATATTTTCAAGTTCTGACTTGTTAAGTTTTTTTTTTTAACAAAGAAAGAAATATTTGCTCAAATCTTACTCATCCTTGCAAAACTTATTCAGTCTTATAAGAATAAATTTAGTTACATGTCTGGTGTAGGTGAACTAAAATTTAATTAGCTACTTGAATTAAAATTTAAAGAAACTAAACCCAGTAATCAATAACTACAACAAAAACATTTATTTATTTATTATTTAAATTTAGATACTTAAAAAAAAAAAAAAAAAAAAAAAAAAAAAACAGGTAAATTTTAATTTGCAGGAGATGCATCCTAGATATATGAATTTCTCCAATCAACACAATTGTGAACAACAATTTTTTGAATGTTTTTCAAAGAAAGGATTGTCTTTGCCTGGATTTTCCAGTGTTTTGGCATCCAGCAGCCTCAATAAATGTTCAGATTCATGGAAAGAAATTGTTCTCAGCAGCAGCTCCTAGATGTTTGTCTTTCTAGAGAATTTTATCTTCTGTAAAAGAGCAGAACATTTGGAGACCTGTTCGTCTGGGTTCTTCCCCCATCTTTGTTCCTTTACAAGATTTTTTTCAAACAGGACAAGAGTAAGAATAAAAAAGATCAAGCAAGTGACAGTGAGGTATTATTTTAACAATATTTTATCCATCTTCAGTGGGTCTTAAAAGAGACCTCTGCTCCATCTGGAAAGATGTGCATTAACTGTAGTTACTCATACAAATTATCCAGAGTTCTCAGTAACAGACTGTGCTGTGACATCTTCAAGCAATAAGGTAGCAGATAACCAGCTGTCAACAGTAATTAATCTCTCTGAAAATGAAAATAATTA